>NW_027532679.1:3679876-3702387 GCF_008692635.1 Crocuta crocuta | reverse complement strand
GAATTTTTGGAGTTAAAAAGGACATCAAGAGTCTGCAGTATAACCTTAGTAGGGAGAAATACATCTCACAGTGTTCTTATCGATATTCTGAATTAATTACCTCACTATCTTCAGAAGTAGTCCTATTAGAACAGTTCTACACTTTAATCTGACACCTATGGGGCACCTGGGTGGCACAGCTGGTTAAGTGTCCAACTCTTGTCTCACTCAGGTCATGACCTCATGGTAGTGAGTTCAAACCCTGCACTGGGCTCTGTGCTGGGCATGAAGCCTACTTAAAAATTTTAAAAAGACATCCAAATCCACCTCATGGTAACTTTTACCCTGGCCTTTTTACAACAATGAAGACCAACACTATCTCTTTTTTTTTTTTTAATAAAATGTTAGAGTTGAAAAGAGTCTTAGAGATCTCATTACTGAGGCTTCCCATTTTGCAGTTAAGAAAACTGAATGCTTCTTTTTCTACAGGCTTCCTCTCTGATTCTGTGGAGAGAAATCATTTTCCTTATTGCATGAGCTGAGCTTTAAATGTTTGTGAATTCCAAGTATCCAGCCGTCAGTTAGAATCCCAAGCTGGAGCTTAGGAGAGAGGTTTGGGATATAGCAATAAAGCTAATAGTCACTGTTATGCTTCTTGGTAGCCAAACTCATGGAAATTAAGGAGATTATACAAGAAAAAGAGGGAAGTTGAGAAAACAAGAGGGCAGGATGAAATCCTGAGGTCCTTGTATTTTTATATCATGGTGAAAGCTTGTGATAATAATTTAAACTGGTATAACTGAGACCCCACAGTCTGTTCTGTGCGCAAAGATACAACCGTTTAACTCCAAAAATCTTGAGAAATAACATAAAGTTCTTAACTGTGAGTTTTTTCTTTAAAGGGAGTAACATATAAAATGCTTCTCAAGAGTTTGCACACTTAATCTCTTCCTTTTTGAAGTGTCTTACTCAGGATGGCTGCTGAAATCAGTCCTCCGTTCCAACTTATTCTCTCCTTCTCCACAGATCTTTTTCACCACATTGCAGCTTTCTCCTCAAACAGCTCTTTTCCCAAAGTCATGCTGCCGCTCTTGAATATGCCTGCTGAGACTTCTGCTTCCAAGACATATTGGGCCACCTAAGGATGCCTGGATGACTTCAAAGCACCACAGCACCTATCTCCCCTCACTCTAGACAGAGGGAAAGCATGGGACTCTCATTTCTTGTCCCTTCCCCCAGACTTGTACTTCTTTTCATTTTCTCACTTAAAATTCTTATGAATGGCTTCTGATAAATCAATTCTCTATATAGCATCACATCAATGGTCCTCTAGAGTTTTCTGCATCTGAAAATTTCATAAGCATGTACTTATGTAAATACTTGCCAACATGTTCAATGGAACCGAATCAATGGTAGAATCAGGTGGCATTCCGACAGAGATCCTTCCCTAGGGTAACCAGGATAATTTTCACTTGAATGGTATTGGAATATACTAAGTGACTGCAAATATTGAGCTTTACACCTACTGAGGTAGGTGGAGTGACTTGTCCAAAGCTCAAAGTAAGATGGAATTCAAATTCATGGTCATTAATTCAAGACCACTAATTATTCAACAAGTTTAAAATGTATCAGAATTAATAGCTGGTAGGCAGTCCACCAATTTTTCCAAACGGAAATTCTGACTGAAACTTAAATTCAAGTCAACATGATCTCTCAACATGGTAATATTATTTTTTGAAGGAAATAAGTTAGTCTCATCTGTTTCATTCTTAGTGAACCCATGTTTGCTCTTATAATTCACCACATTCTTAGCTCAGGCTCCAAAGCTGCTCTAATCAACAGCCTGTCCTAGAATTTTTGTTGAGTGTGGTTAAAATTAAGTTCCTATCTATAGTTCCCAGAATTTGCTGTTTAAAAAAATCATTAAAATGTTTATTTGCCTTTAGCATTCTGACATGGATCTCATTCCTGAAACAGCCTCAAAGATTACAAACAGCTTTGCTTAACAACATAATGTGGGATCCATGTCCACACCCACACCCATGTTTATACCCTCCCTCCCATTTCTCCTCTCACACAGAAAACTTCAACTTATCTTTATTTTCCTTTTCACCTGCCCAATTGAAGCAGTTCCCTTACTCTTGCTCTCCTTGCCCCAAATGTGAGCCTACATCACAAGTCTTTCTGTTTATTGAAGAGTTTGTAGCCAGATGGACTCCACCACAGGGCCAGCCCCCCATCCAGTTTTGAAATGGGAAGTATAAGATGCAGAGATAAGAATTATGTACGGAATTCTGAGTTCTAGTCTCAGATGTAGTATTAATGTTGTACTTGGGCAATTTATTGAACCACTTTCTATCGCTATTAATCTCAACATTGGAGACAAGACTACCTTCCCCACTGAATTCACAAGATGGTTGAGAAAACAACAGAAGAAAATGCTAACAAAAAAAATAAATAAAATGCCTCTTTGAGGTTAAAATAACTCAACCTCAAAGTTCAGGCCTTGATTTGGCATCTCTGCCTTCATTTGGCTCCTCCAGCTATTTCCAACCTCAATCAACTCCCACCTTCTCAACCCCAGAACTTCCCCAATTACTGGTCCTTCATCCGAACACACTGCCCTGTGCATTTTCAGCAAGATGATTAGTGACTAATTGGGTAAACGATCCAAACTTGTGAGGACATGGGTCATAATGTGTTCCCTCTCCAGGCAACTAAATAGCAGTCCGTGGACCACCATGGAAGTTATGTTCCAGACAAAACCATACTTAGCAACGTCAGGGNTGTCTACATCTACACCTATATTTATCTATATTTGTAATCTGCTTCCAGTATCTTCTTACTTGCATGTTTAGGAAATACTGCTGTCAAATTCCAAGGCAGATTCTTCCTCTAGTTTTCTATTATTAAAAAATCTAGATTTTCTAAAATTATGGTCACCAGGTGAAAGCCTGTCTGTTGAATCTGGCCCAAGATATTCTTTTCTCATATAGTAATTTTACATTTTTCAACTGGAATGCACTTAGAGCTCATTGCCACAGTCCGTACAACTTCCTAATGTTTACCAATGCTGACACTTGTATATCAGCATAGAGAACATAGGCGAGGAATCAGAAACCACAGGTACGAGTTCAACCAATGCATACATTCAAAGTGTTTAAGCTCTCCTGTATGCGAGCACATGAACCTGGCCTTACTCCTTCTCTCTCAGCCTCAGTTTCTTCTGAGTGATGGAGATACCATTTTCTTCTCTCCAAGACTGATGTGAAGGTCACATAAAATAATGTATATGAATGTATGTAATATATTGTAAACTAGACTATAAATATATAATGTTTTTAAGTAACAGCTCCTGTCCAGTACAAGATAACTCTCCCTCCACACACACTTATTCAGATACCCTGCATCCTTCCACCATCTGCCTACCAAGCTTTGTAAGTTGAAGAAATACAGAAGGAGACAAAGGGTCATTTACCTTGGTAGTTAATGCCCTATATGGATTCTGTTTATATAGGACAGTCTACAATTTTTCAGTCTAAAAATTACTCTGCACAGTTGCTTAATGGCCCTTTTATCTTCTCTTTAATCACATCTAGGACTTCTCACCATTCCCCCATTAAAGTTCTCATTTGTCTCTTTGATCATCCTCCTGAACCTTATTTGTATGCAGAACTCTACATGATACATACAATATTTCTGGGCTAGCTGATAGCAGTTGAGGCCAAAAAGAGCCAAGCAAAAGGTAAAAAAAGTCTTATTATCCCAACTACATAAAACATACATGGTGTGCGTGTACATCCCTACATGTATGTGCTGGAACATTGAATACATACATTTAGATAGATATGTTTAGATACTTGGGGATAGAATGACAGTAAAAGTGGCACATTCATAGCTATGTTGGAAGCACTATCACTGGACCCATGGCTCCCAATCTGGTGTAAGGAGCTTCAAAAAGATATACAGATACTTAGACTTGTACACCAGAGATTGTGATGTAATTTGTTAAGGGTGGAGTCTAAAGACTGGTTCGTTTCAGGAAGCTCCTCTCCCCCAAGTGAATCTAGTGAGTAGTGGGGACTGAGAACAGTACAATAGGAACAAATCTTGGAGGTGGGCTTGTTTTATATGAAGCTGGGTCTTGCCACATGTTGCTTAATGAAAATTCTTTCTTTTTTAAAAAAGACATTCTCAGGGCACCTGGATGGTTCAGTCGGTTAAGCATCCAACTTCGGCTCAGGTCATGATCTCGTGGGTTGCGAGTCTGAGCCCTGTGTCAGGCTCTGTGCTGATAGTTCAGAGCATGGAGCCTACTTCAGATTCTGTATCTCCCTGTCTCTCTCTGTCCCTCCCATGCTCATGCTCCGTCTTTCTCTGTCTCTCAATAGTGAATAAACATTAAAAAAAATTAAAACAGACATTCTCCCCCAGCATTATAGGTATTAATAATCTGCTCCCTCTAAAAATTCTGCTCCCAGACATCAGTTATAGAGAAATATAACCAGAATGTGTAAAGACAAAGATCCACTAAGAGTAATAATGAGTGACTGGAAGCAATCCAAATGCTCAACAATATGGGATCAGTTAAATAATAATAATAATAATAATAATAATGTACAGTCAATATGATGAAACTTTATATAGGCCTTAAAAAGAAAGGCCAAAGTTTAAAAGTCTACACTCAAAGAAAAAATGCCCAGAATACATTTTTTAAATGAAAAAAGCAAGTTGTAGGATAATATGTATATATGTTTTTGTACCAAACTCCACCCTTAAATGAGATGGCTAACACAAATTATAGAATCTCAATATGTGGTTCTTGAATTCATAGAGAAAATTCTACTCAGACAAACATCAAACTATTAACGGTTACATGTAGGAGTGAGATGAGATGAGTAGGGGGGAAAGGGAGGCTTCTACTTTTCACTTCAGATTGCCCTTTATTATTTCAATGCTTATAAACAGACTATATTATGTTTATAATTTTTAAGAGAGAGGAAAACTATTTGTTAGTGACACCCACTCCCTCACACACATTGCCTTCCAAATGTTAATCTGGCCGTTTAACAAAAAAGAAGAAAAGAAAATGATGGACACTATACTGGCTGCATTTCTCCGCAGATCAAAAACACCCTGCATCTTTTCCATTCAGCATTCCATTAAAGTGTAACAGAGCCAAGTCTTATGTGTGGGAAAGTGTGTCTTTGTGTGTGTGGATCCTGTTGTAGTTACAAAGGCCCCTCCCTTTGGTAACAATTTAACACCCACATGCATCCTCAGGAAGGTCAAAAGGGAAGGCAAGAATAAAAAAACATGTTTTAGAAATGTTAACTAGCTCCCACTTCCAAAATTCTTTCCCTCACATTAAAAAACGACATCATTCATGTTTCCATGAGTGTCTGGTGGCTTTAATAAAATGAGTGGTGATATCGTCCATAGAAAAAGTGGGAAGCTGGCAGCATGCTTTTCATCGGAAATGAGGCACTGGGCTGGGAATAACATTGGATTTTACAACATAAATTTAAAAGTCATCATGCTTAATTCTGTATCCTTTTCATAATTCATACAGGAGTCTTGTGGCCATTTTGAAATGTTAGAGTCCTAGGGAAAGAAAAATCATGGAATTTCCATATTCATGGAAAATCAGGACATTCTCAGATGACTAAAAGAAATCAAAATTCCATTCACAAAAGAAAAAGTAGGTAATTTCCTGTAATTTTATATTTGAAACTTCCATTTGAATCTTCAGCAGACTTAAGTGGCAAAGCACAGATTCTAGTCATCAGCATGTTTTAAGGTGTTTGAAGCAAAAGACACAAACTTGGGGGATTCACTGACAATATTTCAGTGGCATTTCTGAATGTACTACAGTACAATGCTTTTTGTTAGCCTATTTTGATCAATCTCTCCCTCTCTAAAGGAATGAATAAGGAAGTAAAATACAATACAATCATATACAATATACAGCCTGGCTTCAGAATCCTTGGACAAGGTAGATTTTAATATTAGCTTTACCCTCAAACCCTTTTGTGACCTCAAGCGTGTTACTAAAACTTTCTGTGTCACAGTACTATCACCCCCTAAAACATAAATGAAAATACCTGCCTGTCTGATAGGGTTGATAAATGAGAGAATACACAATAAAGTATGTTTAAAAGTTAAGGGACTCTTAATAGAGGCAATACAGTGCAAAAGGAAATGATATGAACTAAAGCTGAACTATGTAAGATAGATCCACAAGCTTGTTTTTTCATCTGATTATATGATTAATTCATAATTAATTCAACAAATATTCAGTACCCTCACATGCCAGGCACTATTTTAGCTGCTAGGAAGGACAATTGTTCCTTTCTGCTTACTCACAGGGGTATCGATAAAGCCATGTCCACCTAATACAATGAACTTACAAGGTTATTATTCACAGATTTTTCTTTTGTACGAAAAGAAATTTATTGAGTACCTGCAATGTTAAAAGTAATGAATCAGAGAAATCCTGGCTGTGAGCGCTTAAAGTCTACTGTGGTTGTTGAATATATTGAGAGAATCAGAATTGTCTTTAAAAGGTAAAATGACACAAGTGATATGAGTGACAACTGAGTGTCCTGAGGGACTCTGGGGATTGTGTGGCTCGGGGAGGATTCCTGTGGGAGACTGGATTGGGCTGATGTGATGCTTCTGTCCATGTGCTTTTCAGCCCACGAATCCTGCATCCTTTCATCAGGTGTTTACTAAGACCTTTCTATGTGCCAGATCCTATGTCACACACTGCCTCGGGATATATTCCCCCAAGAAAACATGCATGGTTCTTGTTTACATGGAATTGAGGCTTCAGACAGTTTTTCCCAGTACTTCCAAGCACAGGCTTTTTACCAGGATGTCCAAAATATTACTCCTTAAGATGAGTTAGACCCAATGGTGTTTTGATAAACCAGCTTTGAGAGGGAACAGTCCCTGATTTGTAACATTTGCCAATTCCTGTAGCGTAAATACTGTCACTGTGGATGATTTTAAGGTACTAATGGTTTGACGAAAGGCTTGAAAAATTCCTGAATACTTAATCATTGGTTTTCATAGGCTGCTATGAGCCTGTTCTAGCATACTATTGGAGATCAGAGGGTTTTTGTTTCCTCTTTATCCTAAGAAATGGCAACATTCGTTAGATTCCTGATGAGCATCCACCAAATGGCTCTTAATTCCAGTCTAAATTCTTCCTCAGGAATCTACAAAGTCCTTCCAGGATGTCTTCCAAACCCACAGGGCAATGGCCAGGGTGATTGCAGACTGGCACCTCACTCAGGAGTCATAAATGCCCAACTAGGCTCAAGAGTGTTCTTTGGAATACTGAAATAGCAGCTTATGAAATAAAGGCCTAAGATTCAAACACAAAACAAAAACAAAGAAACAAATTTAAGGGTGCCTGGATGGCTCAGTCAGTAGAGCATAGGACTCTTGATATTGAAGTTGTGAGTTCAGGACCCCCATTGGGTGTAGAACTTACTTAAAAGACAAATTTATACTTGACCCTTTCAACCTTATGGCATGATTTCTAAGCTAAACAACAGCAACAACAAAAACTCAACTGGCTGGAAAATAATTGATGTTATAGCAGGAGAGAAAAAACAAACAAGGTCAAAAAAGAGAGGGACCCTGTTCACAAGTCCTTCAGTTTGTAAGTTTGCAAACAGCTCTCACCACACAGAACACATGTTAGTTGAAGGGAACTTTCCATGTAAGTGTTGGGTAGGGTCCGGAGGTCTTTACCTAAATAGAAAGCTATTTACTATTTTATAAAATAGTCCATACAAAAGGACATGCTCAGTTAAACTTGCCTTAACAGCAAGTGCAATAGACAAGCATTTGTGGAGAAAGCAAGACAGTGTCCCTCGAGAAGTACAAACTACATTGCCCACCCTCCAGGAACTTGCAGTCTAGTTGGATTGAGGCTATGCATCTTTACAAAGTGGTGACTTGAGGGAGTAAAACCAGATATGCCACAGACTAATGGTCCTCAAATGACATGTTGTGAAAGGCCAATGACTTCCAAACATCTTTGTTTTCTAGGCTGTTCACTAACCGGTCCTCCTACACCATCTCCAAGTCCCTTCCTCACACTCTCCACGGCAGTCATGGTAAACTTCTCCCACTTGCTCAGCAAAGTGTGGTCTCTCCTCTCTACAAGCCTCATATATTCTGTGTCTTCTTAGGAGAGGCCCAGCTGCAGCACCATTTCTTCCTCCCCACACTGTCTGCATGTGGTTACCTTGGAATCATACTTTCGATCTCAACCTAAGCACTGCTTTTTTTGTTTCTTGTCTTCTACACAGCCTTTTCTGACCAATCTGTGTTTGCTGTTCCTTCTTCGGACTTCAAAGTTCTGTATTCATCCTACCATCCCTGGCTATGTATCATACCTAATTCTAGTTTCCTATTTTCTCACTCATCCTCTGTGAGAGCTCATTTAGACTACATATTGTTATAAATATTTTACATACATTATTTCATTTGAAGCAATTCATTTACATATCTATCTATCTATCTATCTATCTATCTATCTATCTATCTATCAAACTTTAGAGCTTTAGAGTGCAAGTGGGAGAGGGCAGGGGAGAGAGAGAGAAAGAGAGAGAGAATCTTAAGTATTCTTAAGGATTTGATGCAGGAGTTGATCCCACGACCCTGGGATCATGACCTGAGCTGAAATCAAGAGTCAGACACTCAGATGACTAAGCCACCCAGGTGTCCTGAGACAATCCTTTTAATATTACTATCTCTCAGAGGGAGAAACTGAGGCTAAAAGAAGTTATATAATTATCTGTGATAACATTTCTAGTGTTATCAGTCAAGATCCTTGGGTTGCAGAACACAGAAGCCAGTATAGCTGTTTCAAGCAGAAAATTTTGTAAAAAGATGCTATGTAGCTTGTAGAAACTCCTAGAGGGACAGAGATGTAGGTACAGAAGGTACAGAGAATTTGCATATTACTAACTGCATACAGACATACCCGGAGAAAGGCCCGCTTACACCATCACCCACATCGCCCATCCATCAGTACATCTGATACTAGAGATAGGATACTGGAAATGGTACCACAGCTGTCTGAAGAGGACAGAAGCTTCTTTCACAATGAAGATCAGCTCTTCCTGAACATAATTATCACTTCCCATTGCTCGGGGCTGCCTCCATGTCTTGTGTGGATGCCATAACTGCAATGGGATTTATGCAATGCCATTTCTAGCTTCTCAGCCTCTATAATAAGAATGTCAAACTAGCAGGGCACTGAAATGGGCACTGAGTGCTCCATCTTACAGTAACAGCCATTTGCTTCACTAGAGCATGGGGGAGCTGGAATTTAAGCCTTGCTTTCAAAGTCCGTGAATGGAATTGAATTGCTGTCTTACTCCATATGGGTAGATGTCTGTGTGGGACGCAGGGTCTCTCAGCGCCCCCCCCAGGAGCCCCTTCTAGAGTCAGACTGCAGGATACAAATCCCAACTTAGTATCTGTATGGCCTTGGTTAATTCATTCAAGCTTGCTGGGCATTGACTGGCCCATCCATGAAATAAAGATATTTATATCTACCTGACAATCCAAAGAGAAAATCGTATGTGAAGTGTTTGGCCTGTAGTCAGTGCTAAATAAGACATTAGCTGCTGGTATTATTATTGTTGCTATGCTATCATTATTTGTTAATATTACCCTGTCCTATTGTCGCTCTGAGGGATGACATCCTAGGAGGGAAAATTGAATGTTGAATAAAAATGCTAGGCACGTACATTTGCATGGCACATTCACGGGGCCATGAGATCCTCCCTCTTCCCGGAGTGAAGAGTTCCTGCAAGGGAGTAGTGGGTGATAAGGCTGCAGATGGATGCAGGGCTGCATTGCGCCGGAAGCTTTGAATTCCCTGGGAGAGGGACTCAATTGGACCCTGGGAGAGACCTGCCTTGGAGGTGGTAGTCACAGAACTATTCCCAGCCGCTGTGCTTCACATCCTCACCCCAACACAAAAGGGAAGGATGAGTGACACCTCAAACAACTTTGGAGAGTCTAACAACAATTTTCAACTTCAAACAGGCCACACATAAAAGTTGAAGACTTTTGCTACAAACCCAACCACTGGGAAATCACTGTCTGGCTGACATTAATTCCCCAGTTACTGTGAAGCCGTTACTGAAAATGCAACTTTTTTTATTCCAAGTCCTTTAACATTTCAATCTAGGGCATGGGCAATGTGGAGCAAATCCAGGTCAGCTCCTGCTTTAATCCCCAAACTGAGTATCAGTGTTAACTCCACAAGGAATTAAGGCCCAGAGGTAAGGGCAGGGAGAGACGAAGGGCAATAGGAGATCATTCAGATCCTACTAGAATTTGCTTTCTCTGTGTCAGCCTCAATATACTAGAATCATCATTGGTATTGTTTGTGTTTTTTAAATTTTAATCCCACATTACGTTTTTATTGCATTTTAGAGTCTATAAATCTCATCTGTGTATGTTGTCTTCTTTGATTTCATTTGATTTGTGAGGATTGGACAAGTTTGGTTTCAGAATGACAAGGTTAGGAGTAGAAGGAACCTCAGAGGTCATTCTAGTTTTGTTTCAGGATGAGCCATCTCAGGAGAAAGTGTCGATCATGGTCTCGCTGCCAGGCAGTGTCAGAATTTGGGATAGCTTCCAGATCATCAGATTTCTAGATTTAAAAATTGAAAACATTCGTTGAGTACTATTGCAATGGTATGTGGCATTGGGATTAGGGTAAAGTAAAACTCTGAGTTTAGATATTCTAGGCAAGTGGGAAAATAATCAGCTACTTAGGCAATTATACCAGTAGAGAGATGAGCAGATGAGTCAGAGGTCAGTACAGATTGAGATAGAAATACCTATCTTCAAGCTTTCAAACTGGCACAGAAATTTTCAGGGGACACATAGTTTTAGTGTTTTTGATAAACATGGCATAGGCCCATTGTCTAAAAAACATATTCATGAAAGCTAAAAAAATACAAAGAAAAAAGAATTTACTTAGATGCCACTACTCAGAGATAATACATTATTAAAATCCTGCTTAACATCCTTCCAAATATATCTTTGTAGCTGTCTGATTCTGCATAGCTATAAATATGGTTACAGGTAGGGGTGCCTGGGTATCTCAGTCAGTTAAAGGTCTGGTTCTTGATTTTGGGTCAGGCCATGATCTCACGGCTGGTAGAACTGAGCTCCATGTTGAGCTCTGCAATGACAGTGCAAAGCCTGCTTGAGATTCTCTGTTTCTCAGCCCCTTTCCTCACTCAGGTGGGCATGCACACACTGTCTGTCTCTCTCAAAAGAAATAAATTAACTTTTAAAAAATATATGATTATAGCTATAGATAAACATATTCATATATGCAATCATACTATGCATGCTGGTTTGCAAACTCATATTTTATTTTATATTGTGACATGGACAAATGTTAATATCAATAAACATAGAATTACCACATCATTTTTAAATGTTAAATACNTACCATATTTAACCTGTACCCTGTTGATGGTCATTTAGGTGGTTTGTAATTCTTTGTCATTATAAACAATAATATGCTGTGGGAACTTTTGTGTGTATTTTGCACATTTAAGTGAAATTCTCTTTAGGATAAAGTCCTAGAAGTGGGATTTCTCTGGATGACCTGCACTGTTGATTTAATACAAATTGTCAAATGCCTGAAGAGTTACTTTTCAAATTTTAGGTCCTGGATATCCCGTTATAGTGGAGCCTTCCCTCCCCTTAAGCTCACTGTGAGCTCCCCAGATTCTGCAAGAAAGGCCAGGGAAGGGGAAATGTTGGGCAAGGAACACAAGTAACCTGCACCTGGCTCTGGAAGGTTCTTTATGCACATTATCTTGTGCAAGCCACAGATCATTCTTAAGAAGTTGATCTCATCTGGTCTACTTTATATATGAAGACTCAGAAGCTCAGAAGCTGGGTAAATTTCTCAAAGAGAGAAGTTCATCATTGAAACTTGAACATTTATGGGGCCACAAAATGCGCTGGGGCACTTGGAGGGTGAGTAGTAAAAGTAGGGTGAAGAGGCCAAGCTGTATCTACTTTGGATGCTTACCCTCAATGCGACTGCTCCTTTGTCCTATTCCTAAAACTCTATAGAAACCAGTGCTACGGAAGGCTATGGAGCCAGCCCTCCCTCCATAAATGTCAGCACCTGCCTGGGGCTCCTAACATTAGCCTTTATCTTCCCCACAGGGCTGACTTTTTTATGCGTTGAAGTCTGAGAAACAAGTGAGTTTCCCACTTTTCTAAAATCTTAAAATAGGAAACATCAGCCATAAGCTATGAGAGCAAGCCAGCCAAGGTGTATGTTTGCTGGAAATAAAACTGGTAGGCCTTCAGGGCAAGGGGGATGGACTCAGGGGCACTTTTCCACCATCTGGTTCTGCCACCAATGTGTCTTGATAGATGGTTTTTACTTATTACTCATTACTCACCTCATCTTTCTCCCTGAGCTCTGTTCCTTGAAATATGGTTCTCTCATTTGAATAGCAATGACTAAGTGCATTGGAACTTACTTAAATACGTTCTAAAAACATTAAATTGAGAACACACAATCCAGCAACGTACCAATTGCCAAACTCTAGTAAAAGCTGAAGTGATTAAAACAATTTAATGCATGAAACACACGGTCAGAAAGGCAAAGAGAAAGAGTAAGTTTTTCCAGTGCAACGTCAGCCCAGTGATATTTCGGAAGAAGTGGGTGGAGGCCATTGCCAAGAGAAAGTGAAATAATTGATGAAGACCCAAAGGAAAATGCCCTTGATCTCGAAGTTATTACTTCATTTCATGAAATACCTTAAAAGTCAATGACAGACTATAAAGTCAGAAAGTCAATAGTTTCCCCCCTCCTTGGATACAATTCCAATATGTGCATATAAACATGTCAGGCAGTCCTTTAGAAAAGAAAAAAAAACTATAGCTTGGGGTCTGGGTCATGTTTTCAAATAGCCTTATTATTCCTGTTATGAAGTGGACACTCAGGTATTTGGCCCGGGACTTTTATCCACACCCAAGTGATTGGGTGATTTATAACTTGCTATCCACATTCTCATAGTTGTTTGGTCAATTTTAAAGCCTCAAACTAGGCTTGATGTTTACTCTATCAGGAAAAGAAACAGACACACACACACTCAGAAAATTTGTATTATAGATTAACCACTATCTCAAGTGCCTTTGCCCGGGAATCAGATTCTAATTATATCTTCCTCCCTCCCCTTTTTTCCATCCTTCCTTCCTTCCTTCCCTTTCTCCCTCTCTCTTTCTTCCTTTCTTCTTTGCTTCCCTCTTTTTCTTTTTTTCCTTCTTTTTCTTCTCCCTCCCCCATTCTCTTCTCTTTCTCTTCCTCCCTCTTCTTTTTGATATCCATAATTGAAGAAATAAAGGATTGACTTCATCTTGCCTTACTCCAACTGAATTCCTCCTCTTTTATTTTGGAAATGGTGCTTAACGTTTTAGGAGAAAATGTTTCTTGTGTGATAACCAATCCTGATACTTTCTGCTTCTTGTTAAGCTAGAACAAGCAACCAGGGAGGATCAAGAAGTAGAAAAAAATAAAATTGAAATTTTGGCATTTCTCCAAACAAAAAAAAATCCATTTGTTTGTTCATAAGTAAATAAATATTACTGAGCTCCTCTAATAATAGCCCTGGTTACTCACACTCAGGCTATAAGCAATGGACTTCACTGAGCTTAGAGTCCCATTGATCAATATTTACCTTGCAAAACAATGCTGTGCATATGGTCTGTTACCATCCCTGGTATTTGTTTCTCCATTTATGTCACTATGGCTCCCGTGGGAATTAACATCATCTCTGGCTGAAGAGGTAAGCCTTGACTGGCCTAAATCGATTAATATAATCTCTATTGTTACAGCTATTGTATCAGGGATGGGCACATAAACTGTGTTGTTCCAGTTAAACTGAGGACTCTCTTAATGATTAAAGAAAGAGAACTAACTGCCATCTCTTGCTCCCTTCCTTGTCCTCCACCCCACCCCTATTGGATGTTGGACATGAATAAGGAAGCAATCATCTATTTTGTGGCCAATAAGTGGGCCAAACCTATGGGAGCCTAGAAAACAAATTAGAGAGCAGAAGGAAATCCATTCCTTGGTAATATCAGGAAGCTACTAGGTCAAATCCTACCTTAAACTTTTTGAGTTTCAACTACACTCTTTATTCACCAGTTTTAGTTGGATTTTCTACTACTTAGAGATGAAAGAATACTAATGCACAGCGATGTCTTATTTATTCAACAACTTCAAGAAATAAAGTACTCACACAAATGTTCCACCTAACTGAAGCTTGACACATTATATATCATATCTATTTGACTTAAGCTGTTTGCGATGGGATTTATTATAAATTATACACTTCAGCACCTTAAGAATTATACTGAATAGAGGATGTGCAAAGTGCTTTTATAATCTTAAATACCTCCTCCATGTTCACAAAGCACTCCAACACGTCTCAAACTATTAACATGGGTTGGATCATTGTCCACATGCCAAATTTATCTGAATATTTTCCTTTCTTAAAGGCTGATTTCTGTAGTTTTGCAGTTACAATTCTAGCTTTCAACTACCTCTCTTTGTAAAGATTCCCATGCCAGCTTTTAATAACTATTCCCTTCATGTAATTTATTGCTTAAAATCTGTTATAAGCTAGGAAACCAAATCTGCTAGAATTATGTCTAAAATAAGGGAAAAAGGAAACTAAGCAAATGCCTTGGTGGGTTCAGGGAAGCAAGTCTCCTGTAAACCACAGGTTCCTAATCTTTTTGGAACTCTAAGTTTCCATATAAAACCCTCAGAAGACCTGCAGAGGGGATAAGGAGTCAATATAGCTGTGGGGTCCTGGAACCCCCAAATCCTGCTTTGTCTCCATTCTTGTCTCCATTTTGT
The DNA here is from genome assembly GCF_008692635.1 of Crocuta crocuta. NCBI lineage: Eukaryota > Metazoa > Chordata > Mammalia > Carnivora > Hyaenidae > Crocuta > Crocuta crocuta. The sequence continues at coordinate 3,687,464 of NW_027532679.1, read as the reverse complement.
CCATTTTTATCTATCATAAAACAGATAATCAGGGTTCTGGAAAAGATTTTATTAGAAAACAAAGAAATTCAATACTTTAAGAACAAAAATTAAAACTATTCTTCTATACCAGTTTAAATGGTAGGTTACCATTTTACCATTCTACTTGTTCTTCACAGGTAAAATATTCTCCACTAGTGGATAAACTTTTGGATGTGGAAACTTGTCCGCCCAATGATTGCAAGAGACATAAGGATTGCAGTCAGTGCCTTCTAGGCTCCAACGGTTTCATTTAGTTTTACAAACGTTTATTCAAATCCTATTTCAACAAAATTCATCTTTGCAAGGTCAACATTCTATCATGTTCCATTAAATCTAAGATGGCATCAATTTTAAGATACACTGTTATTGTATGTAGCACTAAGTGAGGACTGCGATTAGACCATAAACTCCACATGCCTTTTATGTACCACTTCATATGCAACAGCTCTGTGCAGTCTTTGGCCCGCTTTTCTCTTGCTTTATGCCCCAGAATTTCTCTGACATCACAGTATGGGAAGCCTAAACTTGGTACTGGCACACCTGCAACAAAAGACATGGACAAGTCATGCCCTGTGGGGCCACCTGCAGCCAACTGCCCACGATATCCTCAGGCAGATGCTTTGGAGCCAAATTTTATAAGGCTGTCCACAAAAGGTCCAGGATGAATTACTTGTTGCCTATGGTCATGGCCATTCAATAATACTGACTTGGCATTGACATCCCCTACTTCCCTGTTCACACACTCACTACCGGCCCCCAAATTAAACTACCTACATGAAGGTGCTACAAACAGTAAGTCTCAAGCAGGCCCTATGAATAGTAAGACACAACTCAATTTAAGCTGTGAAAAAATTTGCATCTTAGAATCATGAAATATGGTGATTTATGAGACTAAGACACAAATTTGTTAAGTAAACAAACTGATATCAAAAACAAGCACCTCACTCCAAAATAAATAAATAAATTTAATAAGCCTGCCCTTTTTTTTTTTTTTTTTTTGCATATAGTTCTGTTTTAGTGCCTACTGGTTTGCATCTCTATCTATAGCCCTGGGCAAAACTCCCTGCTGAGACCAATAAGGACGCTTTGCTTCTGTAAACTTGTCAGCTATTGAAGGGAGACTGAATTATGTTTATTTCACTCTCTGCAGAAAGGCAAAAAAGTCCATTAGGGACTTTCATAATATTTCTTCAAACCTACTCTTTTTTTTTTTTTAATTTTTTAATGTTTTATTTATTTCTAGGAGAGAGAGAGAGAGAGAGAGACAGCGTGAGCAGGGGAGGGTCAGAGAGAGAGGGAGTCACAGACTCTGAAACAGGCTCCAGGCTCTGAGCTGGCAGTCAGCACAGAGCCCGACGCGGGGCTCAAACCCACGAACCGCGAGATCATGACCTGAGCGAAAGTCGGACGCTTAACCGACTAAGCCACCCAGGCGCCCCTCTTCAAACCTACTCTTATTTAGTTTAATAAATGGCACCTCCATCCATCCACGGGTTCATAACAGAAACTGGAAATCATCATTGATACCTCTTTCCAAGCCATGACACTCAATTCATTAACAAGTTATTTTGAACGTGCCTCCTTAAAATTTCTCAAATTTGTACACTTTACCCTATCTTTGCTGCCACCACTGACTTCTAATTTTCTGTGCCACCATTATCTTTTGCCCAGACGTTCATTTTATCTGAACTGGTCCCCATTTCCACTCTATCTGCTTAAATCCATTTCTCACACTATTGCTTCCATTTATCCGTCCATCCTCCACCTTTTATCAGATATTTATTGAAAGTCTATGTGCTAGGCACTGTGTTAGAGTTTGAGAATTCAATGTTATATAAGAAAAACATCATCTTTGTCTTCATGAAATGTAAGTTTAAAAATCAGAGTATTTAAAAAAAATGCAATGAATCTGAACATTTTCCTTCCTTTCTTTGGTGCTACCTAATTGCTCTCCAAATATGGTCCAAAATCCTTAGCAAGATTTATAAGGTTCGTCATGATCAGACCTATGATTTCTATGCTTTTAATCTCAAGTCTTGCCATACCTCCCACACTGGATCTCCCTTCCACATGCACACATTCTCTGGACTCGAGTTACACTGGCTTTCTATCAGATCCAATGGCACCATTCTATCTCAGGTCATCATATTTCCTCCTCTCCCCTTGGAATACTCTTCCCTTTTTCTAGTTAACTTTCCCTAGTTAATTCTAATTCCCTTCATGGGGAAAGACCTCCATGGAAACTACACTAGGCTGAATCCCACTCTTTTCAGATTTTACTACATGTTATTGCATTCATTAAATATTTAATAAAATAATTTTTAAAATGTAATGTTATGCTCTTTATTAGGCTGTAAGCCTATGGATAGCAGGGCCTTGCCCTTTATTGTATACCCAATGATTAGATCAGTGCTTTTCATATAGAAAATACTCCAAAATACTTGTTAAATGCGTTTAGGGAACCCTTCATGATACTGAAATAAAAAGAATATTGGACAATGATTCAGGATGCTAGGGATCTATCCCTTTATCCTCACCTTTATGGGCTACATTTCTTTCACTTGCAAAATAAGTGGATGCCTACAAAGATTTAAACTCTTTAGATTTTTGGGGGGCACCTGGGTGGTTCAATAGGTTAAGCATCTGACTTCAGCTCAGGTCACGATCTCACAGTTCATGAGCTCAAGTCCCATATCAGGCTTTGTGCTGGCAGCTCAGAGCCTGGACCCGGGAGCCTGCTTCGGATTCTGTGTCTCCCTCTCTCTCTGCCCCTCTCCCTCTCATGTTCTCTCTCTCTCAAAAGTAAATAAACATTTAAATAAACATAAGCTCTCTAGATTTTTAAGTTTCAATGTCTGTAACATAGAGGATTTAACAATTTAAGGATTGAACTTCCAAATTCCAATTTTTCATGGCTACCTGAATTTCAAGCATGCTGGCATATCATAGCCCTCCCCTTAAAATGTACCTGGTATATTTTAGAGATTCCAAATTGAAAATATTTAATGTAAAAATAGAGTCTTACTTTAATTGTGGTATGTGACATGTCAACGATTATATAATCAGTTGAAGAATATACCTGAGCAAATAAAACCAAAGCTTTATGGCAGATTCGGAAAAGCAGCTTGGAAGAAAAATAGTACAAAAATTTAAAAACCATCCCTAAGTTATATTACAGAATTCCAAATCATTAGATTTCAGATTTTTATAGCAATTTTTTCTTTTAATAATTTGAATTAACAATTTATTGAGCAATTGCTATGTTCCATTAAAATATTCTATTCAATACAAATATGGCGATAGTAACTTTGCTTTGTTAGTGTTTCATGATGCATCTTTTACCATCTGTTTATTTGCAACCCAGTTACAATTTTACATTTACCTTATATCTCTTATAAATAGAATACAGTTAAAGTTTTGCAAAACATTCAGTTTTTAAAGGAGTGTTTAATTCATTTACCTGGATTGTAATAACTGACACTCACCAGCTTTTCATTTCTCTTTTTCACATACATCCTTTATTTCCTTATTCTGCTTTCCTGCCTCTTTTGAGTTCCTCAAGTGTTTTATTTAATATATTCTCCTCTATTAGCTTTCTAGATATATATTCTTATATATATATTAGCAATTATCCTAAAATTTAAATATTCAACTCTGACTTTAAAGTCTATGTTAATATTTTTACCACCTTCTATGTAACAAAAGAAACATTTTAGCTTTACAAGGGTTTTTTCTCTTCCACCCTTTGTGTTTTTAACCTTTTTTTTTTTTTTTTTTTACTTCTATAATGTGACAAATTCCACAGGACAGTTTTATGACTGCTTTAGACAGATAATATTTGTTTACATTCACTCCTCTATTTACCCTATCTAGGGTTTTTTTTTTTTTCTTCCTTCCTGCTTCCATCAAGGATCATTTTCCTTCAGCTTGAAGAATTTCCTACAGTATTTCTTGGACTATCTATTTGCTTGAATGGAATTTATTAATTCTCTCATATTTGGTTTGTCTAAAAAAGGTCTTTCTTATACTTCAAGAATATTTTCGCTGGGTATAGAGCTATAAATTGGTAACTTTCCCCCACTCATTACTTTAACAATGTGATTTCATTGTCTTCAGACTCCTATAATTACAAGTTATTTATTAGTCTTATTGTTTCTTCTTTGAATGTAATGTGTCTTTTTCTTCTGGCTGTTTTTAAGACTTTTTCATTGTCTTTTAATTTTTAATAGCTTAAATAAAATGTGACTTTGTAGTTCATTCTGTTTTTATATATCCTTGAAGTTTATTGAGCTTCTTGAATCTGTGGGTTTTTATCAGTTTTAGAAATTCTTGATCATTATCTATTCAAACATTTTCTTCTGCCTCATCATTTCCTCTCCTTTTGCAACTCTAACTACAGGTTTTATACTTTTTAAATTTTTTTTCATATTCCTCTTGTTCATTCTATTCTTTTATTTTCTCTTAATGCTTTAATTTGGATACTGTCCACTGACCAGTTGTGAATTTACTAACCATATCTTCTGCTAACTTAGACAACTGTTATTTGTGTTTTGTAATTCTAGGATATCCACTTGATTCTTTTTATATCCTATCATTATTAGTTAAAATTCTAAAATTTCTCATCTTTTTACCCATTTTGTCAGTTTCCCCCACTATTTTCCTTAGGATGTTAATTATAGTTATTTTAAACTTCTTTTACATACACTCAAGTGTCTACATTTCTGCAGGTCTGTTTCTATCCATTTTTTCCCTCTAATTATTGCTCACATTTTTCTGCTCTTTTTGTGTCCAAGGATTCTATACTGAACACTGAGATAAAAGAACCATAGGGTCTCCATATAATTCTCTCTGCCAATAGGAGTTTTTCCTTTTCACTGTTACACACACAGTGAGGAGCTGATCACTATAATCCCATCAAGGATTGGTTGAGTGATAAGATTTCAGTTTTAGTAAATATTACTCCATCTTGGTTCTTCTGCATGGCACTGCTAGGCTTTTGATTGTCTCAATTTCCTCAACTTTGAAAGTATAATCTTTGCATATTTTGAATTCAATTCTTTAGCCCCAGACTTTATGCAAGTTAAATATTTCACAAATGTTTTGAGGAGGAGATTGGTTGTGTATTTAGGCTCCATCACTCTACTTGGACTTTTTTCTCTAAACACTTAGTGGCGACCAATTCATTCTGGTTTCTCTGGAACTCTCTCGGTTTTAGAACTTAAAGGTCCACATTCTGGGACCCCCCCTGAGTCCCAGATAAATTAAGACAACAGGCCACACTTATAAGTACTACAAAAGTGTGGGAGTTTTTTCCTTTCTCACCCAGGCACTCAGTTTCCTATACCCTCCTAGAACTCAGCAAATTTCCCTTGTGTTTGGGACTCTTCTATTTTCCAGTTTATCATGCCAGCTTGAGACTGCCAAAACCTCTACTGATTAATCTTTCCTCCATAAAACCCCTCAATTTGGTTTAAGTCCAATCCTTAGGCCGATCCTAGAATTTGCAAATGTCTCCAATGAAGAAAACTACCAGAGACCATTCAATTTCCCATTTAGGGATCTTCCTTCTCTGGAATTTTAGTTTAGTTCCCATTACTTTGTTCCTATAGCTCTCTTTTGTTTTTAAAAGTTTATTTTTGTAGTTTATCATTATTCCTGGTTATTACAAGGGGAGTTGTTGCCTGCCATATCCTATTATGGCCAACCTTGAAGCAGAAGTCCATAGATTACACCTCTTAATATGTCAGCTTGTGGTGGTGTTATTATCTCTACTTTATAAACAGATCAGAGAAGTTAAATTAGTTTCCCAGGATCCTATAGCTTGTAAGAATATACCCAAAGTCCAAACTAAGACTGCCACGCTCCAATGCTTTTATTCTATAAATTACAATAATACCATTTTTAAAACTAGGAAACTGAGGTTTAGAAAACTTAAACTGATTTGCCCAAGATCTCAGAGAAAGTTTGAGACAGAGCCAGGGTTAAACCTTAGAGCACCTGACTCTTGGTCCAGGGCTTATTCCAGAGTGACGTAAGAGGACATCGAGCATCACATATACGTAAAGAAACTGGTACTACTCTAGATACAAGTATTATACAAAGGAAAAATACATGCAGTGAAATTCATACATCATTAATTGCCATTTTTATGTGCAGAACTTCAGTCATTTATACTGTGTACACACTGTCACATTTTTATCCAAGGGTTGATATCACCTAAAAATAACTTCAACAAAAATTCTGTTAAAAATGTATGTTTTTTAGAAATGTCAATAAATAAAATATAGTTTTCAAATATGCTAGCTGCAACAGCTTTTTAACAAGTGGAGCTGCTTTTCCTCATAAAAAACACAGGAGAGGTGGAGCTCTTCTAAAGGGAAGTTACTAAGAATGCTGATTTGAAATGGTGGTCGGAAGTAGGGGAGAATCTAAAGGGATTCTTTAAGCGTCTTATTTCTTTCAATTAGGCCTGTCTGGTTCCTTTCCTGAGAGTCTCTTTCTTCCTCCAATAAAAGAAATATCACCATAGTGACTGAGGAAATGACTCCTTTTTTCTGGAAGTAGAGAAAGACAATGCCAGAATGATGGAATTTAAATCAGAACAGAAAATAGTCACTTGCTTCCAAACATTTCTTCTGTTTTGGCTTGTTATATTTTCTGAAGAGTCCACTATTAGGGCTTCTCCTTTGGATTAATGCCCAATATTGGTAAAGTCCCTGTTAAAATGGAATTATTTCCTTGAGTGGGTACACGGATAGGAATTTACTGTACAACAGAAGGTAAATTAGGGAGTCCTAGGAATGAGATCCTGATGAACCAAGGGACACTGTTGCCAACCAAGGCAATATTAGTATCCTATAGAGCAAGGGTGACTGATTCCCCCCCCACCCCCGCATTTCTTCCTAGCATCCATTGCCCTAGTGTGATCCCCAGAGAAGCCCTTAGCCTCGAATAGCTCCTCTATATAATTTACAGCATCCCATAGCCCATCTACCCAGGAATTGCAGGAGTAGCTCACAACAGCTGTTTAGATTGTCCATAACCATGCACTGAGTTAGAAACTCAAGGCCAGGATATGATAAGGCCATCTCGTTAGTGATACAAATTCACACTTGGCCATCTATTCATTTCTTCAACAAGTTTCTATGGAATACCAACCACATGACAGGTATTGCTTTAGGAGTTTAGAATATAGTGATGAAAATGACAGGCATGAGTAATTTCCAGAAGCTCCAATAACTGAGAATGGTAGAGAATTACATGTTGCCCAGGAAAAAGAATACATATAAATAAACAAAATAAACATAACTACTAGCATCCAATCTGTCACAGATATTCTCTGAATTCTAAGATATACTCAGAGCATATCTAAAATCTCAGCAGAGAAGTGAACAGTGCAGAGCACCCAGGTGGCTCAATTGGCTAAGTGTCTGACTCTTGATTTCGGCTAGGTCATGATCTAGTTTGCGATGGTTTGTGAGTTTGGACCCCGCATCTGGGCTCTGTACTGGCAGCACAGAGCCTGCTTGGGATTCTGTTTCCCTCTCTCCTTGCCCGCCCCCCCCCC
>NW_027532679.1:3595695-3679789 GCF_008692635.1 Crocuta crocuta | reverse complement strand
TGCTTGCTTTCTATCTCTCTCTCAAAATGAAAAATAAAATAAACTTAAAAAAAAAAAAGGCGAACAATGCTTTGCATGCCTAAGGAAGGCCACTAGCATTCATCCAAATCAATGTGTTATATAATGTCCCTGTTCCTCCCAGGAAACCCCAACTACCTCAGCAGCTGTATTCAGGCAGCAGAAACCTGGCTGCTTAATCATAGGTGTGTGCCATTCAGTCTCTATCTTAACATGGCTCCATAGCATGGTCCCAGTGCAGTGCTCATCAGTAAGTACAAAGAAAAGGTGCGGTGTGGGGCGCCTGGGTGGCTTAGTNAATATACAGGGAGGAGGAAGTTGCAGGGGTTCGAAAGAAGATAATGCAAGCAACTGAGGCAGAACAGTGGGTAGTACTTAATGAATTATTGGGCATTCAGAAGGTTCTGTGACTTCAAAGAAAATTCACCAAATTTCTAATCTTCAGAGATATGCAGTATACTGACTTCCTTTCACAAGACATCTGTAAAGGTCAAGATGTTCTCCAAGCTCCTAACAGAAGGGACCCTTCCTCCTTGCTGGTTACTTCTCCTGAGAACTAACCAGCCTCCATCAAAGATCAGCTCAAGCATGTCCCTTCCACATCACCAAGACCACTTGGGGGTGCTGAATTTCATTTTCTTCTGTTTTTGTGCCTTCTGAGTGTTCATTTCCATTTGTGTAGAGCGATTCAGTGGTAAATATCAAGTCCTTGACTTTCCCAGACCTGTGGGACTAGTGTAGAAAAAATAAAAGGGCTCTCAATAGTTTTATGCTCCTTTCTTAAGCTGACCTCTCTTTTCTGTTTAGAGCTCTATTGCCTGGTGTACAGAGAAGTAATAAAACATGGCAGAGCACAGTACAAGGTTAAGATGTCATACATCCACATCGGGGTGTATTTTGAAATGGTTCCATGAGAATTGGAATTAGCCTCAAACTTCAAACCTGAGTCCTCTGCTCTTCTGCTGCTGCTCAAATTATTACCCTCACCTTTTCTAAACAGACTCAATTTTCCCTAGGAATATATACAAAGTGTGGCAGGCAGTTGATACTCCAGTGCCCAGCATCCAACTGTTTCAGTTAAAGTCCCAGCTTAACAATTTACTAAGTGTGTGGTCTTGGGGGAAATCATTTCCCATAGTATGCCTCAGTTTCTTCATCTATAAAATGGAAACCAATGATAATCCTTATCTCATACAGTTGATTTAAAGATTAAATGGAATGGGCTTTAAAACTCACAGTGACTAGCAAATAGGGACCACTAAGCCATGTTTGTTGCTATATTTATATATGTACCTATGCACATACAAAGCTATATCCTGCAGAAGCGAAGCTCAAGAATTTTGATCAAGAACTTGAGTAATATACATGTACACAAGTATGTATGCATATATATGTATCTGTATAGAAATACATACATACATATATTTTTTAACTCAAGTCCTTGGCTTCATTTCCTACCCACCACAATGAGACATGTTTACCATGCTTCAGCACTGTGCACCAAGCACAGCATGGCCCTAGGGAAAGTTGTACGGCGAGCATCTCAGTCAAGGAAAGCCAGGTAAACTTGGAAGCAACACATCTATGAATTTCTCTTCTGCTTCTAAATCTGAGTCTTTTCCCTGTTGTGTTATCCCTTATTTTATCTAATTTATTTAATTTGCCCCTGGGGCATTTCTTCTTTCTTCCAGAACTTGTTGTGGTATCACCTTTGATGATAACACATACTCTTTCCTGCTGATTCTCCATACACCCTCTCTATACCTAGCATCCAACCATGCGTTCATATTAACAACCTTCCCACAAGTCCATTGAGATTCTACATCTGCTAAATCTCTGGAAAAATGGACCCTAATAGGCTCTCAGCTTTGCCTGAGCTCTGTTCTCCACATCCCCTTTGCTTCCTCCCTTGGTGTTCTTCCCACAGAATCCCAGGCGTCTCTTTATGTGTACATCTGTCATCAACTTTTTTGGTCTTGCAATTGTTCTGTCTTTTCTCAGTAAACTTGTGGCTCATTATAAAATTAGCTTTTCCTAAGCCCACAAGCATGAATGTCCATGTGAACACCCACATATTCATACACATACAGAACTTTACTTTAGAAGACAACTGGATACAGCGTACTGTAAACAAGGAAAGAATCACAAACTTTTTTTTCTTTCCATGCGGGATCCGCACATAGGTGAAGTCAAATCAGAAAGTGGTGGCTTTAACATTTATTTTGATCATAGACCCCTTTAAGAATATTATGAAATTCATGAACCTTTGTCTTCAGGAAAAGGCACATATGCATGAGACTTTGTGTATAATTTCAGTGGAGGTAGGTGAGTTGGTCTCATATGTCTTTGGACCCCAGATTAAGAATCTCTGCTATAAAAAGATGCTTTAGGTGCTATAGTATATTAATAAATAAATTATTTATTTATTTATAATAATAAATAAAAAATAAATAGTACCATTTATTGAGTCACCACTATATAATGCAATGTTTCTGATTTTCTCAATACCTCTGCAAGTTAGCCATTACTGTTTCCATCTTGTAAATAAAGAAACTAGGGCTCAAAGAAATTAAACAATCAATGTAAAGCAATTCATCCGACAAATAACAGACATGGAATTGGTCTAATGCCTGGCCTTTCCTCCTGATCCATTCTGCTCTCTGGTGTTTGGACCTCATACAGGCTTCAGGTTGGCACTATCAACTATCCAAGTCCACTGTGTACTGAGTGGCATCAGAGTGAGGTCTCTAAGCATTTATAGAGTTGATTTAAATTACAAGCCTTAGTTTAATGCCATGAGGATGACTAAAATTAGCTGCAGATGGTTCCATGCTAGCTGTAGTCATTAGCTCTGACATGCCACTCAGATCAGAGTTGTATGTTGTCTCCAGAGCATCTTAGACAATGCAATTCCCATGCATCGAACCCTCCACATAATTTACGCAGGAACAGCCCTGCATCTTCGTTTGAGTTTCCCATAGACTTGTCTCAATAGAGTTGGAAGGCTTTGATGCAGTGCTTAATTTTCAATGCCTATTGTCTTTTTTAAAAAGAGCACGCCAAATGTAGCCCGACACGCCTTTGAAGTTGTCATCATGTCAGCATTCTGACATGTAATGACCATAGGATTTGCCTTCCAATTTTAACTATTTCTACTTGAGGAAGGAAATTTACACAGTGGGAAAATATGTTGCCCTTTGCTTTGTTTCCTTTCCTTCTGGGGGAGGGTTATTCATATGTGTCTTGAATACAATAAGAAATAGCACACGCTACTATCAGGATGTTCTCGGAAACAGTATTTTGAGCTTTTATTCTCATAGCTGGATTCCAGTGTAATTCTCACGTGGCAGGAGTAAACTATTAATAGGATTCCAACTTTTTTTTTTCCAGTAGACCCCGGAGAAGTCTCCTTTGCCATATGAGTGAAGGGCAGATTGGATCTTGACATGACACATTGATTTAGTTTCCAAAACAGTAACTTTACTAAATAAATCATTTCAGCGCTTGATTGTTATTTATACATGCAAATCTGGTTTTCATTTGTTGGAACCGGACAGGAGAAAAGCTAATAATCTCATCAAAAACGGAATATTTTCCATTTTGGAAATGGCACAAAGTTCATAATCACATGACCTGAACTCTGCCATGGGCGGGTAAATCAAACACCTCCCTGGTATGCCCTACAGACACGCAGCACTGAGATAGGAGGACTCTGGTGAGCTTGCAAGCAAGAGTCTCTACGGAGGCCAATGACTATTTGGCCTTCCTCCTACCATCATGTTATTTGTTTCCAGTGATATACTGAGAGGAAGAAAGTGAGAAAAGGTGAGAAGAAAAACAGATAGTGTAAACTCTTGAACATGTAGCTAGTAGCATGAGCTTCAAAATAAATGAAAGCAATCAAATTTGTAAATTGGGTTCCTCTCACGGTAAAAAATCTGATTATATTTGGAAGAGGTTCCAACTTCATTAGCAGGGATATAAAAGCTCTGAGAAGATACATCTATCTTCAATAGTTCCCACAGTCATGAAAGTCCACCAATAATCCCTTGTTTTAAGCACTGTCCTCTTTTTGATAATTCTCCTTGAATGTGCAAATAAAATAGCAGTTCCACACACCTTGTGGGGCAGGATGGATTCTCTGTCCATTTCATTCTCTTTGATCCTCCTTATCTTAATTTTGGTTGGAAGGAGGCCTTCTAACATAATAATGCATCATTTGTGCTATAAGGGAGCAAAAGAGAAGTTCATGAGTTTATTGGTACCCACTTGTTACACAGATACTCTGAAGATCCAGAGCAAAGGAGGCTTGTTGGCTCAAAGAACAAAGATACTAATCTGAAATGGGACTGTCTGTATGACAAAGGGTGCTGGGACATGGTTGGGAAGCTGGGAGAGTGTAAAAAGGATGGAGGGATAGAGAGAGAACAAAGGAAAACACCAAAGGGCCCATGAAGGGCAACTTGAAGAAAGTAGAAAAGTTACCTTTGCACCCTCCTCTGAATTCCAAGTATATGTGTCCTTGACTATAAGTAATATCTTTGTATCTTTCCTGTTGGTGGACCACTCCTACATGCCTTCCAGCTGATACAGGGTGTGAAAGCAGTGTTACTTATTGTAGTATGTCGCTTCTTTTCCCAGACAGTTCTCATCTCATAGGCAAAAGCTCAGAAAAGAGAGAAAAATAGAAGAGCCATAAAGAGGGGTGTGAAGGAAGCAGACATTCCTTGTCTCAATCAGACTTTGGCCCAGGGCTGGCCTCATTCAGAAATGTGATCAAAGATCCTTCTTTTACAAAACAGAAGAACAGTTTTCTCTCCTCCTGGAGAATTCTCTGGTGGGCTGGTTCCAGGATTTGGGGGCAGCTTCCTACCTTTAGAAAATCCATTAGACCTCAGACTGTAATTGTAGTTTCCAGGGGTACACAAATCTTCTAGATTTATGAGGATATGCTTACGTGGCCCATGCATGGAGACCTTTAGGTTTTTATAGGGAACTGAAGAAGGCAGAGTAACTTTTGTATCAAGACCAAAGATGGTAGATGGTTGGGGGCCTTCTTCGGCAGTGAGATGTGGAACTTCAGAGCAGCGTTCTCTCATCTTCCTTGCATTTGTGTGGTCTTTTTCAAATTTTTTATTTTGCTTGATTTTATATTGCTACTTTCAGTTTAATCTGTTCCAGCTCTAAGAGGATTATGCTTTTAGTACCATCCTTGTGATGATTAATGTGTACTAATTGTTTTACCTTTGAATCAGGACTCTTTGGAGCTGTCTAGGCAAAATCTCCCTTTTGTAGGAGGCAGGGCTGATGAGCAGGAATCCCAAGGGGACCTCTGCACTGCTTCAGGTTGATGTAAGGAGAGAGATTAAAGAAAGTGCGGAAAGTAGCTTCCTTTTTGATTATGCCCCAATGGAAATCGTGTTGTCCCACACATTGTATTAACTATTCTGGTGGCTTAAAAAATAGAATCAGTCTGAGCAGTTAAAGAGGCCCTAATGAGAACTTTTACAGCAATGGGGCTTGCTTTTGTCATATTACAGAAAGCAAGACTGTGATTTGTCACTAATTTTCATTCCTATTGCCTGGCTCAGCCAAGAGACTGGTGGCCTAATGAGCAATGTAAATCAAATCTCCTCTGCCCATGGAGTCTCAGGTGGGTGAGGACCATGAAGGCATGAGAAGGAAAAGACCTGAGGAATGATGACAGTGGAGGAATAAGGCAGTGGTGAGGTGTCCCTTGTTAGGGATAAATCCGGAGATCAATTTCTTTCAAGCTTTTGTTCAAGCTTCATATCCCTATAGACATTAGGCAGAAAATAGCTTGAATTTTTAGAAGGCATATTTAAATTTACTTCAAAGATCGTTAAGTGTCATTCTGCAAACACTTCCTACATTTGTTCCCAGCGTGCACGTGAACTGCTACCATTGAGGAAAAGGAAGAAAAGGAGGAAGAAAGGAAGACAAGGGGAAAGAAATGAAGAAAGGAAAAAATGAGCAATTTTGCCATTTCATAAGGTTTTCTTTTACAGCATAATTACTATTTTAGTTGTCACTCAGACAGGTTGAATGATGTATTCTAGCCAAGCTTTTGAAGCTGGCAGCATGTCAGGAATATCTCAGGAACTTTGTGAAAGGTAAAGGTCCTGGGCTCCAAACCCATACCCTATTCCCCACCCATTCTCACCTTCAATACAGGCAAAGTGTAGGGCCCAGGAATTTTTTAATTTGCTTTTATTTTTTAAAGGGCCCTAGGTAATTTCTAATGAAAATTAATGACAAATCATAGCCTTGCTTTCTGTAATATGACAAAAGCAAGCCCCATTGCTGTAAAAGTTCTCATTAGGGCCTCTTTAACTTCCCAGACTCATTCTATCTTTTAAGCTACCAGAGTGGTTAATACAATGTGTGGGACAACACGACTTCCAGGTTGTAGACAAACGGTGGAGAAGTTGAAGCACCTTTAAATACATTCAACGAGTGGATTCCAGGACCTGCTGCCATGTGCCCGTGTGGCCTGGGTAACAGATATGAAAGAAGCATGAGATGTTGACAAGGTCTTTCTTTTGTCCCTCTTCACAATCAAGGAATAAAATATTCCCATGGAAATCATGGAAGGCGTGGAAGAAGTAAAGAATATCTCAGATGTATCTGTGGTTCTCCTACTTTAGATATTTTAATTGTGGGGGGAAATGTCATTCACAAGACAAAACTAGATTCCTTGTTTATTGATTTTCAAGTAAAACTAAGTGTCTGTGAGCTTAGTATGGAAAAAATAATGCACCAAAGCACCTTTCTACAGTAGACAGAGTAGACAGAGGCCGAAACAAGGGTGACCAAATTGTCCTTGTTTTCCCGGAACTTCCTCTGTTTTAAAATTTAAAACTGGGGCTATCTTGGTTTTAAAACTGAAAGTCTCACATCTTGGGAAGTCCCTTAGTCCCAAGTAAGTCAAGACAGTTGGTCACCCTACCCAAGACCATCCAGATCAACATGGTCAAAATGGGTCCTTTCTGTGACACAACCAGTGAATTCTCACCGGCAACTGTCTGTGCTGACCTTGTGCTAGATTACCTGGCTGTGGTTTTTATGCTGCTGATTGATCAGCACAGAACAAATGGTCAAATACCTTGAGAAGAACTCATTGAAGAGTGTCAGAAGCCCTAGGCAAGAGTTCTGATGTTGCCTCTTCTTGCTGTATGATCTCAAGCATCAATGGTGGGCTTAAATTCCATCCTTTGATATAATATTAATACAAACATGTAAGCATGTACATTCAAACTTTATAATATACATGGAAACACACTATAATCTTCAAAGTTTCATACAAATGATTAATTGGACACAGATCATAAAGCCAGAACCGGAGCAGAAGGAGAATGCTCTCACTGGAACAAACTACTGGAGCACAGGGAACACCATTTGTAAGTTAAATAGATCAAGACTACAGGCCCAGGACTTAAACAAAGAGCAAGGTTTCCTTAAACCCATTCCTGGCATCCTCCTTGGTTTAAAAAGTCCTATTTTGGTCAGGCGGCTCTGGGTCCAGCCTGAGGGGACAAATCACAATTGGACTAAACTAACCATGGGATCCCTATTACTGTTTCCTAGAGACTGATGTAGTTATGTCATGTTATCCATAGCCAGTGAAACACAGAAACAGACTGCTGCTTGGCGCAAGTTTGTCCTACCTAATAAAACAGATAGTATCACAAGTGGGAGCCCTCCTTTCCTCACCCTCTTGCTGTGGAAGTGAGAATGCAGTAATGATTGTGGCCACCATCTTGAGCAAAGAAGAGAAACAATGCTGAGCATCACAAACTGAGGGGTAGAAAGAGTCTGGGTCCTTGAGAACATGATTAGGCAGTTGACCCTGATCGCCTCTGGATGTATTGCTAGGTGAGATAATAAATACCCTAATCTTTAAAGCACGGCCACTCAAAATGTCAATTATAAATTTTTTTAATATTTTATTTATTTTTGAGAGAGAGATAGAGACAGCGTGAGCTGTCCTTGTGTCTAGGGGAGGATTAGAGAGAGAGGGAGACACAGAATCTGAAGCAGGCTCCAGGCTCTGAGCTAGCTGTTAGCACAGAGCCCAATGTGGGGCTCGAACCCATGAACCATGAGATCATGATTGAGTCAAAGTCAGACACTTAACTAAGCCACCAGGCGCCCCTCAAAATGTCAATTATAAAATAGTGCCAATATATGGACTATTTATTACTTTTTCAAGTTAAGTAAAGAATTTAGGAGCACTTACAAATTTCGCAACAGTTTGATGGAGTAATTTTATGTCTAGCAGATCTAAACAAAATAATTTTGAATATATATATTTTCTTATTTCATTTTCTGTTAATTCATTTTATCCCATTTTACAAAAATATCAATCC
Source organism: Crocuta crocuta (assembly GCF_008692635.1). Taxonomy (NCBI): domain Eukaryota; kingdom Metazoa; phylum Chordata; class Mammalia; order Carnivora; family Hyaenidae; genus Crocuta; species Crocuta crocuta. The sequence continues at coordinate 3,671,381 of NW_027532679.1, read as the reverse complement.
ATGATATACTGGAAATTAGAGGAAAAAACAAACTAGTTATTTGTCCCAGATAGTTTGAGAAGCATTGCTTGAAGTGAGTTTTCAGTAAACTATGAGGGTCACTTTAGCACAATGCCTTCTTTTATACATAAAGCTTTATTGGAACACAGCCACACGTTTGTTTTTGTATCATCTATAGATGTGTTTATCTACAATGGTAGAGTTAGTCAATCCTGACAGAGACCTTATAGCCTACAGAGTTTAAAATATTTACTATCTGGCTTTTTACAGAAAGAGTTTGCAAATCCTTGCTTTAACAATTTGCAGGTATACATTCTCTTAGTTTCAGTTGAAGTAATTCTAACTTACATATTCAGTTGACCTGGAACAACAAGAGGTTAGTGCACTGATACCCTGCACAGTCAAAAAAATCTGGGTATAACTTTTGACTTCCCCGAAACTTTACTAATAGCCTGCTGTGAACTGGAACCCTTTTCAATAACAGAAACACTTGATTAATGCATAGTTTTTATGCTATATGTATTACATACTATATTCTTACCATAAAGCTAGCTAGAGAAAAGAACATTTTATTAAGAAAATCATAGGGAAGGGAAAACATATTTATAGCACTATACTATACTTACTGAAAAAAAATCCACATGTAAGTGGATTCACGCAGTTCAAACCCGTATTGTTTGCCAATTGTAGTAAATTAACTTCTCTAGGTCCTATTGTGCTCATCAATAACATGGGATAAAAATCATATTGATTTGTTGAGAGTACTGAATAAAATAATACATATAAGGTTCTCAGGAAGGTGTGTACCTTATAATAAGCATCTAACATGTAAAAGTTCTCTTGTCTGCCATCACCGTTTGATTAAGAAGCTACTCTGTCAAAGGTCAAGAGTTTCTATACACAAATCACGGGATATGGTAGCTCATTGATATTGCATTATCACTCTACTGTCAGTTGGGAAAACTTCATCAACAGCTAGGAAGTTTGACTCAGTGGTTAAGAATAACACACGGACAATAATCATTGACTAGAGTTTAGGGATAAAGTACAAGTCATTTTAATATCGCCTGGTTCAAGGTTCTTAGGACTTAACCTAATTAAAAAAAAAAAACAAAAAACCTTCGAAGTGAAGAGGAAAATAAGCTGAGAGATCCACTTTTACTTTTTAATATTTAATGGTGGATGATTCCCTGTGTTCCCATGTGCTGTATTTCAAGGCTGCACATTCTTGAACTCTAACTGGTAACAGGAAACTAATGTGATTTTTTTTTTCTTTTTAGGAAAGCTAACAATGATTTCAGAAGTGTGTGTTTGTTATCAGATTTAGGGCACTTGTCACATTTTGGCCTGAAGGCAAGCCAAGGGAGGGTTTGAAAAAATATCCAAGAAACATCTTCATTGCTCTTTCTGTCTTCTAATTAAAATGCAGCACGTCTTATAGATTCCAGAGCATTTTGGATTTGTGGTTGCAAGCATGAGGTCATTTTTCCTGCCTATATGACCACAGTGCATTTTTAAAGTCTTCAGTGTTTGGTAACAACAGACAAATAACTGTGGAAACCTGAGAGCTGTGCTCAAGTTCTTTCCAGAGTGTTCCCATCGTTCCTCTGCATGGGGTAAAAACGAGTCCACCTCACTGGGCTAGTGCCAGGATCCCTGGATGTCCCGCACTGTGAGGCTGAAGTATTGCCCCCGCGCCAAAGAGGCCAGCCAACTAGGCGACACAAATGTGAAGAACATGGCTCTGGGGGCTCTCAGGCCAGCGCCTGCATTCTGGCCTGTCACCCTTACCAGTGATATAGAGCAAGAAAGTGATTTAACCTTTGTGAGTTTCTTCTTCCTCAACTGTGAAAAGAGCAACTTCATAGGGTGGTTGGGAAGATGAAATAAGAATAAATATAAAATGTTTGGCATGGTCCCTGGGATGTAGAAGAGTGTAGTGAACATATTTGGCTCTCCTTTTCTTTATTTCTAGCAATTCACCCTTCTTTCAAAACTCAGCCCAAAAACCTTAGGGGAAGCTATTACTATCCCCTAAATTTCAGACATGGTTCTGGTTTGACTAACTAATCATTATAATTGGATGACTGACTGGAGCAAAGCCCCAGACCTCTGAAAAATAGCCTGTCAGTGCATGTCATTATTTGAGGGAAAAGCACATGACCCATGTTGGTCCAATAAGACTGGTCAGGAAAGACATTTTTCCCTCTCTTGCTGGATGTGAGCAGGGAAGCCCCTAAATGTCAGCTATTGCAGTCATCTTGTGACCACAAAGGAGGCCAGTTTCAGCTGAGATACAGAGTAGGTAGAACCAAGAACATGAGGGCTAGAGCTCTGACTGCATCATTCCAACCCCTCCTTTCTTTGGTTTTCCTGTTATATGAGGTAATAATTTCTTGTCATTTATACCACTTTGAGTCAGGCTTTGGTTACATGCAGTAAAACCAACTAACTGATAAGAATTCAGTAAGTATTGGCTATTATCTGTCAGATCGTGCCCAGGAAACTACCCTTCTGTGGATCCCGAGAAACTTGGGGAAGAATTAGGGAATAACACAATTTTATGACATCTATATATTGAACAACTAATGTAACTTTGGCATTTAATATACATACATTATCTCTTTGGACCCTCCCAATAACTTGATGAAATTGTTATATTCCTATGAGTAAACTGAGGCACAGAGAGCTTAGGTGATTTTCCTAGGCTGAACAGCTAACATTTAGCAAAGTCAAGAAAACCCAGGTCTGACTGTGCTTCTGCCACAACATCTCTCCTGCTACTTCCTATGCTGTCATCATCTGCCAAGGTCTTTGTAACTCTGTTGCAAAATCACCCTCTTTCCCAGAATGAATCCAAATTGCATGAACTTTGGGGAGAGAGAAGCTGCAGGCTCTCTTTCTCTCCAAAGCCAGGCAAGTATTGAGTGCCTCATTAGGCGTGGGGTGATACAGAGGGGCCCTCGCTTTAAAAGCAAACCAAACAAAAAAACCTTAAGAGATGTTCGTAAAATTATCTACCACCTCATATAAATTAGGAGATATTCCCCCAGAAATCTCTACCTAAAAGAGAAAAAAAATAGGATAATTGCTAACAATGAGTTAATGAGCAAGGCTTCTAATTACCTGTTGACATTGTGAGGCTTATTTGTGTGCACAAAGTGAGTAGCGGGCCAGAGAAAGTAACGGCTGAAATGTGAGAAGCCACTGCCAGCTGAAGAGAAATCAGAACAGAAGCTGGACAGTGTCCTGACTGGTGTCCTGACCAGAGACACCAGTGTGTCCCAGCCAGGAAAGCAACCCTGCTGTCCTCTAGATGTGCACACTTAAACTCGCCTCTTTCCCCTAGACAGGTCGTTCTCAAACTGTAGCATGTACTAGAATCATCTGGAAGAGGTATTCAAACACAGATTGCTGAGCCCTCACCCCAGAGTTTCTGGTACACGCAATAGGAGGTGGGGTGAGAGAATTAGCTTCTCTAACAAATTCCCAGCTGATACTGCTGCTGGTGATCTGGGGACTGCACTTTGAGAACTGTTGGCGGAGGTCAACTATGTTGTATTTGTAGAAATTAACACCTGGTCAGCTTCTCCTCCGCACTGACCTTCAAGGGCTGTAGAACTCCCGCCTCATTCCTGGGGACAAAAGCCTAGTTTTGATGATTGAATCTTTCTGTTCATTCCCTTAATGCCTTAGGCTCTGACTGAATAACAGCCTAATAGGCCATTCCCTCTGAACCCTGGATCTTCCTTGGGCCTCATGAGCCCTTGTCAGGTCAGAAACGGTGTCCTTGATTCCCAGTCTCTGCTGCCAAGTTTGACTTTGCTGATGCCAGTAGCAGCCTGGCACCTTTACTTAAAATGGTAACATCAGCATCAATAATTTTAAGAGCTTCTGCTTATTGAATATGAGCTAAGTCTTCTGTGGCTGTTTATCAGGCTCCACTTGACCTCTATTAGTGGTCACCCACTACCCCATCCACCCCAGACTCCATGATCCTTGGTCCGCCTGACTCTACAGCAAGGTCCTCTTTAAGGTCACTTGCTTTGGCTGATCCCTTTAGTTTCAAGGTCTACCTGGGCCAAGACCTGATCCAGAGAAAGCATTTCTGAGATTTTTGTCTATAAAAAAAATTGTCTAATTTATCGAAGTACCTACTTCATTTCCAAAAAGCAGAGTACATATTCACTGCCATGGAAAGGATTGGCCTGCCTTCCTTCAATGAATTAAGACTGTACACTTTGGTTTACATTTATCTAAGAAATAACTTTGTTTCCCAAAGTGTGGGCCATGTGCCACTAGTGGTTTGTGGATGTTTTTATGTGGCACGCTGACATGACATTACTTATACTGTATTACTCAGTAAGAAAATTGCTTCCTTTTCAATTCTCTTTGAAACCAATTGACAGAGTCAGAGGGAAAGTCTCAGTTTGGTGCTTATACATCTCTTTTATTCCATCTCTTTCTAATCTCTCTTTTTATATAATGGAGAGGAGACCACAGGCTAAGAACTCCAATAGACCATGATGATTTTTGAGTATATAACAACACTGTTTTGTTACAACTCTATTTTTGTGTATACTTTCAACTTATGGCAGGTAATACTGACATTCTGTTTACAGTGGTGACTTAAAGTTCCATTTACAAATAAATGTGTCTAAGAAAAAGAGGATTTTGTTTAAACAAAAATATTATATAAACTAGGATATGAGTGTCACATGCCTGAGGCAAAAATCATGAAGGTTGTGTGACAGTGAATTTCACGTGTCTACTTGACTGGGCCACAAGGCACCCACACAGTTGGTTAAGCATTATTATGGTTGTGTTCATGAGAATATTTCTGGATTAGATGAACAACTGAATTGGTGGACTTAGTAAGTAAATTTCTCTCCCAAATGTGGGTGGGTCTCGTCTAGTCAATTGAAGATCTGAATAGAATGAAAGGGCTGAGTAAGAGGGAACTCCTCCTGCTTGACTGTTGAGCTAGACATAGGTCTTTTCTGGCCTTTAGACTCAGACTGAGTCATCGACTCTTCCTGGGTCTCAAGCCTGCCAGCTTTCAAACTTGAACTTACATGGTTTGAAATCATGGTTGTCAGTCTTCGGACTGGGACTGGAACCACACACTGGCTTCTGCATCTCCAGCTTGGCAACTGCAGATCCTAGGACTCTTTGGTCTCCATATTCACCCCTAATTCTTCATAATAAGTCCTAGGTATATACACTGTCCCTTTGGAAAATCCTCACTAGTCCATGAATGGCAGAAACTCAGGAAACGTTGGTAACAGAAATGTGTTGTGCTTTGTACTGGCCCACAATGAGTGGGATCTTGAATTGTTTCTTTTTTCTTTCGCCAGTAGTGGGAACAAATCGCAAGAAGTAATTATACATTAGATAAATATTGTTTGAGAGCCTAATCGACAAAATTTGCTTTGGAGAAGAAGCTACCTCTCTACTTGATGGTACCTTTGCAAACAAGATCATTGTCCTCAGCACAGACCCTGCCTACCTCCTCCCTCTCCTCTCTTGCCTAGCTCCTCCATAACTCCCATATTCCCACCGTTTTGGCCTTCCTCTAGTTCCCCAATATATCTTACCCCTTCTGCCTCTAAGCCTTTGCAAACATGGATCTCTCTCTCTGGACTGCACTTCTCCTCTCCCACCTCTTCCTTTTTCTCTTGACCAACACAGCCATTGATTTAGATGTCTTAAATGTTGTTTTTCCCAGAGAAGTCTTGCTGACCTCCAGACCAAGTGAGCATCCACCCTTATGGCACCTCATCCTTCTCCTCTGAATCATTCTTCACAACTGTAATCAAATAACCATTTAGGTGTTGATTTATCTAATGTCTGTCTTCCCTGCTGGATTGTAAGCTTGTGAGAGCAGAGAGCTTGTGTCATCATTGGTTCTCAATAAATATTTTTGTAAATGACTTAATCATGACCCATCATGGAGTATTGTGTAGGTACCAGGGACCTCAAATATCCTTAAGTGACTAACTGGAAAGACTATAACCATTTTTAATCATTTTTACTCTTAGGGATTAAGTGAGGTTCCTCTGACTACTAGCTATAATAAGTGGCCAAAATTATCTGTGCATCAAGTGAATCAAATCACCCAAGCATGCAAACCTGGCTCTCCAAATTTACTGCTTATAAAAACAAGAGATTGGGAACACTGGTTGAAGCCAGATGTTCTGTGGGCTGGAGCTCATTGTCCTAACACTGCAGATTCCTATAACTAGAACTGTGTGTATTTGAGATGCTGGGACATAAGATCCAACCCAGAAACTATTTTGAAATAATGTTGTTCAATTACATAATCCTTGTTATGTTATTGAATAGAACACTGTCTTATATACACTATTATAAAAACATTATGCCTGGGTCTCAAGTTCTGGAATATCCAATTACAATAGCTTTTTTTCCACATTTGTACTCTCTTTATTTAATTGCCTTAACATTTTCAGCAGATTTATTGTATATGACAGTGAGCAACCTTAGCCTGTGTAAGATCGAGCCGTGCTATTTCCTGCACCCCACCCACCATCTCCCTAATATTACCCTGTCCTGCCTTTAAAACTCCTTGTTAGCATAGGCCCTGCCCCCTGCTTCGAGTGTGAACTCTCAGAAAGGCACTGGGTTAGAGGGAACTGCCCTCTTGTGGACCCCGTTTCTCTATCTTTGAGCTGACTTGAACTTTGGCTGATATCAGTTTGTCATCCCAACCTAAATCAATCTAACATGTGGAATACACAAAATGATCTCCATTTCCAAGATGTTCCAACAACAGATAATAAGTGGGTAGTCACTGAGTGTTTAGCTTTGAGAACATGTCTCTGTATAACAGGATGACTCTGGTTTAATGTGTGTCTGTATGTGTGCCTCTGTTCCCTGCTCCATTTTTGTCATCTGACTAGTAACTTGAAGCCACGTAGGATAAAGAACATTGATAAATAAATGAGAGTTTGAGTCATCTGCAGCTTCCCATATCCCACTGTGGACATCTTGCCCAAGGTAGGAGACTCAGGACTAAAGGCATGATTGTGTCAAAGATGTAAGTGGTAGAAACAAAGTGGTAAAGAGATCTGGGTGATACAGAGACACACAGACTATGCTAAGAAAACGTTAGCATAGTCTAACAGAAAATGTTAAGGCGTGGTGAGCATATCATAAGGGTTCCAGACATTCCTTCCTCTTTGCCCACTTTGATGGGTCACCTGGTTGGGAGTTCTGTCCAAGGTGCAAATTATTCAGTAATAACCATTTATTGTGCACTTTCTACGTGACATACTAGGCCCAGTACTTTAACCCTCGCTTCAGTGAATCCTCCCAATGCCCATATGAAGTAGACATTATTATACTTTTCATTTTATGGATTTGGACACTGAGACCCAAAGAGATGAATTAATTAGTAATTTCAGAATTGAAATGAAAATCTTTTTAACCCCAGAGTCAAGGCACTTCACCATTGTGTTATATGAAACATTTAGCTACTTTCTATTCTCATTTATGATACTGAATTCGTGCAGTGACCCTGAGATTGGTCTGCCCCTCTACAACTGGGTGCAGGTATGTTCTTAGAACCTTCTCAATGTGCACAATTGTTTTGAGAAGACAATTTTTTGATAGAGAGACTTAGAAGTTTATTTTGGGGAGAAAACACTGGAGTCATCAAACACTGAGTGGAAAAGTTTGTATTAAAAGGCAAAGGCACCTGCGGCCCCTGGGTGGCTCAGTTGGTTAAGCGTCCAACTTTGGCTCAGGTCATGAATCATAGTTCATGAGTTCAAGCCCCATGTCTGACAGCTCAGAGCTTCGAGCCGATTTTGTGTCTCCCCCTCTCTCTCTGCCCCTCCTTCATTCATGCTCTGTTTCTCTCTCTCAAGAATAAATAAAACATTTAAAAAAAACTTTAAAAAAAAAAAATAAAAAAAACTTTTAAGGCAAAGGCATCTAAAGTTGCCTCTTTAAAGGGAAAAGGGACATTAAGAGGAGCCTGGCCTGAGACCTTTCTGCTACAGCCTCTCTGGAAGGATGCCAGAAATGTCATCTTGTTTCTGGACAAAGGTATTGATTTTAATACTAATGGAGATTTGAACTGGACCTTGAGCAGTTCACAAAAGTTCCTCTCTCTGGTTAGGGAGCCATGGACTTGGCATTCAAGAGAGTTTAGGGTACGCTCAGTAGTTGTGTAGCAAGCCCCCGTTCTGCTAGCTTGTCACCATGGTGCTTCTCAACATCTTTTCTCTCTCCACTCTTGCACATGGAAACATCATCCTGTTATAGAGAAGTACAGTTACATCTGAAATTACCCAAGTGGTCCATTATGTTTATCAAGACAGGGGAAAAAAAAGGCTGCTGTTTGTCCCAGCTGCCTGAGGAACAGCTTTCCTGCAAACGGATCGATACTGAGCCATGTCTTTTTTGTTGTTGTTGTTCCTCTCCTCTTAAAAATTAAGTTTATGTAGGAAAACCCTTCATGACATGATTTCAGGAAAAAAAAAATGGTACTTGGCAGGACAAAAGGTCAGAGCATTCCAGAACACTGAGATTTCCACATAGCTGCATCTTGAGGTTGCATTTCAAAGCTCCCGCCACATGTGTTCATTTCTCACAGCTGAGGGTATGGGGGGAGGTCAATCATCCCACAAAAAGGTTTTTCAGAGATGAATTCACACCAAACAGGCACAGGACTGGAAAAAGGGAAAGGCAGGCTGATTCCACTGACAGCAGCTAATTGTAGTGACTGATTCAGCTTTTGGAAGGTGGAACTCCATGGAGTGTGTGAGCTGCAACATGGCTCCGGTTTTAATTAGTGGCACCACGGGGAGAAGATGGGCTTATAATTGAGTAGTTTGCTGATCGGTCAACTTCAACCCATAATCAGACACGCTGGGAAGTGGACATTAACCGGGAGCTCTGACTAGCAGGAAGTCTGCCCCATTAGCATGTCTGGTGTCAAATCAGGTTGTTGTCTTTTTTCTAAATTCATTCAGATGCCAAACAAAATATTTTCTAGATTCTTCTTCACTCACTCCCCATCTACCTAACCTTTCTGTTCCAGTTTCCCTTAGCAAATCTCTGCTCAAGCACACGGATGTAAGTCAGTTGATCGACACTTCCACTATTCAACTTTCCTTCCAGGCTACAATGCGGAACATTATTTGTTGATTCTCTCTTCCAAGCCAACACTCCAATGATCACAATCCTCAATCTCCTCCCTTCCTGAGTGCACTTTAGGATTTGTTTTGAGAAAGGATGTCTCTCCCACTCTATGGAATCTTGATGAGATTCTAAGTAAAGAGCTACACTTTCCCTTCCTCCCCTCTCATGTCTGTCGCACCAAGAGAGAAAACTAGGTTTATGATACCAATTAGGCAACTCAGACTCTTTTTCCCAAGATTTTGAATCTTGAGAAAATGATGGAAGAGTAAAAGAGTTGAAGCTAAGTAGTCTAGGGTCAAACTATGATCAGACTGGTCATTTGTTGCTGTTGTTACTACCCAGACCCCTATGCTATTAGTTTCCCGTTTCTTATTCTGATTCTCAAGACTTTCCCAAAATCCGTGAGCCCTCCACTCTCCTGTGATATGTTCCATTCTGCTTAAATTAAGCAAAGTGGGTTTCTGTTGCCTGCAATTGAGTAACCTCAAATGAGAGGGTATCCAAGAGAAAGCCTCCTAACAGACAGCCTGGTGTTCATTCTCCACCTTGCTTTTCCGGCTCCCACTAGGAAAAGTTGTAGAAAGAACGTAAATCATACTCACAGTATATGAGAGGATAAATAAATACATGAGAAAAAATGAAGCATTATTACTAACGAGTCTGTGTTTAGGGCTTGGCGTGAGTATCTTCATCCCAGATGTTCTCATGGGATCTACTTGGAAGCTGCATTCCCGTGGGATTCTCACTGAAGTTTGGAACATGAGAGTGATTTGTCTGGCCCCTCTTCCTGCTCAATTTTCTGACAAGGGCCCCCACACTCACTCATGCCCTCAAACATTTGGGGTTGACGGCTGATACATACATAAATGTCATACGGCATCTAGTGCAGAAAGGAGACGTGCTACCTACCTTCTGTTTCCTGGCCATGTTTTGGGCATGGTTTGTATTAGCTTGCCTTAAAGAAGGCGAGTCTTGGCACGCCTTCACATGGGTGTGTTGTACATGTGTGTGTACTCTGTTGCCAAGCTACCCCAGGAACAACACATCCTTGCTGCACTAATCTGCCCAGTGTCTCCTTGTTGGGGGGAAAATATCTACCTGGCCTTGTGGACATGCCAATGTTTTTTTCACCTTTATGGACAAATCAGGTCTCCATCTTCAGTGCTAATCCAAGGTCTAGAAGTTCCGGCAGCCATAATTCCTACCCTATAGATTCCAAGCTGTGCGCTCAGAATTCTAAGCGGTGAGCTGAAGCATTTCCCTAGCTAAGTAGGATTTATGCCTCTCACCGGTTAGGAACATAAAAGGGCAAAAAATATACATAAAGAGGGAGTTCACCATAGCTAGATAGGGGCTCGGGGAAGGAAATCCACAAAATCAGGTCAGCTTAAAGTGGACCAGCTTGGCCAACGCACTCTCATAACCACATCAATTCAGGGCTTTCACGGGTTTGATTTTCTTTCAGCCCAATCCACTAAGGAGTTGCTTGTGAGTTCTGCGGATTTTCTGCACAATTACAGATTATTGCCATGGCAACAACAGAAACATGTGACAATTTTGCTACCTCAGAGACCACGAGCAGCCACTTACAGGCACCACACATCATCTTGTAATGGGACTCTGTGCCGTTGGCCTCGCATTGTTTTAAGGCTAATCACTGCTTTTTCACAGATGTAGTTTTTCCCCCACCCACTCTATTTTCATGATCTTTTAAAACAGTTTGGATTTACTCTAAAGCAGTTCCACATTTGCCTGTGTTTATTTGGTCATAAAAAAGGTATTATTTAGGGGGTTGGCGGAAGGAAAGAGAGGGGTAAAACTTGATGAGTGGAGGCAGATGAGAGGCAATAGGCAGAGAAGAATGACTTTGCTAGCAGATGGTTTTCTTGCCACCATGTCCCTGAGTTGAAACCCATGACAGTACTGAGATTCTGGCTCCGCCACATACAAGGCCACCCTGGGAATGAATAAAAGTTGCTTTCTTTCGAATGAGCTCAACTCTCCTGTCCACTTTGCAAGCACAATGAGAAATGGGGCCACTGATAATTAAGTTAGAGATGTGATTGAGAAGGGGGACCAGGTAATATTTTCTTTCTGGCAAAACAATCAATGTATGTTTCAGAAACTTGTGCACATAGCCAAACCCCAGCCTCTTTCTGCCAAGCATTCCCCCCTTAATTTTTTAACCTCTGGGCATTTCAAGGAAAATTGAATCCACATGTTTTCAGATTCATTTGCAAATGCAGTTTGCTCAGAGCTGTTTGATGACCAGTATGCCCTTTGAGTGTTTTTATGAGCTTAAACTTATTTTCCCCCAAGCCTCTTGCTTCTGAACCAGGAAGTGGCATTTGGTGTTTGAGGCAGAATTCAGAAATCATCATTTTCTAAAACATTCACCAGTTTGTCATGTCTCTTTCTGGACCCTGGTAAAGCTAAGAAAGGGTTTTCACATAGTGCATAAGAATAATTGAGGGTAACTTACTGTTTTTACAACTGAAAAGCAGATCTGATATGGATGCGATCCAGTTCTTCAATCACATGGCTTGCCCATCTTTCTTTATTACTGATGACATTTGTATGGAGGCAGATGTTTTTTTTCCCAGGGACATGTCTCCACCTGCAACATAATTCCCTGATTGGAATAATGCTTCAGAGGCAGAGTTGGAAGCTTAGTCTCATCACCCCTGCCTTTGACCAAATTGCAGAAAACAATCTTTGTTTACAATATGTGAATCCTATCTGCTAAGTAGAAGGGTCCCTTACACTATGGACCCTAGAGTTTGGAAATGATGGGGTATTCTTTTCTGACTCAGTCATATGACCCAAAGCAAAATTCTTACTTCCGGAAAGGTGGGAGTACTATATGTGTGTGTTCTAGATATTATGAAAAAGTACTTAATAAGGGATAAGAGTAGTTTAAAAAAAAATCTACAAAGCAGGGAGAATGTCTCTAAGCCTGAGATTTTTCTGAACTATCAAGTTTCCTTTGAGGATGATCGGATGGATTCCACCTACATTCCAGGACACTTTCGTTAATGAGGAATTAGTTGGAGGAGCTCTCTGGATAAATATTTGTGAGCAAATAACATTCTTCCAGGAAGCTCATTTAATATAGTGTCTATTTTTTCTTCCTTCTTTATTTCCTTTCACCAGACTTATGATCCCAGAGAAAGTTGCATTAAATTCACATGCCCTATTTTTAACTTTCATCTGGACTTCCTTTTTTTCTTTTTCCCTTAAAGCATGAGAATCAAGCAAATAACAACCCTTTGTATTGCATCCAGTGGAAGGTCACAAGCTCAGGGAATTTTCTTAAGTTCCCGGGAGAAGTAAGGCCATAAAAAATTCGTGTGCATGGCTTTCATACTGTGCCATTTTGGCTGTCAGTTCTGCTAAGAATTTTCACTCCCATTCTACAGACAAAAGAAGATACAGCAATTGTTTCAGTTTTTGTAGAGAAACTGCCCGTAAATTCACAGCTTTGCTTCATCCTTGGCCCACCCAAAGCAAACGGCTTTTAAGTGAACAATAGAGAGTGCTGGCCTTGCTGTGGTCAGCCACAGCCCATAGCAGAAAGCATCAATAGACAGGACATTAGCCTGCTCTTTGTTTGTAAATTATTGCATTCCCCCACCCCCCACCCATCTGACAATTACAATAAAATTCTCTGGGGAATGCATTATGAGGAATAGAAAAAAATGCCAGAGCAATTCTGTTAAAGCTAAGGCAATCTGAGAATTTAATTTTGGTATGTCTGGCCAAAGTCAATTACTCATGCACAGGGGCTGGAAAGNCCTTAGAGTTTACTGAAGCATAAAGAAGAAGGAAAGAAAAAAAGTAAGCTTATTGGTAGCTTATCATCAGTTATAGCAGGAGCCTCAAATTCCAATGTACACAGGGCAGGACACCTGTCCTTTCTCAACACAACTCACGGACAGTAGCTACTCAAGGAGAGTTCATTTTTGCCATATTAGATGATAGGCACAGAGTAGATAGGATTTTTTTTCTTTTTTAATGGATAGTCATAAATTTATATTTTAGATAATTTTTTTTATTTTTAAATTTTAGAACTATCTTCAAAACCATAAAAATGTGGGTTGGCTCCTGGGTGCCTCAGTGGCTTGAGTGTCTGAGTCTTGATTTTGGCTCAGGTCATGATCCGAGTCTCCTGAGATTGAGTCTGGCATCTGGCTCAGCAAGGAGCCTGCTTAAGATTTCCCCCCTCTCTCTCTCTATTTCTCTCTCTACATCCCTTTACCCCTCCTCCACTTGTGTGTGTGCACAAGAGTGAGTTCTCTCTCTCAAAATAAAATAAAATAAAATAAAATAAAATAAAATAAAATAAAATAAACTATAGAAATGTGTGGTGGTGGGGTGACTGGGTTGCTCAGTTAAGCATGACTTCAGCTCAGGTCATGATCTCACAGTATGTGAGATCAAGCCCCAGATTGGGCTGTGCTGACAGCTCACAGCCTGAAGCCTGTTTTGGATTCTGTGTCTCCCTCTCCCTGCCCTTTCCCCACTCATGCTATCTTTCTCTCTCTCTCTCTCTCTCTCTCAAAAATAAATAAACATTTAAAAAAAAGAAATGTGCGATGGACTAAAGACACTAGATGTATAGAAGGGTTCTAGGTACCAAACAAGCTCAAGGGAGCAGTCAAATAGGTCAAAATGCAGTAAACATCATTGATTTCCTGGCCATTTTTGAAACTCCTAGCCTCAGTGTCCAACTGTGAGGTAAGATTGTAAATCAGAGGGAGCTGTGGCTGTGTTCAAGATGTGAGGAGAGGAATGTGAAATGGGTAAGGGGAAGGGGAAGGATGTAACCAGCATCCTTTCATGACCTCCATCTTAACTTGGACAATTCATTCTTATATTCAGTCAATAATATTCACTGAGTACCCTCCATGAATTAACACCATTCTGGACATTAGATATATGGAAGTGTGCAAGTTAGTCACCACTGTTATCTTCACAGAACAATGTCTAGGGGTAACATAGACATCAATCAAATAATTATACAAATGAATATAACCTGTCCAATGCAATACAGCTTCCAAGGAAGAGGTGTGGACAATGATAATACATAATTAGAGGATTTGATCCAGTCAGGGTAGTGGAGAAGCAAATAGTTTGACTAATGGCCATAAGTAGGAGTTATCCAGGCTCAGGAGGAGGGAACAAGCTGTCAAGAAGAAGCAACAGTCTGTTGCAACTGGCCAATAAAAAGCTTATGGCAGAAAGGATGGACACAAGATACTGAAAGGCTAGTGTGGCTGGAATGCACAAAGCATGAAGAAGTCTGCAGAAGTGGACAGGACCCAACCTTATAGGGCATCTTCCATGGTGCTGAGGAGTGATGACTGATCCTAGACGCAGGAAAATGCAACTTAGTGATTTTAAGCAGAGAAGTACAGGATCAGATCCACATTTTGAAAAGATTATTCTGGTTGCAAAGTGGAGGGAAAAGTGTAGGCAGGGAGACAAATTAGGAAGTTGTATTGCTCCAGGAAAGATGACAACAGTTTGGATTAGGGTGGTGAATGGAATTATAGAAGGAAGTGAATGAATTAGAGAGAGAGTCAGTAAGTATAAGTGAAAGGACTTGGTGGTGCCTGTGATGAATAATTTTATGTGTCAAGTTTTCTAGGCTTAGAACCCAGTAAAATAATCAAGCACTAATCTAGGTGTTGCTGTGAAGGAATTTTGTAGGTGTGATTACCATCTACAACCAGTTGACTTTAAGTAAAGATTACTGTTAGATAATGTGGAGGCCTTAAGAGGAAAATTGAGATTTCTCGGAGAAGAAAAACATGCCTCTTAAGACTGTACCATCAATTCTTGCCCGAGTTTCTAGTCTGCTGACCTGCCTTCTAGATTTCAGACTTGCCAGCCCCATCATCATGTGAACCAGCTCCTGGTTCTATTTCTCTGGAGAACCCTGATGCAGTGCCTGTTAGAGACTCTCCATGCCATTCTTGACAATTCTTCTTCCTTCCGGAAAAGGATCTGATGCATATTATATCAAAATCCACCTCTACAAAGAAATGTGACATGCTATTGGCACACATCCCTGCAATATGAACAATCATGGAATAAGGAAATATTTCTTTAGACGAAGCCCAGGAATTCGACTGAGAGAAGAGGAAGAACCGAATCCTCTAAAAGGAAATGACCAAAAGTTTTTCTTTGACAGTTTCTTTCATCCCAAAGCTTTCTGGGTCTTTGAGGAGAAGAGTTAACATTGGTGTAAGCAAATGCTGTTCCATAAGGACAACCGTTTGAACTTCCAATTGGCTGAGGCTGGCAATGGTTATAGCTGAGCTGACTTTTCCCAGGTCCTGGACAGAGGGAGTTCATAGGGCTGGATGAGGCTGAGGTCCTGGGTGAGAAAAACTGAGGAAGCTGATACTCAGCCCCAAGTAAATCAGTCCAGAGAGTCCAGAGGAAGAGCCATAAAGTGGTGGCCTCCAGTTTCCATTACTGTGAGCCCTTTAACCCCTGGAGCCAAACAAAAAAAAAAAAAAAAAAAGTAAATAAAGTCCCAGAATAGAACTGGCTTTAAAAATAAAAAAGGAAAAGCTTTCGTTTCTTCTTCTGCCTTTCTTTCCTCCTCCTCCCTTCCCTTCTGTGGCTCAAGTTCTGACCCAGACCTTCTCAGGAGGGAGGCATGTTTGCTGCCTGCATGAGCTGGCAATGTTGGGAAAGAATATGGATTGTTTGGTGCTTCTGCTAAGCAGACCTTTCAACATGGTCGCCTGGTGATCCTCTCGCTTGATCATTGTATCTTGGTAATAATCTAGCAGGCTGTTAAGGGAAGAGAGAAAATAAAGGCAGGGATGGGTTCGGTATGAAGCCACTTCCCTCAGAGTATCAAGGGAAAGAGGGGCAAGGAACTGGTACATATGGGTTGGTCTGTGTTTGCTATTTTTTTTTCCTTTTGGATCAATAATAATGACCAGAGATCAAAAAGGCAGAAGACCTCATCCAGAATCCGAATCCCCCTAAGGTCTATTAAGTAGATGGGAAAGCTTGTTCAGTCCTTTAATACAGTATGCAGGATATCAGGCAAATCAATTAAATTCAGTGTCTCGGTTTCTCTATCTATAAAAAAAAAAAAGAATGATAATTTTCATATATTGAAGCCATAGGAGGGAATAGAATTATAATGTTGGAAGTGACTTCAGCTAATGGAGGAATCCTCTCTCCCTCACCCTGACCATTGGTCACCCAAAGGCTCCTTTTAAAATGCTTACTGGTGCAAGGTAGATGGAAAGAACTTAACCCAGAGCTCGCCTATTCCACTGTCATATAGTTCAGAGTTTTGCAAACTTATTTTCTCTATAGAGCCCAAAGTTCTCTTCACTAAGATTGGCTGAGGAGGGAAGAAGAACTCTTGGTGATACTTAGCTCCAATGTGGTTTATTACAAGAGCTGCCAATATACTAGGCATCCTCTGTTATGAAAGACCCTGCCTTCTAATACAACTTGCCAAGAAATAATCCATCAAGTATAACTATATAGAGAGATATATGTACATAGACATGCCATAAACACACACATAAAATATCTCAGGAGCAAAGTGAAGGCCTAAAATCAGCTGGCAGAAATGGCCCAACTTAAATAGGGCATTAAGTGGTATTAACAGACTAGTTCTAGAAATGATCAGAAATTCCCAGTCGGATCAAAGATTGATATCAAAGACTCAGAGATACCTCAAGGCCAGCATCTCTGGAGAGGATTGGAGCTGATTGGAACTGAAGCTCTATCTCTTCCCTGTGCGTTTGAGTGAACACTTTAAATCTCCAAAGATTGAACTATAAAGAGAAATTAGTTTATTAATAATTCACAGACTTCAAGGAAAAAAAATGTCAAAAGCATATGCTCAGGAACAAAGCTGATTTTATTTTTCCTGTTTAGAATAGAGCTATCTGTGGAGAACTTGAAGTGCCAGGCTCAAAAATTGAATTAGGTAGTTTTTTTTCCCCCTTGTCTTCAGGTTTTTAAAGAAATGTTTCTAATAAAATATATGTGAGCATTTAGTCTGATTTCCCTCTGCATACTTCAAGTTTTTCAAATCCTATGAGGTTTGTGGGGAGTGTCAAGTGCAGAATACTTTATTCAAGACTTTAATAGTTTGAGATTTTTTCATGGCAAAGTTATTAGCCAAGAATACCTAATTGGAGTTTGTGAATTCAAGGCAAGATACTCAAGAATGGGTATAAATGGGTATAAAGAAAGAAAGGTTAATAAAAATCTGGATTTAAAATGACTCAACAAAATCAAGTAAATGATCAAATCATTCTCTGAGAGAAAACCTCTCCTTAATATGGGGAAAAGGGTGTTTTTTTCCAGAAGTCTACTAGACTGAGAGGTCCTTGAAGGCAAGAATTCTGCTTCACTTCTCTTGGCATCCCCAGGTTCAGTCGTGATCTAGCTACTAAACTGCCTCAGTTTCCCCAATGTGGCTGACAGTAGGCTAGTATGAAGCAACACAGGTGGGAATGAGAATAGGCTTATTTTATCTTTTCCTGAATGAGTTCGCACTCATGTATAGAATGGCTTTAACCTTCTTCAAAAGAAAAGCTATGTATGTGCTTACTATTTCTTACCCTATCACGTCTCCTCCAAGACACTGTCCCTACAATTATCCCTCCTCTCTTTTGTGAAGTTCTCCCATTGGGTGGGTCATGGCCAGCAGCCTTGAATCAATCTCTCACCTTAATAAAATCCTGGCCCCTAATACTCTTACTCCTTCAACCAATGTTTTTGGCTTCCCTATAAAACAAAACCCATTTTTAAAAATTGTCCTATATTTTATGTCCTAACATCTCATTCTTTTTTGAACCCATTCTAATTAACTTCCTGTTTCCACTACTTGACAGAAACCAGTAATCTGTCATTACCGAGATTGTAGTATACATTTATGCTTTGATTTGTTAATTGTCCATTTTCCTTATTTAAATATAATCTCTGTGAAAAAGATTTGGTTTTTCTTATTATTGATGATTATTTTTCATTATTGTATCCCCAGCACAGGGTTCTCAAAAAATATTGATTGTATAAATGAATGAATTAAAAAGAGATCATGTTCTTTACTATGAAACCCATGTACAACTCTAGCTATAGCCTCTGTGATGGATAAACAATATGTTAACAGATAAAATCACTGCCAGACAAATCTCTTTTTGAACAGTCACTTTTTGAGAAATATTTGCTAGAGAAGTTCTCCTCTCTGGAAATAGAAATTTAGGCTAAAAAATTCTCATCATGGAGGACAATGAAAGTGTATAGTGGGCAGTAAATAAATGTTGAATGGATGTCCTTGCAGTATAACAATAACCTGATATACAGCTATCACATTTTTTGCTAAATAGTATAATTTGGCATGAAGAGAATGCATCTTGGATCTTACCTGAGTTGCTTTAAATTTATAGCAAACTGAAGGACTTTGTACTTTAGGGAGATGGCTAGCAGTTGCCTGTTCTCAGCATGGAAACACTTTTTAGGATCACCAGATTAGTTGTTACTCTTTTAAGATAACAATTGTCTGAATCCAATTTTAATTCCTTATCTTTTTTGCTTTAGGTCAGGGATGGCAAATAAAATGTATCTCCTTCGTCAAATCTGATTGAGTCACTCATCAAATATTTAATTCAACAAATATTTCTTACATTCCTATAAGTAAAAGGCACCCTTTTAGGAGCAGGGAATAAAACAGTGAACAAGCAGACAAAAGTCCTACCCAAATGGAGTTTACATTCTAGTGGTCTGTGGGTGTTAGATTGACAATAAAGATTCTGATATCTATTAGTGATGTCTGCCATGTGTGCAGAGAGGGACATGGTAGCACCCATACTAGCCTGGGATTTGTTGTTCTGGTTTTGGATTTTGTTTATAATGTCCACTTAGCTTTCTAGCTCAAGCCACGGATCTCTAAAAATGACTTAACCCTCATGCAGGCTTAGCCATACTACAGACTTTAAGTCTAAAAGTGACCACTAATTAGAACAAACTTAAGGACCCATGTCAGTGGCTTTTTATCAAGTCAGTATTTACTTCTAAGCTCAGTTTGACGTTTTACTTGGTCCCAATAACTATTTTGTTGCTGAATTCTTTGTGATTAGTTCATGGTCTTATACCCCAAAGCTTTCTTTTTATCTACCTCTCCGTTCCCATGCTGGCTCCCCTGTTTGTCCACTTATTTATTTATCCATGCGAGAAATATTTACTCAGCAGTTACTATATATCAGATACTTACTGCTCTAGGCATCTGGAAAGCAGTGTGAAAAGAACAGAACCACCCTCTGCTCTCAAAGAAATTTATAGCTAGAAATAAACAAATTTATGAAATAATTCTAGATAATCCATGTGACTGAAGTAATATTAGGGTAATTTAGGGAAAGTGATTGGGGGAACATGATTTTAGGAGGTGGTATAGAAGATGAAACTGAAGGATTAAAAGGAGCCAAACACAGCAGGGTGGGAAACCTTGTATGGTAAATCCAAATGTCCTGAGGCAGAAACCATCAGGTTTCAAAATGATTATGGCTGGATAATAATAAATGACGGGAGGGTAGTGAGAGATGGGGTGGATAAGCAGGTAAGAGCCAGATCCATGAAGTTTCTAGAATATGGTAAGGATGGTGTTTGCCTACCTTCCTAGAATTTTTGCTCATTTTCTACTGCCAGACTTTCCAAGTGCCACCATCAGCTATCTCTCAAAGTAGCCAGTGGCATCTGGAATCAAACAGATGACAATGGCCCCTGACAACAACTCAGCACTGAGAACTCTCGATATACAGCTATCGCATATCCTTGTGAGTCTGGTCAGGAGCCTGTGCCTTGCATGCTCTGGTCTAACCCACTTCCACCTAAACTCTGCTACAAATGCCACCACAGCTCTGAGCAAGGGAATCTCACTCTTATCAGGCTTCCAGATTTCACCAGATCAAAACCATCGGCTACAAGGAAAAGGATGCATCAAGAGGATTTGTTTCTGACAATCACCTGAAGCACTCTGTGACAAAGCAGCCTCAGTTCTAAAGTGGTCCCAAAGCATAAGCCCCAGGGGCAGTGCTACAGCAAGGCACTAATTACTCTTTCTGAGAAATTGCCTTATTTCAAAGATTTAGTGCCCAAGGGCTTTGATTTTCAAAACTCAGCCTAAAGAGGCATCTTAAGAGGGACAGCTAGTCAGTGACTTAAGGACTCTGTGCCAAACCCTCTGCCCACCAGATTATCCTCACCACTTATCATTTGGCCTATAGTCTATTGTTATAGAGTCAGTCCTTCGGTTCTTGAAGATTTTCCAGTGTATTAAATAGAAATATTCTCAGAAGAGTGAACATTTTAAGCCATTATTAATTTTGCCTCAGTTCCCTCTCTTGTTCCAAACTGTCTTGTGAAGCTACCTACTCCGCCTTGTCAATTCCTGCCATCATCTGAACTCCTGATACCCCATCCATCTAGTCATTTTTAACTTACAGTTTTGCCAATACCTGGTGCTGTGTGTTTAAATATTATTCCCAAATTACAGGTGAGAAAATCTAAGCTACCAATTTCATTCTTTAACTCTTTGGTGATATCTAAGACAGGACTCCTGTCTTAGAGTTTGGTTTCAATATCCACTTCACCTTGCAAAGGTGGTGAGGCAAATGAAGGAGATTGCCAGAGATTGCCAAGGATGTTTAAACAGCTATTCTGTTTCTCTGATACCATGGATGTGCTAGAATTATAAATAGCAAGCTAGATACAGATACATTGTATCTTATGTACAGTACTTCACATGATTGCTTTCAACACTGCCTTCAGTTCAGGACATAGAAAGATCTGCCATGGCACCATAATAGACTAAATCTTTACAAGAGTGTTTTTTGTGTGTCTTCATTGGGTAAGTGATCTGGAAAAAGTGTTTGAAGAATACCCTATGGTTTCTACAATGTTCCAAAGTTGCCATAACACTAAAGAAAGAAGAATGTGAATGTATTAACACAGAGATGGGAAGAATGTAAGTCCCATCTCTCAAGGTAGCTGACCAATAGAGTGGGTCTTTAAACAATGGAATAAGGGGCACCTGGGTGGCTCAGTTGGTTGAGTGTCCAACTTTGGCTCAAGTCATGATCTCACAACAGGTGGGTTAGAGCCACTCCCTGGGCTCTGTGCTGACAGCTTGCTCAGAGCCTGGAGCCGGCTTCAGATTCTGTGTCTCCTTCTCTCTTTCCCCTCCCCTGTTCATGCTCTGTCTCTCTCTGTTTCTCAAAAATAAATAAATGTGTGGGGAGCCTGGGTGGCTTAGTCGGTTGAGCGTCCGACTTTCGCTTAGGTCATGATCTCGTGGTTCGTGGGTTCGAGCCCTGCGTCGGGCTCTGTGCTGACTGCCAGCTCAGAGCCTGGAGCCTGTTTCAGTCTGTGACTCCCTCTCTCTCTGACCCTCCCTTGCTCATGCTCTCTCACTCTCTCTCTCTCCTAGAAATAAATAAAACATTTAATAAATAAATAAATAAATGTAAAAAATAAAGTAAAATAAAATAAGAAACAATGGAATGATATACAATTCCAACATAAAAATTGATTCTGGTATTTTTAAATAAAAAAAAAAATTCAGGGGTGCCTGGGTGGCCCAGTCAGGTAAGTGCCTGACTTTGGCTCAGGTCATGATATCACAGTTCATGAGTTCAAGCCCTGCATCGGGCTCTGGACTGACAGCTCAGAGCCTGAAGCCTGTTTCAGATTCTGTGTCTCCTTCTCTCTCTGCCTCCTTCTTAAGAGTCTCTGCTCATGCTCTGTCTCTCTCCTAAGAATAAATAAACATTAAAGTTTTTTTTTTAATTTAAAAGACAAATATAAAAGCATGGGCATAAAAGAAGATAGGAGGAAAACATGAAAAACAAGAATCTGTGCAGATGATGACAAAATTGTGAAGGTCTCCTCAGCAGCTAAAAGGTCAGATATTTATGAATTTATATATATTAAAAATTGATACCAACATGACCTCATTAAAGAGCTAATATTAGTAGAAAAGGATAGGTCAGTGTCAAAAACAATGCCTGATTCCTAGCACAATGTACCTGGCTTAGTCAACTTTTGTCAACCTCAACAAAACACTGGCACAGGCAGGATACAAGCTGTCATTCTCAATTAACACAACCTCTGGTTTCTCCATGTTTAGTGTCAAGAAATTAGGACCTGTCTACGAAGAGACAGCCATTAGACACCAGTGTCCCATTCACAACTGTCTCGCATACACCCTGACCTGATTATTTATTAACGTTACCATCCCAGTGTTGGTCACATTTTTCACATTATTTCTTTTTTTCACGTAATGCCAGAATGGCCACCTTTGTAAGCAAACCAGGGACATGACACACTGCCTCCTTTCCCAAATCAAAAAGCATAAAGTTAGCTAGAGGAAGCACACCAAAAAGCATGTGTTGTCTGGTGATCCAAAAACATGATCCTGGCCAGAAACCAACACTGAAGGGATCTCAAGGGATGAACTTGGCTTTCCATATGGATCTGCATTGACTCCCAAAGAATTCTGCCCACTGAAAGACGTGTCAGCCAGCACGTGCTTACTCAGCAGTGGGACATTCAGGACACATGGCAAGTGCCCCCCAGGATGATTGTTTGTTTACCTCCCTTACAAATAAACTAAGGCAGCATCATCCCAGGGCTTCACATGTGAAGACTGGCAAACACTGAACAATGAACTGATCCTGACAAGCTCCTCTTTTTCTATTTTTTATCTGTTTAGCAACCAGAACTGGATCAATTCCCAAAGTTCAGTGCAGTTTTCAGGGTTTATAGGCATTCCATAGTTCCTAAGGAACAGAGTATAAAAATCTCGTAGAGTGAACCAAACTAATAAAATTGAAAATGCAAAATACCACCTCCCCCTATACACACTGATTCTAGCTATTGGGGGTTTTCCAGGTCCATTAACAGGAGTGTGTTATCATTTTTTACCAGAGGTCAGTGTTAAAAGTCCCCTTGATGCTTCAGACCTACGCTCAGAAATTTGAAAGATGGGGAGATTTGGCTGGGCTCATCCTATTTAATTTGCACTATGCCTGGATCTGTCAGGTTCTAAAGAAAGATACAGCCCAGGAGATTTGGGAACTTCCTAATGTGAGTCAAGTTGGCAGCCCGCACACTTGGCTTCCACTGATTACAGCTTCAGTTTCTGACCCCCAGGAGGCCAAACCAGCAAGAGGAAAATGTGTATAGTAAACGTTGAGACCTAGGTCCATAATGAAAGTGTCCCCCTTTCATTATGCTGGTGCCTGTCTTCTGGCAAAGTCCACTTTTTAGAGCCAATGCCTTCCCTATGACATGGAATTGAAGAGAAATATAAAAACCCCACATCAGCCCAAACACCCAACAATAGAAGAATTGTCTGAAACAATGTGGCCTCCATAAGACTGAGTACTAGCAGCACCTATCAATCGTTTATTTGATATTATTTAATTACATGGGAAAACACTCAAATGCTAAGTTAAAAAGTGGAATACGATTCTATAATTTATAGTATAGTCACAAAAAAATGTACAAACCTGTTATATGTATATGGTGAGATTTAAGTTAAATTGAGTTTTTAAATAAATTTTGCCTGAGCTAGATGATTATTATTAATGTGTGTGTGACAAGAGAACTCCACCTTTTCATCTTCTCTGCTCTCTGAGAAAGAACTGAAGTTGCTTAGCAGATTATCTCTAGAAGAGGGAACCTCTCATGGTGGGAAAAGTGAGGGGGTCAAGAAGCTGATGGGGGAGCCATCATGGATGGGATGAGTGTTCTGTTGGAGAGGATGTGGGAGGGAGAGGTGGAGGTTGAAAGAAGAGAGAGGGATAGGGGGAGAAATGGAGACCCTGGATGTTTTCTGGTACCAGAGAAGAAATAGGGAGAAGAAGAGATTTAAATAAGAAATAAGAGTTCACACGTTGTTAGTTCTTCAGTGGCTTTCCACATATGACTGAAATGTGGGTAAAGATGGTTATTTCTGGCTGGACCACTCAGGTTTCTTTTTTTAAAAAATTTTTAATGTTTATTTATGAGAGAGAGACAGAGAACACAAGAGGGGAAGGGGCAGAGAGAGAGAGAGAGAGAGAGAGAGAGAGAGAGCAGTATCTGAAGCAGACTCCAGGTCAGCACAGAGCCCAATGCAGGGCTTGAACCCGGAAACTGTGAGATCATGACCTGAGCCAAAGTCAGACACTTATCAGACTGAGCCACCCAGATGCCCCTCATGTTTCTTAAATAAGACCCTGCACAGTGGCAGGGGATATCACAACTTCATAAGAATTATGTATATTTTCCAAATTTTCCACGATGCATAAATTTTACTCATACTCATAAAATAAGTAAATCAATAAATAAAAGCTGGATCCTCCCAATAATTTATTTGGCTAATGAACTATGGCTACTCTCCTTGGCTACAGCACGTTACAATGTGTCTTTGAATCACAAGGCAAAAGTGACAACTAGTTGGGTTTTTTTTTAATCAGTTAATGAATTCAATAAATATTTATTGAACATTACCTCTGTGCTAGACACAGTGGAGCATACCTGACATCTTTTATTGAGCAAGCCAGCCATAGCTCCTGACCTAAGAGGGGAAAGAATGGAAGAAAGAGGCTAAAAGAGCATCTCTAGTACCATCTGGGTAGTGCTCCAAACCAGCCCATGATAATGCAAATCCCCTCCCTGAGTGTTCCTTGAAAAGTAAGAGACAAAGCCAAGGTATAAAGTCCATTCTTAATTAAGCATCATTATGAATCAATTTTAGTCTGGAACCAGTAGCAGATAAAAAACATCAAAAAAGAAAAAAAAGAAAAAGTGCAAGATAGTTCTCTGAAGAAGGATAAAGTTCTTGTTATTCGTCGTGATGCAAAGCCAGGAAGTGAAGGATTGGTGAGGTGAATTGCGGGTGGAGAAAGAATCCCAGGCCTCTAGGCTCTGTAATTTGGAGGCTATTAAAATCCTCTCGCCCTTTCTTTTAATGCATTTGTGACAGAGTAGCAGTTGCCCAGAGTTTGTCAGTAACAGCTCAGCATATGCAGAAAATCAATCCCAAACAAAGTTCAAAGAAATCCTTTCAAAGCTCTGTTCGAGGTGACAAATGGTTGCTAATGAGTGATGGAGGCCCCGTCCTCATTTGACTGACAGGTGAAAGGATAGCTGACTGGGGAAAGACCACCTGCTCGCTCCTGGCCCAATTAAGACCTCCAACTGTTTACAGTAACATGAGATTCACATTAATTGATTCCCCTTCTTAATCTGCCCCAGAAAAAAATCCAATGTGAGATGGAAACTCTGAGGAATGATCATAAAATAAACTGACATGGATTGTTTCAACATTTCCATGGCCTTAAGCTGCCAATGGCTCCTCCTTTCTTTTTAACCACAGTCCTGCCTACTTGCCTTTGAACCATGCCCTCTACCCCCTACCCAATCACCTTTGAGAGAGAGAGACATGCCAGAGTTTGATTCAATTCCTCTCAGAGTTTTCTGTCCTAACGATGCTGGTCAGCTCGTGCACTTAATGGGTCTTTGTTATTTGTTACATTGTATTTAAAAGTGAAATTGGCTTTGCATTTGCCTCTTTTTCTCCTTTATGATAGACTTTCTTGGTTGTTGGCAATGACTGCTTATATCCACCAAAAGACATGCCCAAAAATATTCATGACAGATTCATTCATGATAGCCCAAACTGTAAATAACCCAAATATCTATTAAAAATAGGATGGGTAAATATATTATGGCATTTCACACAGTGAAAAAAATAACAAACTTCTGGTTTTTGCAAAAATATAAAGGAATATCAAGAACAAATTGTTGAATGAAAAAAAAATTCAGACAGGACCGTAATTACCTTGGGAAACTGATTGGGAAGGGCCTCAGGAAATCCTACTAAGGTACTAAGAATTTTCTATATCTAGATCTGGATCTGTTTCCTCAAAGATGAACATGTATGAAAATTCATTAAGCCAAAATTTGTGCACTTTACTGACTGTAAGTTGCACCTTAAGAAATAATCAAACAGATTTTGTAGTTTCACAATTTATTGGGACCTGGGTGGGGATGGGAAAATTCACTAAAAGAATGCTGTTTGACAACCATGAACCTTCTTTGACTGGCAAATGTAGTGGGGCTCTTCAGTAAAGTAGTAGTAATGACCATAACAACAACAGCAAAAAAATGTGTGTTTTAATGGTCTTTACAGTACAAGAGTGATATAAAACACCATGTAAATATTCATTTTTATTCCGTAATTTATATACATAGTTTCAGGAAGACTGAATAATGACCTTCCCCCAAAGATACCCACATCCTAATCCCTGGAAGCTGTGACTGTTACTTGACATCACAAAAAGGACATTTCAGATATGATTAGATTAAGGATCATGAGATGAGGAGACTGTCCTGGGTTATCTGGGTAGCCCAATGTGATCACACAGGTCTTTATGAGAGGGACACAGAGGGCAATTTGACCACAGTAGAGGAGAAAGCAATGTGACCACAAAAGCAGACATTGGGATGATCCATCTAGGTGCCAAGAAATGCCAGCAGCCTCTAGAAGCAGAAGAGGCAAGGAATGACCTCACCCAGGAGCTTCCAGAAGGAACTAACCCTGCTGACACTCTGCTTTACCCTCATAAGACTCATTTTTTCCTTCTTTCCTTCAGAGCAGTAAGAAAATATATTTGTATTGTTTTAAGCCACTAAATTTGTGGGTATGTGTTATAGCAGCAACAGGAAACTAATACAGGACTCAAGATCACACTGCCTGTATCCTAACTTGCCCTTTGATCCTTTAAGTTCAAACTGAATCTTCTTCCACCACTTCCACCACACCAAGCACATGATGTAGAACAAGCCAGGATCCAAAAGCCTAACGGTGTAGCAATAGGGCATGGTATTAGCATGGATGGGAAGCACAGTGAACTCCACCAAGTCATCTTCAAGCTCCCTTTGGGCATCATTAGAACCTTCCAGGTAAGAGTTAGTAAAATATTCTTGCCACTAAAATTCAACTTTCAAGCAGTGAAAGAAGTTGACAAAAGAGTTGCCAAAATATTTTCAGTTAGTGTCATTCCTAGATGGGTCTAGAAACCTCCTGGGCAAGAGAGCCACATATTTTCATGGAGTTATGTCTATGGCATACAACTCAAAACACCAAAGTAAATTTTCCAACTGTGGTTTGAATTATCTGGTTTGGCCACCCTTAAAGATCCAAATTTCCGATAGAATGTCAAGTCTCTCCGCCTCTCTGTCGTAATTGGGATATTTTATTCATTCATTCACTCACTCATTCAATACTTATCGAGATGTTACTCTGTGCCAGAGAAACAGAAAATAGAAGAGAATTGGAATAACTGAGTTCCTACTCTCAGAACCTGCTTACAGTCTGCTGCTGAGATATTTCTAGAGAGTGTGACTGAAGGGGTAAAAAAATGAAAAAACCCAGTAATTTGAGAGCCACTGGTCCCGTAAGTAAGCCACTTCTCACTAAGACTAAAATGTCAGTGTGCTGAGGGTAACAACTTGGTCTTATATGCTATTTGTTAATTGGTAATTGCTGTGGTTAAATGAGCAATAATTATGTAATGAAGAAGGGGAGTGGGACAGAAAGGAGAAGGGAGGAAAGGAGGTGGGAGAGAGAAAGGGAGGAAGGGTGGGAGGAAGGAAAGAAGGAAGGAAGGGAGGGAGGGGGAGAGGAAGGAAGAGGGCAAACTTCTGGGCAGGCCACTAACCCCCCACACTACTGTCACATTGGTCTTCTATTTTCATACTCTTCTACCCATTGGTGATCTCCTTGAGACTGAGGGTCACATTTTATTCATTTCTGAAACCCCAATACAGCACATATCAGCACTTAATACAAATAATTTTGGATCAATTAATAATTCACAAGACACTGTGAGACAATTTCAAAACTAAACATTCAACCTACCTTGTAGCCCCTTGGTACAGGTCAACTCCTACAACTTTTACCAAGTGCTGCACCCCCCAGGGACTAGGGAATATATTAATATTATCTTTAGATCAGCAGACAAGTGTGTCCTGTGGCCAAAGCAGATAGGGTGTGCAAGAAAAACAATGAATGAACGAAGATAAGCTTGCCCCAGGTAAACAGAGCATCACTTGGTCATTTTAAATTGCCAGCATAAATATTTATGGGGGAGAGGTCAGATAAAACCAACTGGAAGGTAGTGACAAAATCCGTCTCTTTGTAGTTTCAGAGCAGAGCAAAGAAGCCCTGGATCTCTATGATGCCCTACATCGTTTAAAAGAATTAATCATTTCACACCAGACGGAGACCAACAGTGAAGTTCGTTGAGGGAAGTTTGGAAACCTGAGGAAAACAAGGTTTTCCAGCTGCCACTGCGTTTCTGAGTTTCTCAGAGGAGCTCTCGGCTCTGTTTATCGGTTTCACATCTCCTTGTGTGTGATTTTTCAAGCTCTTCACTGTGAACTGGGGACTGACTTGGAGGTGCGACTTTCCCATCAGTTTCTCCTCTCAGGAGAAATTGGAAATATGTACTCTTGAAGCTGCCTGAAAATTTCTTTAGATGGAAGATTAACTGTCTCGCTGCTGCAGTGTGTGTTTGGTGGAAGAGCGGCATGCCCTGCCCTAGCTCTTCTGTTCTTTGTCAATGAAAGATTTCAGGGTGTGAGGGTGGAGGGGGAGCTGGCATCTGCCTTGGTTGGCTCCCAAAATCTATTCCTGGCCAGTAGCCTCCCAGAGCAGAGTCACGGCCAGGCCCTGCGGCAACCTAGGTAACGTAAATAGGTGTTTGGCCTTCAGGTAATATAAGAATCATATCAGCAGGTTTGCATTTTCCATTGTTAAAACCTTTGTAAGAATATTGGCCAAGATATAAAACAAAGCCACAACTGTTTCTTTAGCCCAAAGACAAGAATGGTCACCTGCATTTGCTTGAAAGAGGAGCCAGGATTGCCCTAAGCAAGCTCTGAGAAGCATAATATTTTCTTTGTAACCACCATACTGGCTCCTGTAGCTTCCCCTTAGTCTTATGGCTTCCAATCTCCATCAGACTAAAAGCCAATCATGACAGTCAACTGACCCTTCTACTTCAGACATGCTTCCTCTGATACCCACACACTCAGTCCCTCACTTCTTCAGGCTTCTGTTCAAACTTCCCTTTGTCTGTGGCCTCTCCCGTTATCCTATCTAAAACTGGGATAGCACCTGAAATACCTAAAACAGCCCCTCTCTCATTTTCTGGCTCTCTTTGCCAGCTTTATTTTCATTCATAGCATTTAACACCACCTGATACACTGTGTGGTTTTTTGTTTGTTGTCTGTTTTTGCCCACTAGAATGTAATCTACTAGAATGCAGGGACTCAGGTTTCTTTAGGTCACTTATGTATGGTGCCAGCATCTAGAATTGTCCTTAGTGTGTAGTTGATGCTAAAAGCATTTTGTGGAATGAGTGAATGAATACATGGCTCTGCCAGACCAAGGTTCTTCTCTTAACAAGGAACTTTCGTTGAATGCCAGATTGTCCTATGAACACTAATATTGAAAAGACAAAATGGACCTGAAATGTACTTAGTGTCTTGACAATCCATTTTAAATCATTTTGAACCTAATTCCTGTTAGCCTCTCATAGATTCAGCCATCAATAGAGGTTATTGGTTTTCTAGAATATACAGGTAGTAGGCTTGATGTGAGTAGAAAATAATGAATGGAACAGACCCCTCCCTTCCCCTCAGGGGCTAAGAGTCTGGGAGGAAAGACAAAAATTGAGGTAAGCAATGGCAATGAGCCCTCTTGAGGGTTATGAAGGGCAAGTACAGGGAGCTACAGGGACACAATACCTGTGGTTTACCTGCTCTGGGGCCTATTCTCTTTTAAGAAGTCATAAAAACCTGTCCTCTCTGAGTACTAATAAACAATTTTCCTTGGAAACAACGTAGTGCTTAATTCAAACAAAACCATAGTGTTTTATGATAGCCCTTGAGAAGCACCATATAGCCAAGAATCATTCAGGTGAACAGCAGGCCAGGTGGAGGAAAGAGAGCTGAAAATGATGTTTCTCGCACTACCAGCGTGTGTTAAACGTATGCCAGCAGTCTCCCTTCTCTTTCCTTCTTTTTTTCAATCTTATCCTCCGTGTATGCCCACGTTTATGTATGCATGTAGAGGTTCACTGAATTCTCATAATAATCTTCCTGAGGTAGATGTTAAAGGCTCCAGGTTAAAAGTGGAGGAATAGAAGTTCAGAGAGGTTGTGTAACTTGTTCAGAGTGACACAGCTAATGAGTGGCTAGCCTGAGGTTCAAAGCCAGGTGTAAATGGTTTTCAGAGCAGGTCCTTCTAGGTTCCTCCAGTCCTGCTCCCTAGGCTGGTGCTTCTGCTGTAGGGTGTTAGGTCCCCTTGTCTGGCAATACCTAGCTCTAAGGGGTTTGCATAGGGCAAATATTGCTTATAATCCTTATGTGCTGACAACGTGTTGTCTTACAGGAAAGAAGCTATGCTGGTCATATGGGATGGGAGAGGGTTGAATGCACGTCTATACAGGGATAACCATGGCTTCCGGTCCTGGCAAGGAATTAAGGTTGAGTATCAGACTATCCTGGACACTCTGCAGGGATTTCCTGTGGTGGAGAAAGAAGAAAACAATGGACTCTTTCATAAACTTCATCACTGACTTTCTGGGTGACCTGGGCAAATCATTTAATGTCACATACTTCCCTTTCTTCACTGGTAAGATGAGGCAGAAATAATACTCAGCAGCCCCACACAGGGACAAAGATTCATATAAAAGTCAAGTTCCCAAAATGAAGCGACACAGGCACGAACACAGGATTTTTTATTACTACAGGTAGAAGTTCTTGGAGGGAAATGAAAAAGGGGAGGGCCTTTAAATTTTCTGTGACAGGACTCAGCTGCCCTCAACCATTACTGCCAGGCAAAATCTTGTACTCTATCCACTTCTCCCCATGGGGGAATAATCAGAGGACTCCACCAGCAACGTTGCTTTCATCCATCTTCACATTTGCCATCTAAAGGGCTCATCTTGGAAAATAGAAACTCATAACAATAATAATCAACCCTACATGGGGGAAGCACTCTGCCTGTTACAAGTACCTTCATGTGTATTGTTAACCTGAACTTTGCAATTCAGTGTATGAATTATTAGCTCCCCCATTTTACAGATGAAAACTGAGGCTCAGAGAACTAGAAATCTGACTTAATGGTAGAGACAAGACTCAAAAGCGTTTATTCTGACTCTTGATTCAGTGATCTTTCTACACACGTGGCTAGACAATAATGATGACAATGATAACAGAATAGCCCCCCGTAAAGTCCAAGTTGTGAAATGGTCACCTTGAGAACAAAACCTTTCCTGCACAGTGCTGTTACTCAGTTCGTCTCATTTTCAAAGACTGCACGACTTCTTTTATTTTCACAAAATCCCAGGATGAGTATGCCAGCACATCATTCATTTGAATCCCCTTCCTTGTCAGTTGGGCTTGGAGTTGGGAATCATGTTCTTGGTATTTTTCTCCAGAAATGAAATTAACAGAGTCTGACTGTCAGAACCTTGGCTCTCTTTTCATTACTTTTGGATAGAAGAGAAACATTTGAACAGGGGTAAAGGAAGGATCTGGCACAGGCTTGGGGCCTGACATGATGGAATAGCCATTCGCAGATATCTGCAATCGGTGCATTCAAAATCACATTGAGGACCTTTACAGATCATCTGAGAAATTAACCCCTGAACCTATGTTCCACATTGGTACTCTGCTGGGGTCTCTTTGAAACAGATCCTACATTACCAGAATAATTGATATCTACAGCTATAACAATTTCAGTATTCATATGACATGTGCACTTTTATTCACTTGTATATTGAAAGGATGTTCAGGAGGTGGTGGGAGGCAATCATGAGAAGTAACTCCACTTAGTTTAATCTTAAAATATATCATTTTTGTAGGCTTATGATTTCTTTTAGAATCCCCAAGCACACTGACTCTCCCTAAACTATCATCCTAATACTCAGAGCTCACAAAACCAACACTTTAATTGTGCAATGACAAATGATAATCTGATAATGTCCCAAGACCCAGGAAAATTCTGTATTGATCTCTAAATCACCAAAAGAAAATCCGACAGTTGTCACTCTTGTAGAAAGTAGATTTCTTGTGTTCCATCCTTTGCACTGTTTTCACATTGGTGGTATACACGTTAACTTTCCACTCATCTCTACCAGGGCTGGCAACCTGTGTAAGTCGCATTAGGCTCCACATTTAGAAGGCTCTCACAATTGTTTAGCATTTTGCTGTTGCTGTCTTGAAATCTTTAGCAATTTTTGAACCGAGGACTTTGCATTTTCATTTGCACTGGCCCCTGCAAATTATGAAGCTGGTGCTGATCCCAAGAATGTAAGATCCAATGTAAGCTGAGATTCTTGTCTGTTTTGTTCACAGATAATCCCTAGAATGGTGATTGGCACCGTTCTTAATAAATATTTGTTGAATGAATGAATAAGTAAATGAATGAATACCAAGATACTCGATTAATGAGAATCTCTCATTCTCAGGCCAAGCCAGGGAACATAGTTGCTCTTATTAATCATTTCTGTGCCTTGAGCTCTGAGTCCAAACATTCCAAAGTTAGGTTATAGGTCTAAATAATTGTTTAAGGATGGAGAGCTGGCAAGAAAGGGAGAAAGTATGGGCCCAAAAAGAGATACAGCCAAGCCTACTAAGAGACACTGCCCAGAGATTCTGAAAGAAGAGGCATGGTGTGTTCCCTGAGCCAGAGAGCAGGAGAACAGTCAACTCCCGCCTCTCAATTCACCAAGGGGAATTTTCTTTAATGTAAGCCAGATTGCTGGGAGAGTATTCTGACTTGCAACCTCAGTCCTACTCTATCCATGCCCCTCAGGTCTCGTAGGAGGAGAGCAGCCCAGCTGTAGGCCCAGACACACCCCAGCCTTGTCAATGGACTTCCTCAGCCGCTACATTGAGTTTTTGAGCTCCAGCAGTGGGGCTGTGGATGCAAAAGCCACTCTCTTGAATTGTGCAGGCGGTGTCAGAGAAGACCAGGAAAAGAAAGAAAAGCTGAGACCTGAGGAAGTCAATTCTACCCAGAGCTGCATCATGGAAGCAGAGGTGATTGGAGAACAGGGGAATACACATTAGTATTGCTCATACAGAATGTACAAGAGTAGAGAGTTTAATATGATAGAAGCCAATTTCCATAGATTTTATTGGTCAATTTCAGTCTTTGAGGACTTAATTGCCATGTCGATCACTCTCATTAGTTTTTTAAAACTGTTATGTGCACTTCATTTTTTTAAGTTTATGTTTAAATTCCATTTAGTTGTCATACAGTATAATATTAGTTTCAAGTGTAGAATATAGTGATTCAACATTTCCATACGTCACCCAGTGCCCATCATAAGTACACTCCTTAATCCCCATCACCTCTTTTGCCCATTTCTCCCTGCCCTACCATCTTCCCTCTGGTAAGCATCAGTTTGTTCTCTGTAGTTAGGAGTCTGTTTCTTGGTTTGCCTCTCTATTCTCTGCCCCCCCCCACTTTGCTCATTTGTTCTGTTTCTTAAATTCCACATACGAGTGAAATCATATCATATTTGTCTTTCTCTGACTGACTTATTTCACTTGGCATTATACTCTCTAGCTCCACCCATGGTGTTGCAAATGGCAAGATTTCATTCTTTTTTATGGCTGAGTAATATTCCAGTGTGTGTGTGTGCATGCACACGCGTGTGCCTGCGCCACCCTCATTCATTTTTTGTTTGAGGGTATCCTGGTAACAAGCAGATCTTTTTCCATGAAGTCCTTCATAATTAATCCTAGAGAAAGGGGGATACTGAGAAACAACCAATTTAGGCAATGGTTTGTATCCTTGAGCCTCTATTTATCACTCTCACTATTTATTGGAAATGATAAGGTATGGGCAGAAAATCAAGTTCTCTGAAGTCTTCAGGGGCAAGTAGACAACTTGAATCATAAGGAAAGACAAACAAGAAAAGTAAAGCCAGCAAATAGTAGTTCTCTGTATTACATGGAGAAAATGCACAAAATGGGAAAGAGAAAAAAAAATCTGCACAATGTCCAAATTTCAGGCACTGCCAAAGTTTGCAAAATATCATTTCATTTAGAAATGCTATGATTTAATGGCAAAGGAGGACATTTTGTTGGAACGCCTAGCGTAACAAACACTTTTCTCTCCATTTAACAGCACTCTCCTGGCTTCATCTTGTGGAGAAAATAATAATTTGGATGTTTTGAATTATAGCAGTAATACTAAGGGCACTCTAGGCCCACCCAAATTCCCAGTGTTGAATGTGGTGTCAGGACTCGGTAAGAATGCAGCAAGATTCCGGCAGGCAGCTTGGTTTCAGGATGTGGTTCAGGGTTTGCTGCAGTCAGAAGGAGTGAGCAAAACTTTTTGTAGGACTGTACCCCTATCAGCAGTCCCTTTTTCCAGGACTAATCCAAGACAGGGTTCTCTTAGCTGAGAAGTCCCAGGGCTTTGGACCATGAGCAAGACCCAGAGGGAAGAACGTGAGTCTGAGCATCTGGAGGTCTTGGATCTACTCCTAGCTCTGCCACTAATGAGCCCAGTGACCTTGGGTAAAATTTCTATCCTCTCTGGGCCTCCCTCCATCAGTGCAATCTTTGACTTTTGGAACTACAAAGACCCTTAGAGATCATCCAGGTCTGCATTTTCCAAACTGTGTTCATTTGCCTTCTGCCTGCCCGATTTGTGCCCTTTCCATGTACCATTTTAATTATTCTTTACTTCCATAAATCTAATTTAAAAGAAATCAGTATCAGTTATAATATAAAGAAGGTAACTATTAACTACAAAATTAAATTTAATGCAAACAAAGCCATATTATTAAATTCTAGCCAGATAAATGTTGCTTGTCTTGGAAGACAATAGCAACAAAAACAAAAATAACAGGTAGTATTTATTGAGTCCTTAGTATGTTGCCAGGCCTTCTTCTGAATGCTTTATATACATATACTATTTCATTTAATTTCACCACTCTATGAATTAGTTCCTATTTTCATCTTGTCACCATCATTTTATAGATGAGACAACTGAGGCACAGAAAGATAAACTTGGGACCTGCTCTCTTTTTGTTAAAATGTTATGTTAGTATGCATGCATGCTTGAATCTAAGACTTTCTCTTTGACATAATCAGACAAATTAAAAAAATTTGAAAGAAAAAATTTCTTTATTATGAGATTAAGTCTTATTTGATGCCATAAGTTTATGTCACTCACTTAAAATCACTCTCTATGCCTTATGTAATAGCTATCCCATAATTCTAGTAGAAAATGATCAAGTCGTAGAATGATTTGAAAAATGGAAGACTTTCTTGTAGCCACACTATTGTGGGCCTTTGTGATGTTAATCTCATTACTTCCCTTGCTAGTATTTGTTCTTCCTTCTCTACTCTGACTAAATAATTCCTACTGGTATTTCAAGTAACATCTCACCATGAACCCTCTCTGACCACCCAGCCCCTCTGAGGGCAGTAGATCAGCCCCTCCTTGCTGTCCCCATCATATCCTACATATGTTTCAGTTACAGGAGTTGCCTTACTCCATAAGTCTATAAAAACTAAGTTCAATAAATTTATAAAAATTCCAAACCTAATATAAAATAAATGCGTTGACAAAGTGATTCTGCAAAGCATTCATTACATAAAAATAAACCACTGAACACAAAGGCTATGTTCTAAAAGTTCTTTGGGGGAACTGTTTCATCATGGCTCAGGATGGATGAAGCTCCTCAAAACAAGAATCCAATGAGCTTGGATTGGAGAAACTTTCCTTTCCTGGTGACTCTCCTTGGAGGTGCTCTTCTTTGCTGCCATGATCTGCATGGCATTCACAACTAGAGTCATCAACCTCAGCAACCCTACATTTCAATATGTGCTAATGCTTCTGCTTCCATTTCCCCCTACCCCCTCCTCAGTGATCCCCTACTCTCCCATTTCAACCAGCATGCCTTGAACTGCCTCAGATCTGGGCCACCATTAACTGTCAAAAGGCTATCTTTGGCCATTGTACCCAACACACAACTTTTGGTTGTTTCCGAGAAGGTGATATTTAGGCTAAAAAGGGTCATGAAAGCAGAGCTCACAAGTTAAGCCACTGTATGTCCAGGATCATCTATTATTTGTTTACTCCCTGACTTGATGAGAAGTTCTTAGAAAGGAAGGACTGTGTCACATTATTTTGTGTATCCTAAAATTTCTCAAGCATTATATACAGATTGAGTTATTAAAGTAATTAATCACTAGCCCAGTTAATGCAGTTCAACATTTTACCAAAAATTGGAAGCTGTGATTATGTAACCACCACCTGAAGACAGAGAGGGAAGGAGGTAAGAGGAGAGACAGAGAGAGAGACAGAGGATGCTATTTAATGAGGTTTCTCAATTCAGTTTGGATTACTCTAATCCTTAAACAGTCTTTCCTTATATTGAATTGAAATCTTTCTCTCTGTGACTTCCACCAGCCATTTCTACTTCCAACTAATAAAGTAGCATAGTAAGAATGGATATCTCTTCAATTGAGGAGCTTTTGTATGTTAGGAGATTGTGCCCATTTTTTGGCTCTTTCATCCTTTTAAACAACATCATTTATTCCCTCAAATATTAGGATTCCCAGATCTCTGGCCATTGTAGTATAAGCCAGAATAACTCAGATTCTGGATATAGTCCACCTCCTTTCAAATCCAGGCTCCATAGCTCACTTTTGGTGTGATCTCTGAGTCTTGGTGTCCTCAAGTGTAGAATGGAAATGATTATTATAATAATAGCACTTCATGTGTCTATTGTGGGGACCAAAGCAGATGACACACACAACATGCATGTTACAGTGACAAACATTTAATAAACACTCAAAAATGTTAGATATTAATACCCCAGGTAGCAACTAACCAGAAGAGCCATCCCCAGGGGGGCCCACATTTCCTTCGGAATGGAATTATTTCTGTTAATAATGCCTCATTGGTTTTAGTTTTATGGCAGCCACATCCCCTGATGGCTCATCTTGGGCTTGTGATCAATCAAAATCTTCAGGTCTCTCCCTCTCTCCCCACCTCTCTCTCTTTTTAAACATAAACTGCTGTCAAACCTACTCTCCCACATCTTATACTTTAAAAATCAATTTTCTGAAACTAAAAGCAGAACATATATTCATCCTTATTAAATTTTCTGCAGATCAGTTTGACCTATCATTTTAACATGTCAAGATAAGTTTAAGTCTTGATTCTGTCATCTGACCTATTAGTCACCCTTCCCAAACCTGTGTCATCTCCAGATGTGATAATTATCTCTTTTCTCTTCACTGAGGTCACTGATAAAATCCTGAACAACTTCAGAGCCAACAACAGAACCCTATGGTACTGTTGACATTCTTTGGGCAGCAGGCCAACATTTTCATTTTATGGATGCGGAGAGTAAGATTCAGGAGGGCTAAATAATTTGCCCGTCATCATACAATACAGCCAATTGACTATTTCCCAAAGTGTATACCTAGGAAGAACAGTTCCCTGAGAGATTTTCCCTAGCAAAGGGTTTCATGACCAAATAAGTTTGGAAAATTGTGCAAACTCTGTTTCCTTCTTGGAGATTTGCAATGCTCAACAGCACACTAAAGATTTTGTGATGTCTTACAGTCAAGGATTCCATTATACTTGTTTAATCTAAACAGGTTTATACTTGTTTAGGCCAGCATTTCCCAAACATATTTGACCACAAAATCTTCTTTTCAGGTAATAGCTCTTATCTTATAGAACCAGTGTCCCATAGTCAGATATGAGTGGCCACATCTAGAACACAAAACCAGTATCTTTCACTCGTCATGTGATTAAGTTATGAGATCCCCATGTTTAGAGAGTTTTGCGACTTCTAGATGAAAACAAGATGGAAAAGAGCTTTGGGAAGGAAGTGTTAATAAACGGGAGTGTAGTAAGATGAAGAAGTTAGGAATTAAGGTTGGAGGGAGCCCTTCTGTATCCTCTGTACCTCCAAAGCAGGAGTGAAGTGAGGATCCCAGAGTTGAGTACTTCTAATAAGATCCCCACCCCCTGCCTCCTGCCCATGCCCATCACAGCCTTCCATCATGCTCTGCTGTGAAACCATCAGGACTAGTCTCATTATGCTTTTATCCCTGGTTGTGTCAGTCATCTCAAGAAACCAAGGACTCCCAGGGGGCTCAGGTTTTTGAGTTGCCAGATTTTCAAGAGGAGTCATGATTTAAAGTTGCAGTTCCTGTATCTGGCACCCGCTCCCTTTCCCTGCCTTAATTTTCTCCACAGCATTTACTACCATCTGAAATAATAAACTGTATTTGTTTGTTTGTTTTGTTTTCCTTCTACTAGAGAATAAGCTCTATGCTGGCAGGGATATTTATCTTGCCCATTGCTTTATTCTCTGCACTTACAATAGTATGTGGCTGATAGCTGGTGCTCAATAAATATGAAAATACGATTCAGCTCAAACTGGGGGGCCTAAATGAATTACAGCCTCTCAAAGGGCAAGGATCACATCTTGGGTTTGTCTTGACTTATTTATGATGTGATACCATCTGCTGAGTGGGTCTTTATTACACTAGAAATGAATATTATTACTCAGATAGATATCAATATACAGGGAGAGGCTATTAGTCTCAGAAACCGCATTCTCTCTCTTCTGGTGACCTCATCCACCAGGCCTTGCATGGGCATGACTCATAAATCCACAACACCACCTCTGACCCTCATCCATGCCACAGCTTACCTTTCCTGTGGTTTACTGGACATTTCAGGGCTAGGCAGCTCAAACTCTTCAGTCCCATAGTCAGAAACATTATCCCCTCCTTGCCGAAAATTTTCAAAGAAATAACAACAAAAACAGCCTTCCCCAATTTTATCATTTAGGCATCTGTTTATGTTCGTTGCAACAAAATAATAATAATAACTACAAAAATTGATAAAAACTATGACATTTTTTGCAACTTCTCCTTCTTCCTTAAAGTCTCTATATCTGAAATGTCTCTGCCAGCTCTTCCCTCTTCCCCATTCCCATCCTAGCATCAGGGTATCATTATCTTTTTCCTGGATAATTAAAATAGTCCTCTCTCCTGCCTTGTTTCCAATACCTTTCATTTCTAATCCAGTGTTTTTCAAGCAGTGGGCCATTCCCATTAGTGGGTTATGAAATCATTTAGGATGTCATGACAAGCATTTTAAAAATAAAATGAAAAGAACAGAACAAAATAGAACAGAATAGAACAGGAAAAAAATGAGACTGTTTGTTTGTAAAAATTTTGCTGAAGGTGTGTGTGTATGCCCTGAGCCATCATTATGTAAATATATTTCTCACAATAGCTTAAAAGCCATAGCTCAAATCTAATGGAGTCTGAAGCAGAGATTTAAGTTATATCACCCTCTACCTGAACCTTGGGGTGACTTCATAGTGCTGTCTGAATGAAGTCCAGGCAAACTTATCCAGCATTCAATGGTTCCCAAATTCTAGTCTCCCTCAGTAGCTTATTTTTCTACTCTTCTACACTTGTATGCAGAATGCTCATTGGGCTGGAACACCCGTTATTTAGTAAACATGCCCTGAAATTCCTAATGCTATGATTTTTCATATGCTGTTCTTTCTTCTGGAGCAGTGATTTTCAACCAAGGGGAACAATTTTGCTCCCCCAAGGACATTTGACAGTGCCTGGAGACATTTTTTTGTTGTCCCAACTGGGGAAGAATGGGGTGCTATTGGTATCTTGTAGGTGGAGACCAGGGATGCTGCTGACTATCTTAAAATGCAGAGGACAGTCCCTTACAACAAAGAATTATCCCAAATGTCAGTACTATTAAGGTTGAGGAGGCCTGCTCTAGAGCAGAGGATCTTACATAGTGCCCTGCTACTAAATCACTTGAATTCCATGGAACTGAAGTGCGGCCTGAGAATGTGCATTTCCAACAAGTTCCTCTGAGATGCTGAAGCTGCTGGTCAGGGACCACATACCTATTGTCTAGACTAAAAGGGCCTCTGTGTTCACTGGGGTTTAACATTACCCAACTAAGGCTTTAGAGGCCACCCACTTGACAGAGCCTCTCCTGGTATCAGCTCAGCTTCTTTGATTCAGCCTCTCTTCAATGTCTGTCTTTCACTTCTGCCACTACTCACTGGAGCTTTCTCTCCATTGCACTTCTTCATACAGCCCCCTGGAGCAGGTGCTTCCTAGGCAAAGACATACACTCACCTTCCACCTGTTACTTCTCCAAACCTCCTTGGGCAGCCCCCCTGCTAAACAAATTCCATCAGCCAAAACTCAACCATGGCACGCATCTCCCCAGTCACTTGTCTGCAAGCCTCTTTCTGTCCATTCACCCTCCACACTGGCAATTGTCAAAGTGTTAAGGAAAGCATTGGAGCATGAAAGGACATAGAAGTCCCTTTCAGGCACTTAGGTGGGAAACTGAGTGACCAAGGGACAAAATGAGTGAAGTGACAAAAAACAATAAAAAGGGTAAAAGGTCACCTATAAAGAGAAAGTACATTGCGACTTCATTTTTGTTCTTCACTGTTTTGCCCAGAATCAGCACTGTCTAACACCTTCATGCTGGGCAGTGAGAAAGAACATGAACAAAAGAAGATATAAGCCACAGCCACTCTCTTAGCATACCTTAGAGACTTACAAGCATCACACATGAAATAATTGCATACTAAATGTTATCCTTTGCCTAGTCAATTTCCTGCATAGTTACAACTTCACTGTAGGTTATTTCCACTCAGATCCCCCATGTATGGGTTTTAAAAAATGTAATTTTGCTTTAATCATATCATCAAAACACATACTTTTTAACCATTCTGTTCTCTCCAAAAGAAGTGTCCCCACAGTGGATATTTTAAATCCCTTTTTAGCCAGAAGAAAAGACTGTCACACTTTAAAGTTAGTGTCATGAGTAAGAATTTAATTTAGACCTAATAAGACAGTTATAATATGTTAAATACCATATGGTTATTAAAAACATATTTATTGAGGTTTAACAAGTATGTCAAGACAAAACTCCATAAACAGCAGGAATTGTTAACAGGATGCAGTTATGGATTCTCAAATCAGGCGAACGGATATACTTTATATTAGACCGTTAAAAATAATAATGAAGAATCTCCAAGGGCCTCCATCGGGGAGGGCAAAAGGGACAGTGAATTTGTGTACTGTTCACTCACCCCTGGAGACCTAGGATCAGTTCCGATTCGAGATGGGCATGAAAAATGAGCTTGGGGGTCTTCCCTTCATCCTCATTTGTGCTCTGTGCAAAGCCAACTGTATCATTTGGCATGATTGATGAGGGCCATTTATGGGAGCATGCTGGGGGAGGGGGAGAAGAGTTTAGGAGGAGTCACTTGGAATAAGTCAGAGGGAGAGGACTCGTGAAGACTTAGGCCAGGTTTCTGATGTTTACCAAACCTCATTTCACTTGAGAACTTTAAAGTGTGTGTGTGTGTGTGTGTGTGTGTGTGTGTGTGTGTTTACATTCATGCAGTCACACATGCATAATATCGTATAGAAAGTGCTTAAGAATGGAGACAGTCACTGCCAAGTAGTGTTTGGAAACATTGCTTTTCTGCATCATATACCAAGTGTAATGTCCTCTAAGCTTGCCGCATTGCTTAAAAGAAAACTGGGCTGGAAGGAAGGAGCCTTCTCACCTTATGGCCCACTGCTCCTCCTGCTAGAATGGAGGGGGTCCGCCAAGGCCTGTGTTTATTGCCCCCGCGTGCCGATGCCATGGCAATGCCCCTAAGACAATGGCCCCTGTTCAGTAGGATGACTTCACAGGAGGCTCAGGCCAGGGTACTTCAGATGGGCCGTGAGTAAGAACCAGCAAAAACTAATATCCTTAACAGTTAGCAAACATGTCGAAGGAAATTATTCATAAATATTTGAAGAGTGATGTGGTCCAAGTTTGGAGCGAGCAGCTGCTGGTCTCCAGGTTTTCCCCCGTGTATTAGCCCCTTTTTAAGAGAGTCAGTGTTCTGCTCTCACTAAGATTTCAAATGCCAAGCCCCAGAATTCCCTCAACTGCTTCTCACACAAAAGGTTCCTGGATGCCTCAGTGCAGCTATGTAGTTTTGCAGCTACCCGCCAGGTCTCTCGGTGGTGACCTAGAAAAGATATTTGCGTGGAATATTCAGCTGTCTTTAGAGCCATGTTTGGAATTCCTGCCACTCCTACCTGACACTCGTGTGTGTGTGTGTGTGTGTGTGTGTGTGTGTGTGTGTGAAAGAGAGAGAGCAGAACAGAGAGAGAGAACGAGAGAGCAAGATAGCAAGAAAGAGAGAGAGAGAGGTGGGGGGAGTGGGGAAGAGAATATATAATCATCACGTCAGCACAATGAACAGGCCCAACTGCATGAGGATAATTATGTTTTACAGTTTTGTTAAACACAAGAAAGTATTTTCTCAGGCCATTTAATTGAAACAACATCATGGGTTATACCTTCATTGTAATAAAACTCCACTGTGTGTCCAAGTGCCAGGGGATTTATTAACTTGCTCCGAGCTCTGAGAATCAGCAGGCAGGGTCAGGCGCAGCTAGTGATGATGACATCATCGTTTTTGGCAGCTCTTTTCAACTGGTGTTGAGTGAGGTAATGTCCCCAAAATTAAAACTGACAGCAAGATTAATGATGATAGATTCACTGACTTTTTTCATGATTTAAATTGGTGTTCTGTTTCTTCCATTCTGGACGACCAAGAGAGCTTCGTGCCATTAGCTTGGCATATCAGCAAAGCCAGATAACAGGAACCCCTTCACCCTGCAGCCTGGGGACAGGCTGGAACTTCTGGGCTGGAAGTGATTTAGAGATGAGGCCAAAGGAAGACACACCCTCATGTCTTTCGCAGAGATTAGGACAGTGAGATATGCTGCCTTTATGAGACCACCAAATACATGCATTATATTTGTTATTTTGGTGTAAGAAAGGTTATATGCTCTGCGAGGGGTTGCTGTGTGCAAGGACTACATCATCAAACCTTGTTACTGAGTCAGGATTTGCAATCTCTGGAATGGGAGCTAGGCCAATCTTGCCCTTTATACTTTCTGTACTGAAAAGATTTGCTGAGGGCGTTAGAAGCATGAAGAAAATTCTGAAGCAGAATATTGGAAGATGTATAGCTGTATGAAAAAGATCCATTTAAGAACCATCTTAGAGATTCTGGTATCCTATAAACAACTATCATCTTAATTAACTAATTATTCTATCCCTACTCTACCGTAAACTTCATAAGGGCAGAAATTAACTGTTCTCATCTTTGTAATTCCAACAACGACCACAGCAACATATGGCAGGCACAAAAAAAATATTTATTGAATGTATGTTACTTAAAGAAGGTAACTTAAGGACTTCTCATAAGAAATTTAAACTCCTAAATGGGTTTATGGAGTATACTTTCAAGTAATGAAAACACTTTTCTTTGAAAAAATGGTCAAACTTATCATAATCACTAGTTCACGTGGACAGGTCTCACTAGTCTGAATTAATACAGTTTACTGTTTCCAAAAAAGAAAAAAAAAGAATGAAAGAAAAGGAAAAAGAGCAATCTAAAATGACACATGATGATAAAATAAATAGCCATACAGCAGACTGGCAGAACTGGAGAAAGTCCTCAGTGTAATCTCATTGTGAGCATTGTGAGTGTGATGTTTTCTTCCCAAATGAAATCCATCTGTAGGTTCAGGGTTTATCTCACAATCTTACTTAGAGTGGACCCTGTTGGGAGTGGGGAGTCACAGATTGAAAGGAAATGTCCTTCTGTCTTAAAAGAGGGGATGTAGGGTCCCAGTGGATGAGGATGTGAGAATTCACTGTGACTCTTTCTGGTGAGTCTATTTCTAAGCAGAACATTCACAGTCTCCAGAGTCAGGAGACATTGTAGCCAGTCCTTGCCCCATCCCTAACTAGCTGAAATATTTTGGGTAAATGGGTAAATTTGGGGCCTCTCCTGGACCCTCTGTTTCTCCACTGGTCCATTGGTAAGGTGAGTGAGTAAAGTCAACAAGCACTAAGACCCTTTGCAGGCCAGTCATTCTCTGATGCTAGAAGTTTAATTGCTCTTCAGAGGGGCACACCCAGACAGATCAAGTGAACTATATCAACTCCTTACTCCAGCTGTTCAAACAAAGTCACGTTCCCCACCCCTGCTAAAGTTAGTGGTAATGGTTGGGATAAAAAGATTGGTTTCCCCCACCCTCTGTTCTTTTGACAACTTAGGCTC
The DNA here is from genome assembly GCF_008692635.1 of Crocuta crocuta. Classification (NCBI taxonomy): domain Eukaryota; kingdom Metazoa; phylum Chordata; class Mammalia; order Carnivora; family Hyaenidae; genus Crocuta; species Crocuta crocuta. The sequence continues at coordinate 3,626,910 of NW_027532679.1, read as the reverse complement.
CAAACATTTTGTTTCTAACACTTCCCCATATTTCTCCATCATTTCTTCCTGTCCTCACCCAAATGTGTCATTTTCTTCACACAGAACATCGGATTGTGGATGGAGGGTTTAGAGGAAGTGTTAGGTTTCATTGATGAGAAGTATAGGAGATGAGACTTCACCAATGCCCCTTTTTTTCTCCACCTATGTCATTTTGTTTTGGAAAAATATTACTATATTTGACATCTTTTGAAGTATTTATCCAGTTCATAATGCTCTTCTTTACTAGGCACTGCCCTCTGATCCACAAGGTAAGGCTGGGACTCCAGTAACCAAGTCCAAACTAAATGATGCCTACTTCTCTGGCCATTGCTGACCAGAATGCAATGGGCAACTGAACCATGCCTGGGAGATGGAAAATCTACATTGTTAGGAGGTTGGACTCCTCCCCACTCTGCAATGCAATACTTTTTGTGAACCACAGACCTAATTTTTCTCCTTACTTAGCCTTATTAGGACAAGATGAAGAGAGATTAACATGGGTGCCCAAGCACTGTGTGGAGTGAGGAGGGATAATGTGTGAAGTATGAGTGCCAGTTCAGGAGACAGACTTTCAGAGGCCCTGAACAAGAGACTGAAATGTTTTCCCAGGACACCTAGCAATGGCTTTGCTTTTTTCACCCAGCGTCAAGATGAGGATGGCAGTCTTGCTGATGAGTTTGGTTCAGCAACCAGGAAAGCCCATTCTTTGTAAAGAGACCCTTACTCCAGAAATTCTTAATCTGGCTGCCCCTTAGAATCATGTGGGTAGCATTTCTAAACTGTCAAAACCTGAACTCCTCCTATTCCAGAAATTTTGTTCAATCAGTCTTGGGGGGGAAGGAGGAGACATGTTTTTTTTTTTTTTTTTTTTGAAAATTACCAAAGTGATGCTAATATGCAGCTAAGGTCAGGAGCCACTTTCTTAAATCCAATGCTAAACAGTATTGGACTGTTAGTTTGAAATCTTCCACGATGGTGATGTAAGTCAGAATGTTAAAGAATGGTGGTGGTAGAACCAGAGCTGAGCTCCATTTTTCTTTTAGAAGGTCCCTAGACTTGTAGAGAGTGTTACTGACAGTTTTATGCCCTGTAGCCACCTCTTCTCCACTGATCCCTACATCCCAGGCCCAAACTGGAAAATGTGGGGTTTTTTTCCTAATAATCCAATAAACCTCTCAATAGTGCATTAATCGGCTAGACAGAAATGCTAATGAGTGATTGTTAATGTATGTCCAATGACACAGGATATAGGATGCCAATAATTAGAAGTATGAACAAGGGGAAGGTGGCTGATGCCAACAAAACCACAATTTTAGTTGGAGTACCATGAAGCCAGCACTCTGTCCTAGTCTTAGCATTAAGACTCAGCTTGCCACCAGCATATCTATGGTGACCAACTGTCTGGGATTGTCTTGCTTTTTGCACTACAGTTCCTTGTCCTGGGATTCCCCTAGTCCTGGGAAAATACTTGGTTGCCCTCTCTCCTGTCTAGATTTGCAAATGACTGACCATGCATGGAAAGCACCTATCAAAGTTAGAAACATTTCACTGATGGACATGACTGCCCATGTTCAATGCTGAACATGCCTTTCATGCTGCCTATTCTCAAACCTCTGCCAAATGAGGGGTGGCATCAGGATGGGAGTAATAAATTTGTTCTAAGGCTGAACATTTTCCATCCAAAGCACTGATAATAATAGAGCTCAGATAATAGAATTTATTCTTTTTTTTTTTTTAATGTTTTATTTATTTCTAGGAGAGAGAGAGAGAGACAGCGTGAGCAGGGGAGGGTCAGAGAGAGAGGGAGTCACAGACTGAAACAGGCTCCAGGCTCTGAGCTGGCAGCCAGCACAGAGCCCGACGCGGGGCTCGAACCCACGAACTGCGAGATCATGACCCAAGCGAAAGTCGGACGCTTAACTGACTAAGCCACCCAGGCACCCCAGAATTTATTCTTAAACCTACCCAACCTAACTCAAGCCATTCAGACCTTCTCCCCAGGCAATTTGGAATTGGCATCTAGAGAGACTCTGTTAATCTCTTCCAGTGGCTGAGGGGTAACATGCATGCTGGGGAGCTGCTGGCAGCCAGGGGCTGCAAAGGCAAATGTTGAAGAGAGAAAGCCAGTCTTCAGTGAGAAAAGGATAAAAAGGTGCCCAGGCAGAAGCAGAGAGGAGAGAAAGAACAAGAAAGCTGCTTGGGGTTCTGCACGGGTCTCTATTTTTTGCTTTCAGGTCCTTTCTGATGCCCATCAAAATTCCTATTCTTTAGCTCCATAAAATCCCTACCACCTCCTTGTATTTTTCAGTTGCAAGCATAGAAAAATTCAGCCCCAGCTGACTTAAGCATGAGAGTTTATTGTTTCATAGGAGTGAATAATTCAGAGTGTATCAGCTTCAGGCACTGCTTGACCAAGGCCGCAAGCAATGAACTGTTTCACTTTCTCCATCGTTCAGCTCTAGTTCCCTAATTGAACTTCCCCTCAACTCTCTGGCAGGCTCACTTCTCATACTCATAAGGTGTCCTCTAGGATTTCCCAGCCCTAGGAACTCTGCTAGGTTTATTCTCAGTGGCAAAAGTGAGACTTTTTTTTTTTTTTTTTAAACAGAATTGCCATTAAAAGTCTTGGGCTTCTCAGTGGCTAAAACTGGCCACACTTAGCCAACACCTAAGAGAAATGTGTTGCTCTGGCTGGCAGAACTGAATCACATGGTCAGATTGTGCCAAAGGAAAAGCCAGTTCTCCTGAAGTCCATGATTGAGATGGGGAAAAAGTGATTTACCAGAAGGCATTGGTACATGGTTATCATATGTAAGGTAGATAGATGGTAAGGTCAAAAATAACAAGAGGTGTCCTCAATTTTTATTAAAAATATTTTCTCCTATGCTAGATTAAATATATTTGTTACAATTAAAAAGAATCATAACACTTATAATAATATAGCCCACAGTAAGAGCACAACATTCTAGAAATCTTCTCCCACTCTACAATTTCAAATGGTCCTATCAGGAGCAGACAATAGGCCCACAGCCATATTGGTATTTTGTCCAAACTAAAGACAAAGCTACTCAGGTGCAAAAAAGTTGGTTTTTTGTTTTCGAACTTCTAAATATGACAAAAATGACAGTATTATGAAAAGACTTTTTCCCCAAAAGTCTTTGTTGTACAAATAGAAAACCATGTTTGTCCAGAATATTGATTAGCCTTCTCTAGTACCAGCTAAAACCTACAGGTCTGAGACTTTTGGGAAGAGCTACCTCATTAATAACAATAATCACAATATAAAGCATTAACAACACAAAAATTAGTCTGTTCAATATCATGAACCACCAAGGTTGTATTTGTAGGGAAACTGAATCTGTCTTCCTGGCTCTGCGATCACTGGGTTTTATCTGAAAAGGGCCAATGAATACTTACAAATCAATCCATAGAAATAAAGCATCAAAAAGGAGAAGAATTGGGGCGCCTGGGTGGCTTAGTCAGTTAAGCGTCCGACTTTCGCTTAGGTCATGATCTCGTGGTTTGTTGGTTCGAGCCCCGCGTCGGGCTCAGTGCTGACTGCCAGCTCAGAGCCGGGAGCCTGTTTCAGTCTGTGACTCCCTCTCTCTCTGACCCTCCCCTGTTCACCCTGTCTCTCTCTCTCTCTCCTAGAAATAAATAAAACATTTAAAAAAAAAAAAAAGGAGAAGAATTTAGGCCTTTTGTTCCATCTGTCATTCTTATGTCTTTCGATGTTATGACTCCTCATTCTCTACAGAAATTTGGATTTCAAGCCCCACAGCCTGACTCCAAGCAAAATTTCCAGAATTGCTTTCCCACTGCACCCTCCATCTTCATCATAAACTCTCCTCTCCAGCAGCATGGCCTCACTCACTGGTCCCAACACATATTCTCATGTTCCCCATTCTGTGTCTTTTTTCATATGATCTACTTTTTTTGGGGGGGGGATGTCAAATATTATTTGTTAATAATATCCAACTTCCACGGCCCAACTCAAATGCCCCTCTACCATTAAGCCCTTCTGAGGCTATAGTTTGAAATTAATTCATCCCTCTACCTAAAAGCTTCCCACTGCGCTGAGGAAAGTATTTTGGATTCTCTGGTTAAACNCCAGGCACCCCAGAATTTATTCTTAAACCTACCCAACCTAACTCAAGCCATTCAGACCTTCTCCCCAGGCAATTTGGAATTGGCATCTAGAGAGACTCTGTTAATCTCTTCCAGTGGCTGAGGGGTAACATGCATGCTGGGGAGCTGCTGGCAGCCAGGGGCTGCAAAGGCAAATGTTGAAGAGAGAAAGCCAGTCTTCAGTGAGAAAAGGATAAAAAGGTGCCCAGGCAGAAGCAGAGAGGAGAGAAAGAACAAGAAAGCTGCTTGGGGTTCTGCACGGGTCTCTATTTTTTGCTTTCAGGTCCTTTCTGATGCCCATCAAAATTCCTATTCTTTAGCTCCATAAAATCCCTACCACCTCCTTGTATTTTTCAGTTGCAAGCATAGAAAAATTCAGCCCCAGCTGACTTAAGCATGAGAGTTTATTGTTTCATAGGAGTGAATAATTCAGAGTGTATCAGCTTCAGGCACTGCTTGACCAAGGCCGCAAGCAATGAACTGTTTCACTTTCTCCATCGTTCAGCTCTAGTTCCCTAATTGAACTTCCCCTCAACTCTCTGGCAGGCTCACTTCTCATACTCATAAGGTGTCCTCTAGGATTTCCCAGCCCTAGGAACTCTGCTAGGTTTATTCTCAGTGGCAAAAGTGAGACTTTTTTTTTTTTTTTTTAAACAGAATTGCCATTAAAAGTCTTGGGCTTCTCAGTGGCTAAAACTGGCCACACTTAGCCAACACCTAAGAGAAATGTGTTGCTCTGGCTGGCAGAACTGAATCACATGGTCAGATTGTGCCAAAGGAAAAGCCAGTTCTCCTGAAGTCCATGATTGAGATGGGGAAAAAGTGATTTACCAGAAGGCATTGGTACATGGTTATCATATGTAAGGTAGATAGATGGTAAGGTCAAAAATAACAAGAGGTGTCCTCAATTTTTATTAAAAATATTTTCTCCTATGCTAGATTAAATATATTTGTTACAATTAAAAAGAATCATAACACTTATAATAATATAGCCCACAGTAAGAGCACAACATTCTAGAAATCTTCTCCCACTCTACAATTTCAAATGGTCCTATCAGGAGCAGACAATAGGCCCACAGCCATATTGGTATTTTGTCCAAACTAAAGACAAAGCTACTCAGGTGCAAAAAAGTTGGTTTTTTGTTTTCGAACTTCTAAATATGACAAAAATGACAGTATTATGAAAAGACTTTTTCCCCAAAAGTCTTTGTTGTACAAATAGAAAACCATGTTTGTCCAGAATATTGATTAGCCTTCTCTAGTACCAGCTAAAACCTACAGGTCTGAGACTTTTGGGAAGAGCTACCTCATTAATAACAATAATCACAATATAAAGCATTAACAACACAAAAATTAGTCTGTTCAATATCATGAACCACCAAGGTTGTATTTGTAGGGAAACTGAATCTGTCTTCCTGGCTCTGCGATCACTGGGTTTTATCTGAAAAGGGCCAATGAATACTTACAAATCAATCCATAGAAATAAAGCATCAAAAAGGAGAAGAATTGGGGCGCCTGGGTGGCTTAGTCAGTTAAGCGTCCGACTTTCGCTTAGGTCATGATCTCGTGGTTTGTTGGTTCGAGCCCCGCGTCGGGCTCTGTGCTGACTGCCAGCTCAGAGCCTGGAGCCTGTTTCAGTCTGTGACTCCCTCTCTCTCTGACCCTCCCCTGTTCACCCTGTCTCTCTCTCTCTCTCCTAGAAATAAATAAAACATTTAAAAAAAAAAAAAAGGAGAAGAATTTAGGCCTTTTGTTCCATCTGTCATTCTTATGTCTTTCGATGTTATGACTCCTCATTCTCTACAGAAATTTGGATTTCAAGCCCCACAGCCTGACTCCAAGCAAAATTTCCAGAATTGCTTTCCCACTGCACCCTCCATCTTCATCATAAACTCTCCTCTCCAGCAGCATGGCCTCACTCACTGGTCCCAACACATATTCTCATGTTCCCCATTCTGTGTCTTTTTTCATATGATCTACTTTTTTTGGGGGGGGGATGTCAAATATTATTTGTTAATAATATCCAACTTCCACGGCCCAACTCAAATGCCCCTCTACCATTAAGCCCTTCTGAGGCTATAGTTTGAAATTAATTCATCCCTCTACCTAAAAGCTTCCCACTGCGCTGAGGAAAGTATTTTGGATTCTCTGGTTAAACGTATAAGGCTTTAAATGATCTGCCCAGCTGTCTTCACATCTCATCTCAAGCTATATTCTAGCCACCCTAGATCTTCTTCCCTTTCCAGGATTTGCCTAGCTTTCTCCAGTCATAGTTCCTTTACACATTCTATTCCCTCGTCTAGGAATGCTCTTCCCTTGCTTTTTCTCAAAGATGTCTCCTTCTCAGTTGTTAGGTCCCAGCTGAAATGTTACTTCTTCAGAGATCCTTCCCTGTCTACCTAGGGCTAACACCTGTCCTTCCCTCATACCATTACTGTCTACCATTGAGATATGTGCCCTATTTCCTACCCTTTTTCTGAATGTATATTTATTTATTTGTTTGTTTAATTGTTTAATTCTTCTCCCTCCCACAAAATGTAACTTGCAAGAGGTCAGGGACTTCATTTACTTCACTCATTCAACTCTAGACCTAGTGCTTTAGCATGGTGCCTCCATACTGGAGGAGATATTTAATAAATATTTATTGAACAAATGAGTGTATCACTCCCTCTTCCATGCACTTATAACACAGTTGTATCATAATCTGCTTTATAGGATAGATGTTTACATTAGTCTTGCATCTCATACTAGACAAGATTTTGAGAGAAGGATCATGAATAAATGAGATCATACTTGCAAAGCAAGAGGCCCAATCTAGATCCTCAATCAGCTGTTGCTTTCAGAGGGCTGAACACCACAGACTTCAGAGTTGGTCAGTCTTGGGTTTTCTTAAGAGCCCATCACTTTCCAGCTCTGTAACCTTGGTCAAGTTTGCTCAATCTCTCCAGGCCTAAGTTTCCTCATTTGTAAATTGTTAATAATAATACCTACTTTATAAGATGTTTATAAGAATGATATAAATACGATGTTTCAAAAGTAAAATATGTTCATTAATGGTGGCATTATTATTACTTTATTCACACAGAGAAAGAGTAAGCTACCTCAGACATCCAGGAGCTTGCCTAGTACTATCAGTGAATCCACGGTGTTCTCCAATTGAACAGAAATAATTTCATAGAGCATCACCCTCAGAAAAGACCATTATGGTGACCATGATGGATAAAGATAAAGATAAGACCTCTCCATAATCACATCTGAATAAAGTCAAAACATGGACATTGTCCAATCCACGAAAACACAAACTTTGCTCTTTCCTGGCTAATACGTGACTATTGCTTCTTAACCAATACAGCCTTAGCACTGTCCGTCATTTCCTACCTCTTTATAAGACTTATTTAGACACTTAACCTCTATCTAATCTTTCTTTCTAAATATGATTTCTTTAGATACCCAATCATAGGATTATCCCTACTTTTTGACAGCATCTGCCCAGAGCATACTCCTGCTTTCTTAAACACTCTCCCAAAACACCACAAGCCCAAATCCTACAATAAGTTCTTTCTAACACCCTCCTACTGAGATGCCCCATGGTTCCTCATGATGTGCACACTCTGCCACTGCAATGATTAATAAACCCAACTCGTTCAACTAGTGGTCTTTGGTTGAAGGTCATTGATAACAGCAATTACGACAATCACATACTGATCATCTACCAAACACCAGGGCTTCTTCTATGCAATTCACATGTGTTTACTTACTCAATCCTTAAACCAACTTTAAAATGTAGGCATGATTATTAGCACCATAATATTTGAGGAAACTTAGTTTTAGACAAGCTTAAAAACTTTCTGAAGTCAGATAGCTAATGAGTGGTAGAGCTGGTATATAAGCCAAAGCAGTCTGATCATTACCTACCATCTGTTACTGACCCCTCCTGGGGACCTATCACTGTTCTGGGGACCTATCACTTGAACAAAGACAGCACTTCAAGTTGATGAAGTCTCCACAATGTGCAAAGCATAGAGAACCCAGACAGCATGTGAGAGAGTTCCTTCAGGATATTTCATTGGTAATGCACTCAACAGTGCTGTGGGGGCACAAAAGGATAAATCATAGTCCCTGACCTCAAGGAACTTATAAGCTAATTGAGAAGACAAGACTTAAACACACAAAAATTTAAATAACCATACAAGCTGCAATACAAGAGACACATTAAGACAGAAGAATGTATGATTCAGTGCTAAATGAGGTGTGCAGATGGTACAGAGAGAGAGCTCACCGTGGGCTGCAGGCTCGATCCACATACTCCAACTCAAGTCAAAACCACAGACAGGAAATCAGCTAGGGAGCTGCTTTGTTGGGGGGCGGGGGGAGAGAACAAAGCTTTAATGGAAAAGAAGCTATTAAAATTATATTTGCAGGATATACAGCTAAATGACTTTTTAAGTTTTTCCTTTTTGGTAATTCATGTTTGATGAATAATAAAGCAGTCTCTGAAAAGGAGGCTTTTGGTTATTTTCAATGGACTCCATATCAGGAATGCTCAGGAAGAATACAATATAAAGTTCATTCCTATTTGGGTGAAGTGAGGCCTGGCCCAACCCTCTCTGGACTCTCTGCTATGGGTTACACTTGGGTTTGTGCCAATGTACTCTGGTGCCATAGAAAAATGTTTAATGGCAACTTTGCATACAATATGCTGAAAGTATTCTCAGCCACCACAAGCCACACTAAGACTGTGGTTATTTCTGTAAGAGGATAACCAAGTTCTTATAGTGTCTTACAAGGACTTGTGGAATCTTCTAGCACTTTTAGACCTAGAGGAGATAAAGATCAAGTACTTTGTATCAAGTACTTTCAAATGTCTGAGCAAAAGCTGTGATATCAGTTTGGGCAATGATATTAGGCAAACTTTGAGACCTCTCATCTGCAAGTGGAATTTAATAATAGTACCCAACTCATGGGGATGACTATGGGGTTACACAGCATCATGTTTTCAAAGGGCTTAAAGTGTCTATCATATAGAATACATTTACAGAGTGTTTAGCAATCAATATTACTGTCAGTATTCTCCATACTAATACTGTCTTAAGGATCGGGAAAGATACACAAGAAACATGAAATATTGTCTTCCTGGACACTCCTAAAGACTCTGAATTGGGGATTTACCCTTCCTGATTTGGGCAAGTAGTTCAATTTTTTTTTTTTTTAACTTAGTCACTATCCCATTTTGCATAGGTTCAGGAGCTTACCTACTTGAGTTTGACTCCAGTTCACCGCTTAGAACTGTGGCAGTTTCCTTAAACTGTTTCTGACTCAGTTTAGTTACAAAAGCAATTAGACTGTTGTGCCTAGGTGGCTCATTGGTTAAGCATCCAACTCTTGATCGAGGCTCAAGTTATGATCTCACAGTTTGTGAGTTCAAACTTCACATCAGGCTCTGTGCTGACAGCATGGAGCCTGCTTGGGATTCTCTTTCCCTCTCTCTCTGCCCCTACTGCACTCATGCTCTCTCTCTCTCTCTCTCTTTCTCAACATAAATAAATCAACTTAAAAAAACTATTTGGACTAATAATGTTTCTTACATCTTAGGACTGTTGTGGGGAATAAAAGAAATACTGTATACAGAACCTTGAAGACCGTGCCTGGGACATCACTGGCTCTCAGTGAATGCTATTGATTATCATCATCACTGCCATCATCATCACTATCATTAGGAATATATCAGACTTTCCCTTTACCTCAAGGGATTCAAGCTCAATGATATCCAACATGTCCCAGGCAACTCAACTTTCTGGGGCTTGATTTTAAAACACGTTGTCCTCTACTGACAAAGACAAAGCTTTGACCCCATTCTAAATTGCTATGTGGGCACAGTGTCCCCTGCCATCCACTCCTATATTATAACAAATGGCCTACATTTGCAGGTTTGCTGGCTGGGGTCAGGGGTCTATTCTTTAGGAGAGAGAAAGAGAAGGAGAAGGAGGAAAATGGGGAGAAAAGAGGAGGAGGAAAAGGAAGAAGGTAAAAGAGAGCAGAATTGGAGGGGAGGGAGTGAGGGAGAGAGAAAAATAAAGAAAGAGAAGGGAAAGTAGGTCAAGCTACTAGTGTCTGTTAGGACTGAAATCATAGTTGAGTCCTGGCTTGGTGATTTAGGCAAATTATTTGGCCTCACTTCTCACACCCAGAATCAATGCTAGTGACTCTTTCCTAAGAATGATGTTACATTAAAAGAAGGAATACGTGTATGCACATGGTGCTTGTCATATATTATATACTCAGAAAATTGTAAGCATACTATCATTATAGATGTTCTCTGTTCCATATGCAGAATAACAGATCATAGCAGGATTGCATAACATCAGTTAAAAGATTTCACATTATTCTTTTATCCTTTTTCTTTTTTAAGAAATGTAATCTAAAGGTTCCTGGGTGACTCAGTAGGTTAAGCAGCTGACTCTTGATTTTGGCTCAGGTCATGATCTCACAGGTGAGTTTGAGCCTCATGGAGCCTGCTTGGGATTCTCTCTCTTCCTCTCTCTACCCCTCTCCTACTTGCACGCATTCTCTCTCTCTCTCTCTCTCTCTCTCTCTGAAAAACAAATAAATAGGTTTAAAAAATAAAAATAATAAATAAATAAATAAATGTATCTTGGGTTCAGACTGCAGAGGAGAGCACAATTGTTTTCTGTTTGGGGTTTGGGTGTGAAGACAACACAAGTACAGGGGAAAAAGGCTTTGGACAGAGTCGAGAGACTTGGATTCTAGTACTGGCAACAGTTGCATTCACCTCTGGTTCTGGGTCCCAGTTTCCACAAATGTGAAATGGTTGTTTAGAGATAAACACTGGACTACATCATATGTAAAGTTCCCTCCAGCTATAATCCTCTTAGATTCTAATCCAGAGGTAGTTAAATTAGTACCTCTCAAAGAGCAGCTTATGTGGATTAGAATTACTGGGTTCCTAATGAAAAATGTATATCATGGGATTTCTACCTGGGCTTGTAGAAATCAGAATCCTGGGGGTAGAAGCAGAAAGTTAAGGAAAAGAATGTGTGTGTGTGTGTGTATGTGTGTGTGTGTTGTGTGTGTGTGTGTGTGTGTGTGTGTGTGTAACCTTCTTAGAGATCCACTATCCTGCACTGCAGAAGAGACAGACCTCAGATTATTATGGAAATGAGAGAAGGGAAATGGTAAATGGGAGAGAAGCCCATGCCTGCTCAGGTAGATCTCTGTGAATTGAACAACTTGTAGAACATATTGGGCACTTAACCCATTAAGATTACTGAAGATGCCAAGAAGAAATATTTATAGGTAGTTTTTAACATAGTCTATAAAAAAAGAGGCTGATTCAAACATAAATTACCTACCACATCATTCTTTAACCTCTAAATCTTTCTCTAATGGCTTGAAAGGCAGCTTATTAAAGCAAAGTGAGTGTTTAAGTACTATATATATACTGGTTAGTTTATAAACATCTACAGAGGTGGATGAAGTTACTAAAAGTGACAGGTTTGCTAATAACAAAAAAAAGGGGGGGGGGAAATTAAGGAAATTTTAGCCTGGGGGAAAAGGCTTAACATCATGGGGTGTGATTTTTCTCTCCTCTTAGCTCTGCCTTCTGGGTTGGCTCTACTCTCTGAATGAATCTTCCCATGCTGTAGCAAGAGGGTAACCTGAAGCTCCAAGAATACATCCCAATCTACTATTAACCCTAAAGGGGAAACCAAATGCCTTTATATAGGCCCTTTGAGCAACTTGGGTGAAGCTCTCATTGGTCTAGCTTGAGTCACATGGCTTCTCCAGAGCCAATAACTGTAGTTTAAAGATTGAGGTATTCTGATTGGCTGCTTATGTCACATGCCTACTCCTGGTTCTGGGGAGCAGGTTTCACCACACTCAAAACACACAAACTGAGAATGAACAGCATTGGTTTCCCCAGGCAAAATTAGGATGATGCAACTAGGAAAACAAATAAACAAGCTGGCTAGGCAAAACAACAGATATCTCTTATAAAATCTCAAAGTGGCAACTATCTTTTATGGGGTGAATACACATATTTAAAACTATATGGTAAATTATGCCTCACCCAGTATATATATTTGTGTTCTATGTATGTGCACATTTTCTTTTTGTCATATACATGATCCTGTATACCCTTATCACACATATAGTGTCTTAATGGTGATCGGAAATGAGATGACAAATAGTGGTGGAAAAAATTAACAAAGTTTTGATTGTTGTTTAATTTACTAAAAGAACAGCTCCACCTAAGATTCTTCCTGCCTGTTGCCAACAGTGACAAAGTAGTTGGAGATACTGCAAATATGCTTCTGAGAACCTTCTGCAGCTGTTCCAGAAATGAGACTGAAAGCGAATGTAATCATCAGGAAAACATTTTCTATGTCTCTCTAGAATCTCTCTAAGAGAAATCTTTGGATTTTCTCACCTCTGAAATCTTATTACCCAACATACTGGTTAACACATCCTGGGTACTCAATGAATATTTATTGAATGAGTATTTATATGAACGAATCAATGAATGATTTCATTTTTAGAACTGGATTTTAGTCAGAAACAGATTTTCCAAATTATTTAATTTGCGGGGCTATTTTGTGCAACAGAATGGTCATTTAAAAAACATATATGTTTTTCAAAAGTTGCATTAGTTTTTACTCCCCTTCATCATTTACAAAGGACTAAGCCAAATTTTGGTATTTAACAAAATAAATTGACCAGGAAATGGTAGAATATTTTTATTCACAAACTGAGTTTTATATGATTTCCAGATGCTAAAGTCTGGCACTATTCAACACTGCCTACAGAGTAGGAGAGCAAAGATAATGAAAAGCAAAACTAGAGGGTAAATGTACTCTGACTTTAATTAGCTATTCATTATAAAGAAATTGATTTAATATTTGCCCAACAACTAAAATCTCTCAAGCCAGATATACAGAAACATAGCACTGAATTGAGAGAATCTGAGAAAAATGTTAAGTTTTCAGATATATCAAGAGATTTATCTTATTCCTCGGATTTCTAGAAGTGGAAACTGAACCAAATAAAATACCAAGCACCCTCCCTAACCAGGGCATCTCCAATTACATCAACGTTTGAAAGAAAGAGTCATGAAATATGCACACTTCTCTTAAAATCATTAATATATGCTTTTATTCTGAAAAATGAATCCTGGACCATGAGCTACTTAAGCTAGGAAATCAAACTAAGAATGACAGGTGTTCCAGTTACTTATTGCTGCTTAACAAACTAACTCAAAACTGAAGAGCATAAATCAAGCACCATCTTATTATGTTCACAGATATTATGTGTCAAGAATTCAAACAAAGCACAGTGGGGATGTCTTATCTCTGCCTAATGATGTTTGGGGTCTCAATTTGAATCGTTCAAATAGAACAAATGTAGACCAGAATTATCTGTAAACTTCATCATTCAGGTCTAGGCTGGCATAACTTGAAGGCTGATCTCAGCCAGGACTATTGGCCAGAGACCATACACTTGGACTTTCTCATAGCATGGTGGCATCAAGGTAGTCACACTTCTTACATGGAAGATCAGAGATCTAAGAGTAAGTGTTCCAGTGAAGACAGTGGAGTCTCCATGACTTTTTAGGACTCATCTTCAGAAATCACCTTATATTACTTCTGTTGTGCTCTGTTGATCAAGTCATAGCCCACTCAGATCCAAAACTTAATATAGAACTACTTCTTAAAGGGAATAGTGTTAAAGAATTTATAGCTATGCTTTGAAACTTCCACAACACAGATTTAAGAATGGGCTTAGTTTTCAGAACAAGCTCCAGGATATAATTTTGCTTCATAAACGGTTGGTGAATACCTTTTCTGTGCTAAGTGTGGTTGGAAGACATAAAATGAATACAACATATTCTCTGTCCTACCTTCATGAAACTTACAGTTTAAGAATACGAAGGTAATATAGACATTATTTATTTTAATAACCTTCTCTGACTCCTGAGACCAAAATATCTTTCTTCTACCTAAACAGTTGAGAGCCAGCCCTTTGAAAGCTGACAGTTACTATGTGGTGGGGACTGGCATGTATTACATTATATAATACTCATAAAAAAGTTTTATGGTATATATACTATTATTTATTCCCCCTTTTGCAGTCTCAACTGAATTTCTGAGAGGTTAAGTGTTTTATCCAAGGTCATACAGCCAGTAATGGGCAGAACTCAGAAGCAAATCCAGTTCTGCTGACCCCAGTATTTGATCTTTACCACAACCATTCCACTATCTTGGCCTTCGCTAGATCCAGATGGTTAGCAAATGTGGTCTTCACCAGATGACATCTTTCAGATCACCACATAATATTTCCACATAGTTTCAACTCAAGATTTTTGGGGAGAGCATGTTTTGACTAGCCACGGATATAAGATGAAAGTGGAAGATACTAGAAGCCCCCTCTAGAGACTCCGTCATACACTTATCTCACCCTCAGTTTCAACTAGAAAGCTTCCTATCTCAAGTAACAGAAGCTTCAACTCAGAAGGACATAAAAAATAGTCAGAAATTGAGCCCTTTTAGGCAGGATTCGGAGAGTTTGGATTCAGTGTTATTAGGGATCCTTGCTCTATATGTCTTATTGATCAGTCTTGGTGTTAGTTCAGGTTGGGAATAAGATGGCATTTCCAGGCATTCTCAAGACCCAACATTCAGAAAAAGAAGAGAGACTATTTCTTCATACCTCTCTTTCCTATGAGGAAGGAAATTTTACTACAAATCTCTCTGCAGTCTTTCCCTCTTGTCTCATTGGGCAGGATTGGGTCATGTGCCTTTCTTGGAACCAATCACAGACAAGGGAAATTTGACTAATAAAAAAACAATTAGGTCTATCCCAAGAGATGGAGATGGGGTCACCTTTTAAAGCCGCAAGGCTTCATGTGAAGATGTTGGTACTTAAACAAAATCAGGGTTCCTCTAGGAAAGAGAAAGTAGGAATGGATGGTGAGGGGGCAACAAGTGTCTGCTACACCCTTCTCTGGTCTGCTATGGTGATTTTAATCCATTTTACCCAGTACTATTTATTTCCTTCTCTATTTATTTCATGTAATGTAAACTTCTACATTCTCTCAATAAGCTCTGAAAAATGTGAATTACTAAGATGAATAAAGCTCATTTCAGACCATGAAGTGAATTGTGAATCACCAAGATAAAGGGCTGGGTTTTGGAAAAGGTAAATATCATTTGTTTCAGATATAAGCCAATGCAAAAATTTCTTAATGTATATTCTATAGTATATTAATTATAAAAGTGTGTGTGTACGTATGGGTAGAGAAAAAGTTAGATGGAAGTGGGAGAGAAGGTTTTGTGGTTTAAAAAAAGTCTGAAAGTGATGCACACTCTTTCCCTATTTGAAATAGTCACAGTGCGAATTAACATATTAAAAACCCCAAGAAATCCTTCGGTAGAGCAACCTAGTGATTAACCTACTGTTCCCTATCTCTTTTTAGATTGGAACACTCCTGAGCATTTCTATTAAAATCCTGCAGAACATATATGCTATGATCACACTTTGAGACACTAATGATACCTTCTTTTGACTTGTAACTTAAGAATTCAATATTCTTAAATTAATTCCAGGTATGAAGATATCAAGAGTATTACAGCTTTAAAATCTCACCACCAAATTATTTTTTCTTGGAATTCAGTTCAATTCAAACAATCCATGTCTAAATATGTAACTATGATATACATATACACATACATAATTCATATCTTATCTATCTATCTATCTTTCTGTCTACCTATCTACCTATCAAATTTTGACTACAGCCAACTCAGGGAAAAGAGTGAATTTGGGTAAGGGATAATGATTTCTATTTGCAGCATGCTGGGTTCTAAGTATCTCTAGGATATTCAAGTGGAAAATTTGAACAACTATTTGGATAATGGACATAAAACATAGAATTTAGGAGATGTAGGTTTCAGTTCAAAAACGTTAGAGAGACATATAGAAAGGCTGAGCCTGACTATGTGAAACAGTTGAAGAGGCAAGGTAGTATGTTATTCATCTAGTGGAGATTTAAGAGGGCATAGCAGGAAAGGCTGCAAGAAAAGAGGGGCATTTGACCAGGCATAGAGCATGAAGCAAGGGTACATGAAAGCACAGATGACAGAGTAGCTAACACATCTTGAGGTGGCCAAAGATTACAAGAGATGTGGGGCATGTTAGGTCTAGCTGGCTGCAAGTTTTCTAAGGTAATGAGGCACTACATCCTCTGGTGGCCAGTGGAAGGTGGCAAGAGTTGTGATGGCATAGGAAACACACTTTTGTTTTTAATGTGCCATCCACAACCTGAATAAATTGCTCACCACTGAGTACAATAACCTTTCTTGATCCTTTGTTGGTTTTCTCTTTACATGTCAATTCCTCTCTTCTCCATTTCAACAGCTACAATTTCTCAGGGAACCAACTCTACCTTGACCTCCAGCATTGGATGATGTAACCAGGGCTAAACTAACTAGAACACCCTATTTGTCTGGCCATAGTGATTAGCTCAGGTATAAATACATAACCTAAGATGGTCTATTAGCAGCATTTTTCTAGATTTTGCAATGAACATTGGGGAAAAAATACATTCTTATTCCCGCAGCTTGTGACAAAGGAAACAGATAAGCCAGAAACTGCTGGCTCCAGCTTTAAGATATGAAAGGACACAATCTTATGACTAAAATGTCACAGGGGAAGGTAGACCAGAAAGAGAGAAACAAGGACTCTGTTGACATTTTTTGAGTTGCTGGGTCAGTCTTCATCTGAAGCAGGTGAAGACTGTATTTTTCATATGCATGAACCAGTAAAGTACCCTGACTATTTAGGTTAAACTGAGTCAATATTTAATTAGTTTCAACCAAAAACTAATTGAAATATGATACAGAGAGATTCTAATTTCTGATGAAGTCAGTTGAATACTGAATTGATTACATAGCTCTGGAAGGGAGATTCTGAGCTAGAGGCCCTGAGCATGCAGGATCCAGGGAGTGGTTGATTAAATCATTTGTCTTGATATGCTTAGACTACTATCTCATGGTCCAAGTAGAATTTTTAGAATATTTGAATGACCATAATTAGGTATTAAATACCTTTGTCAGTTGAATGATGCTTATGCTTTCAAAAAAGTTCTTACAAGAAAGAGGGGCGCCTGGGTGGCTTAGTCGGTTAAGCGTCCGACTTTCGCTTAGGTCATGATCTCGCGGTTCGTGGGTTCGAGCCCCGCGTCGGGCTCTGTGCTGACTGCCAGCTCAGAGCCTGGAGCCTGTTTCAGTCTGTGACTCCCTCTCTCTCTGACCCTCCCCTGCTCACGCTGTCTCTCTCTCTCTCCTAGAAATAAATAAAACATTAAAAAAAAAAAAAGAAAGCAATAAGTTCTTAAAAATAGTAATTTGGTGGAGACTCAACATCAATCACTTGTTGCCATTATGAGCTATGCTTTCTTATTGGAGTCATAATCCAGATGAAACTGATATTGAGCCACTGACATTTATGAACTTATTGCTTTGACATTTATAAACTTACTGCTTT
Source organism: Crocuta crocuta (assembly GCF_008692635.1). Lineage (NCBI taxonomy): Eukaryota > Metazoa > Chordata > Mammalia > Carnivora > Hyaenidae > Crocuta > Crocuta crocuta. The sequence goes on along the minus strand of NW_027532679.1, from coordinate 3,609,201 downwards.
TTGACATTTATAAACACATTGCTTATAAATTTGTTAATGAATTTATTAGTTAACAGAAATCCACTGCTCATTGAAGTTGCAAAATTTAACATCAAGGCTGACATCATTACATATAACCTATTTCCCTCATAAAGGAGAAGGTATATTCCAGGAGAATGCCAATTAGGATAAAAAATTATTTAGTGGGCCATCACACAGTCCTTTAAGCAAAGAGACAGCAGTACAAGCACCAGCTCTAGCTTTCAATGATTTTAGTACGATAAGCTATTCTACTGGATGCATCATCAAATTTGATCTGTAACACATCCAGGCTCATTCACTTACACATGTGTGTGGCTGCTTTCATTCTACAGTAGCAGATTTCAGTAGTTGTGAAAGTAACTGAATGGTCCACAAAGCCTATGACATTTACTACATATCTCTTTACAGAAAAAGCGTGTGGATCCCTGTGATTAGACTATGAGTGCCTTGAAGGTAGAACTCTATGATTTGCATCTTGCTGTGATAATCTCCACTGCATATCAGATGCTTGTTATGTGTCAATCACTGTGTTACTGTGCTTATTGTTTTAAATCCTAAGCAACTCAATGGGTTAGGTGTTCTTATCTTGGTTCTATAAAACTCAAAGAGGTAAAACAATTTTCTTGAGGACACACAGCCATTAAATTCCAGACCTGTGAGTCAAACCCAGATGTGCCTGTTTGACCTAAAGTTCATGCTCTTAACCGCTGAACATCCTGCACTGCCTCTCCATCCCTCTACACAATTCCAGCTTCACAAATGGTACTTATTGTTTGGTATTCAATTGAAATGGAAGCAGAATTATTTTAAAGATATTAGTTTATTTTATGTAAACCTTAATAAATTATTTACTTTACCAGGAATACTCTCCGAATTGAGCATGATGGCCTAGAGTAAATAGACAAAAAGAAGAGTTTCATTTTCCCTTTTTCATACATAGGCTTTATCTTCAGTTTTTGTCTTCAGTAGGAAGCACAAACAAATCAATGAAGTTAACCAGAAGAAAGAAACCAATTGAATTGCTACTTGGATGATATACTTGATTTATGAAAGAGAGGTTGGAAAGGCCCACCATCACTCCAAATGAGATAACTTCCAATTTTCCAGCTGCCGTGCTCTTACCTACACCAATGGAAAATACTCTATTGCTCAAGACTCTATACAGGTCAAGATCCTGTTAGTCTGATGACTGATTAAAAGTTGCAATATTCCTTACCTGTTATTACCCAGCATATAGACTGTTGAGTCATGGGGGTTGATATATTATGGATTGCAACTGCACCTCTCTCTTCTCACTTTTCTCATCCTGGGCTTTCTCAGACATGGTCTTTAGAGATAAAGTGATTGCCTCTAACACAGACAAAGCATAAAGACAGAAGGTTGACCCAGAAATGACGGGGAAGGCTCCTCTTCCCAAATCATATAACCAAAAATGAGTAATTGCAGGGATGCCTGGGTGGCTCAGTCAGTTAAGCATCTGACTCTTGATTTCAGCTCAGGTCATGATCTCATAGTTTGTGAGTTTGAGCCCTGCATCGGGCTCTGTGCTGGGAGCATGGAGCCTGCTTGGGATTCTCTCTTTCTCCCTCTCTTTTTCTCAAAATAAATAATTAAACTTAAAAAAAGTAACTGTTTATATGGAAAGAATGAATAAAGGACATTTTCTGTGCCAGAGAATATGTTAGCTTATATTTAGCTTATTATCATAGAATATTTTTCTTCAGGAAAGTAGAAAACTTTGGGGTAAAGGCCTCAAAACATCTAATGAATTTTTTTTTAATGGAAACCACCATTCCACATATGCCACAATTCCATTTCCCAAGGAAACCTTGTTGTGTTAGAAGCTAGAGTTGTCTTCTGTTATTAAGTATGCAGTGGTATTATCAGTAGTGCCTTGGAGAATTATGGGTGCTACTGGGGGAAGGTTCTGGAAAGCAATGAGAAAGATGGTTGCAGAGATATCATGTACATAGGTCTCTTGGTGTTACTGTCAATCTCTGCCTAGTCCCAGCTAACATGTTGGTTTTTTTCATATCTAAAGACAGAAGTTAGTACTAGCAGGTGCAAAGTTTTCAATTCCCCAAACAAAACTTAATTCAGGGATTCATCTTAGAAACAATTTTCTTCAGTTGTTATTGCTCTCTTCTGGACAACTTCAAAGAAGCTAGCTGATATTTTCTCATCCATTTTGGGAAATGAAAACATTTTTCTACTGAGGTAAAAGTTCCAGAAATTACAGTTTATTTATCACACAAGTAAAATTCCCCATCTTCTATAGATCCAGTAAGTTTAGCCAGCCTTGATCTCCTCTCTTTCCAGATGACCCCGCCATTTACTTCTTAAATCTTTACTTCTCAAACCACTGTTCTTGGATCACCTGTTTCACAAATATCTGGGAGAGTGTGTTGTAAACATGATCTCTAGACCTTATCTCAGTCATTCTGATTCCTAATACCTGCAGTGAGGTTCAGGTATTCCCAATAAGTTCTCAGATGATCTTTCTACTCACTGAAGGTGAAAAATAATGTTTGTACTGCATCTGTTTGGACAAAGGGTGATTCCCAGATTAGCCCTTTACATATCTTATAGTCAGGAATGTTGCAATCAGATGAGCAAGTTGTGTCTAGCACAAGAGTATCCAGTCAAAGGAAAGGAGGATGAAAATCAATATGTGCACCCTGGCACAAAACTGTGCTCTTGGTGGAAGAGGTGGGTTTTTTCCTAATTTGCACAAATGTCCCCTGTGTTAATTGGTTGCCCATAAGGTTACATCTGCCAGAAAGGAGCATCTTTTTCTAATTTACACAAGGGCACTGTGTGGGCTGGCAGTGCCCTACTTGTAGGTCTAATTTACAGGGCCCATGGGGCAAACATCATGTGCTAAGTTCTTTGTTCACCCTCCCATGGTACCTCACACACCATTAAAACTCAATATTTGTAGAATCAAATTGAAAATGCTAATAACATATTAATGCTAGAGAAAGAAAGACAGTTTTATCACTCAAACAACAATAGTCCCCTTCATTTCTCTCCTTGCCCGAATTCAGCAAAATCAGCAGAATTTTCCATTGCAGACCACAAATTGAACATACAGTCTGTGTGGGGGGCAAAATGAAACTCTTCTCTTCCTTCCTAGTGGAAATAAAACTCTTTGGCAGTAATTCTTGGATTGTTTTCTTTGGAAATTGCATTCATGTGATTTTTCAAGATGTTTCCCGGGCTTTGTTGAAATTTGATCCATTTAACAAGAAACACATAACTCAATTCATGTTAAAATTCTCAGGGTTACTTAAGAATAATTATGAGTTGTCCATGTGTGCTAGAAAAACAGTCCAGACTTCCTTAAGAATGGGAAGATTATTTGTCTCTCTGGGGTCATGTTTCTCCCCATTAAGCATGCCCAATGCAAGAGTTTGCTCGAGAGGTGGCCCCAAATTTTTCACTGGAAAGCACCAGACAGGCTTCACTGGTTTCACCCTAAAGCCATTCTCAGAGGTGATTTATCATGTATGAAGCAAGGATTTCTGAACTTCTATAGAAGACAATAATATTTAGCTCTCCTAAAGAGAATAAGAGTTGGGCCACACTCTGGGATGTAATAGTTGGATTTGGTCTCAAACACAGCTTTCTTAGGATGCTTTTGTTGGGTAACTTTCCTTCACTGGCACCCTTCTTTTTACTAACCCCTCCAACCCACAGTGAAATCAAACAAAGCCCCACAAATCTCCCTCGCTCTCACACAACTCTTCTAACACAGAAATGGACTCTCCTGAGCATTCACAGACTTGGACTTGGCAGGTAGCAAAGAAAACATAAATGGAGATGGGGGGGTCGCAGTACAGAGAGCGGCCACCTGTCCTTTTGCCAGTGTTCAAGAGAGAGCTGATTCCTATTCACCCTCACTTATTTGAGCCCCTTCTTGTTGGGCTTACAGAACTCTGTGTCTCCCAGAACTGAAGTCCTTGGGTAGAACTGGAGCTGGGAATGAGAGGGCATCAGGGAAATGGTAATATTTCCCTACCACCTGTTATCTTTGTTTCTCCAGTTCAGTGCACCCTATCCATTTATTCCTAGTCTACATGGTGAGTGCAGTGTTCTTCAGTTTAAATTTCCTGTTTAAGAGACCAACCCAGGCTTGCTTTTCTTCATCCCAGTTCCAAATTCCTGAGGATGGGAGGCTGTTGTTGCATTCATCTTGGATCTGGTAACTTTTCTGGTTCAGTTGTCTATGACAAAGAACAGAGTCAAGCTGAACCAGCATGTGTTCAAGGAGGTCACCCTTGTGTCCTGGATCGTGGGGTGGAGAAAAGCAAACTGTTAGAGAAAGCAAACTGCTCAGAAAATCTAAAAGGGATCCTGTAGAAGCTTTTCACCTATGATCCTAGAAACAAAAGGAGAGCTTTAAAGTCATTTATTTGTCATTTAAAGTCATTTAAAGTCATTACCTATCCATTGCACAAATCTGTTCTACCACATTGCAGACTAACAGTAATCCTTCAACTCTGCTTGAATAAGCCCCAAAAATAGAGTTGCCTTCTTCTGAGGCAGTCAGTATTGTTAAAAATTTTTTCTTGGGTTATAGCAAAAATTCTTCTGGTAACACCCACACATACATACTAGTTCTAACATTTAATCAGTATGAATCTCTAACATTGGAGTGAACTTGCATACACATATATATGTACATATATGTACATATGTATATATATATATACATCCATGTACATATACATGTACATTAAAAAATATTTTATTTGTTTTCTTGGGAAAGTGCAAGCAGTGATGGGGCAGAGAGAGGGGGACAGAAGATCTGAAGCAGACTCTGCAGACAGGTTGACAACAGTGAGCCTGGTGAGGAGCTTGAACTCAAGAACTGCGAGATCATAACCTGAGCCAAAGTCGGAGGCTCAACCGACTGAGCCACCTGGGTGTCCCAACTTGTACATTTCCTTAAAGAGCCTGGACAGAGATTAACAGGAGGAAGGATGGTGTGAGAGAAGGAGAATGGGTTCTGGTGATAATATTTGATGGCCAGTTTTCAAATAATCATTGACTAGTTGTGCAACCTTCAATAAGCCACTGAATGTCTATTTCCTCAACCGTAAAATGGTCGGGTGTTATGAAAATTAAATAAAATAAAGTGCATAGGTACCCATTCTAGTGCCTGGCATAGAGTTGAAGCTTAGTTTTTTCTAGCTGCCATTATTTTATTTTGGTATTATATTTATATATGTATATATGTATACTTATATACAATGAAATCATGTATTTTCTTTTTTTAATTTTTTTTTCTTTGCTTATTTTTGAGGGAGAGAGACAGAGTGCAAATGGGGGAGGCAGAGAGAGAGGGAGACACAGAATCTGAAGCAGGTTCCAGGCTCTGAGCTGTCAGCACAGAGCCCAACGTGGGGATCTTACTCAAGAACCACGAGATCGTGACCTGCTGAAGTCCGACTCTCAACCAACTGAGCCACCCAGGTGCCCCAAAATCATTTTCTAAGCCTTATGTCATTGTGCAACTGATAGTTGTCAATTTGACCAGATAGCTGATCCTCAAAGATTGTTCATGCCAATGGATAAAAGTAAGAATGCACTGTCAAAGTATTCTTTTCCACAGCCTGGAACTTGTTTCTAGCAAGAAGGCTGGGAAAACATCCGCAGACCATCTGTCACAGGGGTGGGTGTCATTCTATCTGTTATTTAAACATGAAACTAAAGGCTTCTTGCTCAATCTGTAAAGATGGGGAATGATTGGAGAGCATTTTGTATCTGTAATCTACAGAACTGAAATAAAGAAGTTGACATTTTTATGATTTTCATAATATTTGTAAGTAAGTAGCATAGCCAGAGCCAAGGTATTCTGAGTCCCCTGTTACCCCCTGGATTTAGTGTAAGGTACAAGAGAAAGGGAAAAGAGGCTTAAATTATTAGAATTACCTGGGGTTGCAATTGCTAAACCCTTGTCCTGAGAAGCTGAAGTGAGCCAGAGGTGTCTGGCTGCCTACTGCATGGGTACAGCATGACTCTTCAAACTGCAGATACCTTCAAAACTAGGATACCAAGGAGGTAGTGAGGAAACACCTATCTAAAAGGATTATCACTTCATTTCTTTCTTCCTGCGAATACTGAAGTGTGCCTAACCTTTCTATAGTAATATACATATATATATGTGTATAATCTTCTATATATTACATATATTTTATTATCAAACTATGAATTTGATTACAAGCATAAACACACATAAATAAAGATAGACACTGTTTAAGCTTTCCCATTTTGTCTTCCATTTACAACTACCTGATGAATAGGTGCAATCATTAGCTACATTTTGTTATGTAATCAGGAAAAAAAGACAATAAGAAATCAGATCAAGAAATAATAAACTTATTTGTAATTTTAAAAAATAGACTCTTACAGTGTTGCCTGGGTGGCTCAGTCAGCTGAATGTCCGACTTTGGCTCAGGTCATAATCTCAAGGCTCATGAGTTCGAGCCCTATGCTGGGCTCTGTGCTGACAGCTCAGAGCCTGAAGCCTGCTTCTGATTCTGTGTCTCCCTCTCTCTCTGCCCCTCCCCTACTCCTGTGTCTCTCTCCTTCAAAAAATAAGTAAACATTAAAAAAATAGGCTCTTACATATATGGTCAATTGGTTTTAGACAAGAGTGCAAAGACCATAATGAGGAAAGGATGATCTTTTCAGCAAATGGTGCTGGGATAACTAGATATTCACGTGCAAAAGAATAGTTAGACCCTTATTTCATAATGCATACAAAAATTAACTCAAAATGGATCAAAGACTTACATGTAATAATCAAAAATGTAAAACTCTTAGGAGAATGTAGAGAGGGAAATCTTCATGACATTAGATTTGGCAATGATGTCTTGGATATGAAACCAAGACACAGACAATGAAAGAAAAACAGAGAAGCTGACCTTCATCAAAATTATAAAATGTTTGTGCCTCGAAAAAAGTCAATATAGTGAAAATATAATCCACAGAATGGAAGAGAATATTTGCAAATTGTACATCTGATAACAGATTAATATCTAGAATATAAAAAGAACTCCTACAACTAAGCAAGAACAACAAAATGACCAATCCGTTCAAAAATAGACAAAATGTGGTATATACAATGTACTATTATTCAGTCATTAAAAGAAATGAAATTCTATATATGTTACAAAATGAGTAAATCTTGAAAACATTATGCAAAGTAAAATAAGCGAGACACAAAAGGACAAATATCCTATGATTCTACTTATATAATTATGTAAAATAGGCAAATTCATAGAGAAAGTATAATTGAAGTTACCAGGGACTGAGGGAAGAGGGAAATGGGAGCCATAGTTCACTAGGTACAGAGTTTATGTTTGAGATGATAGAAAAGTNTGGTAGTAGCTAAAAAATATATATATATATATAAATTATATATATATAATTTACATATATATATAAATTATATATATATATAATTTACATATATATGTAAATTATATATATATAATTTACATATATATATATATATATATATATATATCTAATTCCAGAAGAAGGGAAGGGCACTCCAGTCATGGGGAATGGTATGTGCAAAGGCATGAAGGTAAGGATGTCCCTTACCTTGAGGAGGTAAGGAGTTCAGTGAGGCTGTATCACTGGTTCTGTTGGTAAGAGATGTTGGAGTCCAGGTCTTCTTGGGAAGGGCCTTGAACACCAGTCACAGAGAAGTAATGGCGTGGAAATATACAGTGTTTCTAAGCCCACTTTTACATGTCATGCTGTATTATGATTTTCCAGAGAAATAAAACCAGGCAGAAAATAGATGATGTGTGTGTGTGTGTGTGTGTGTGTGTGTGTGTGTGTGTCTGTATACACATGGTGCTTTTTTCCCAGAACTGTGCCTTTTGTAGTTACCTATGTGAATGGCGGTTCCAAATTTTACGTAAAGGAGTGATGTAGAGGCATAAGTCTAATAAGGGCAAATGCAGTGAGATTTGTCTTAAGACTGGATTTGCTTAGCATGTTTGCCATTTTTACATGGAGTGCATGTTTATTTGGGATGGTTTGAGGTAGGACTACTGATGAATATCATAGGGAGATAAAAGCCCTGTGACCTCCTTTTTGCACACTGTCCCCAGCACACAGCTGCTGAAGGACACCAAATATATGGTTGTTGCTCTGCCTCTTCAGACCAGAAGATGTAAACTAGTAGAGTACTAGGGTGGCCAACCATTCTGGTTTGCCTGAGACTGGGCAGCTTTCCAAGATGAAGACTTTTGGTAGTAAAACAAAGACAGTCCTCAGCAAACAAGACACTTGATATACAGCATACAACCCTCAGACATATTTTATTTCATCATCTGTTATTTCATTTCTTTTTAGAATTTTAGTTAGGATCACTTAAATATAAGTGTTTCTAAAAACATCCACGTACATACTTCTTTTAACAATTCAGAAGATCTGGACATTCTGAGACCTGTGTTCCATCTAGGCAGTAATTCACCAGGGCCAAGTGGTGGCAGCTTTTTCCCAAGGACAGAACATGTGCCTTCCAGGGCTTCACCATCCCCAGATGGCTGCTTTCAGTCATTTATACTACCTGTCTGGAACCTGTGGCATGAGGCTGCACATTAGGAATATGAGTGGCCTATACAACCCCAACATTGAACAGTACCCCATACCAACCAAATAGAATTTCTGGGGGTGAGACCCTGACATCTATATATGTACACCTTATATATGTACATCTTTTATATAATTGTACATCTTAAATGTACAATTCAGTGATGTTACATACATTTACATTGCTGTGCAACTATCATCAGCCTCAATACGCAGAATGTTTTCTACATCATTATAAACAAATTGTAACCTTAAAACTCCCCGTTCTTCTCCCCCCCCCCCCCCCACTGGCCTCTGGAAACCACTGTTCTAGTTTTTGTCTTTATAAGTTTGTCTGTTCTAGGTAGTTTGTATAAGTGAAATCATAAAGTATTTGTTCTTCTGTGTCTTGCTTATTTCACGTCACTGAATGTTTTTTAAGTTCATCCATGTTGTAGCATATATCAAAATGTCCTTCCTTTTTAAGGCTGAATAATATCTCCTTGTAACTATATACCACATTTTGTTTATCCATTTATCCACTGATGGATATTTGGTTTGTTTCCACATTTGGGCTATTGTCACTAATGCCACTATGCACACTGATCTGTGAGTAACTGTTTGAGTCTCTGTTTTCAGTTGTTTTGGGTATGTACCAAGGATAGAATTGTTAGATCATATGATAATTCTATGTTTACTAGTATCCCTTTTAAGTTCCCCAGGTAGTTCTAGTGTACAGATAAGTTTGTAAACTTCTGCATTAGAGCTTCTAATCTCTGAAGAATCTTTACCTTCTCACTTCAATATGGGGGAGGAGGGTGACGTGGCAGCCAGGGAGGAAGTGGGCAGCTTAGTTAATTTAGCCACAAGACAACAAAATTAAAAATGATTTGGAGTAAACAGAATCTTTCTACCTTCCCAGTCAAGCTTCTGAAAACAATTCTCTGTAGCCCTTTATTGGACATTTCTATCAGCCTTCCAGAAGAGCTATCTTCAAAGAATATTTTAAATTTCATTATATATTCAGCTTTAAAATATTAATTCAATCTGTAGAATTTTATAAAAATGTTCTGGATTGAAAAATGACATAAAAATAATATCCACTGGTTTTCTTTTATAATATCATCCAACTAAAGTGACACATTTTGGAGCAGCATAGTTATTAAAACGCAGCCTTGAGCTGGTATGAATGTCACTTATTTTTAAAAGGAAAGTAATTTTACATGATTTTCTCTCTTATTTTTTGTCCTGATGATATGAGGAGATCTATGATTCAGGGACTTCATCAAATGATCTTGTTCCTTCTACCATACTACTTTAAATGAAGACTGAAAGCTTTTAGAATCCTTCTTCCCAGGGGAATTTATGAAATGTCAAAATGGTCACATCAGCCACTTGGACTAGCCTGGGAATGAGGACTTAATTTGGTCATGGGAATAGCAGATAAATATTTCCTTGAAGTTCTTTCACCCTCCTGGTCTTTCTCCTCTGAAAACATTCCATCATGCTGTATCATTGTCCAAAATGGAACACTCACTGAACTGAACTCAGTTTATCAGGGATATCATTTAGGGCTCTTAGTGTCCCAAGTGTAAGAAACCAAACTCAAGTGACTTAACATTGAAGAGCGGTTATAAGTTTGTATTATTGAAAAGAAATCATGTGGGCTTCAAGTGAAGCTTGATCCAGAGGTTCAGACAATGTCACCAAGTTTTCAATTCCCTCTGTCTCTCTGTCCTATAATCTGGCACTGGCATCATCCTTAGGTGGCTGACTGGCAGGTCTGGACTCTCCAGTTATGTTATCAAAAGACCTGTGCACCTGTGCATTTCTGCACCTCCTGTCCTTATACCACGTTGTCCAGAGGGAGCCATGAGGCTCTAGTAAACTTAATAAAAGCCCATCTTCCTAAAACTAATAGAGGCACCAATCCCACCCAAATCACATGGCCTAGAATGAGAAGGAGGTGTTTTCCCACAGAACATTCAGCATTCTGTTTCCAGGGAAAGGGAATAATCCATTCTGAGCAGCAAAAAAGCCACATGTCTACTACTCCAGGTGTGTTCTGAACCATGCAGAGCCCAGTGTGACTCTTACCTTCCTTGTTCCAGAAGAGTGCGATCTAACAGAACTTCCTGTGATGACAGAAATGTTTTATTTCAATGCTAATACGGCAGCCACTTAACCACATGTGACTAGTGAGCACTTGAAATGTGGCTACTGTGACTGAGACATTGGGCTTTTTATATTGTTTAAATGAAACTTAATTTAATTTAAATAACCATACATGGCTAGGGGCTGCCACATTGTGCAGTGTAGTTCTAGACTTTTTCTTCAATTAAAGCAACTGAAGATCATATTTATTTTCTTGGCAGGCACATAATATTATTTATAGTACATAATGGAGCTTATTATCAACAAAATTCCAAAGCTTTTTTCTATTTATGAGTCCACTGAGTCATATCTTTGTCATTTCATACATTTGCAATTAATTATTTAGACCTAAATGCAAGATTTTACATTTATACCAGACTGAGTTATTGGTGCATCCCCATCCTTAAAGAAATGTTATATCCTTTTTTTTTTTTTTCCATGATATTACTTGGTCTACCAACCTTATGTTCATTTNCCTACAGCAGGGGTTTTTTTTTTTTTTTTAATCTGAGGATTATGAATGTCTTTCAAGAGTCTGTGACACTTCTGAAATTACATGTAGATTTTTGTGTGCTTCTTCTTATATTCTTTTTTTGTTTTCTTAAGGAAAGAGCCCCGTGCCTTCATTAAACTTTCAAATGCTAAAACCAATAATCAAGAATTTGCACCTTTGAACAAATAATTAAACCAAAGCAGGAATCTGAGGCCTGCTATTAAAAATGCCCTCTAGATTAATACCAGTGTCCACCCCAGGCTATGTCTCTAGTTCCTTAGACCAGAAAAATAGTGAGGTGTGTGTGTGTGTGTGTGTGTGTGTGTGTGTGTGTATCTTTTGTTGCCCTGCTCTATGCCAAAACTGGTGCCCACTATAAGGCAAAACCACAAAACCTAGGGGCACCTGAGTGGCTCAGTCGGTTGAGAGTCCAGCTTCGGCTCAGGTCATGATCTCATGGTTTGTGGGTTCGAGCCCCATGTCAGGTTCTGTGCTGACAGTTCAGAGCCTGGAGCCTGTCTTCGGATTCTGTGTCTCCCTCTCTCTCTAACCCTCCCCTGCTCATGCTGTCTTTCTCTCTCTCAAAAATAAATAAAAACATCAAAAAAAAAACTTTAAAAAAAACACAAAACCTAGAAACTTTAAGTTTGACTTCTTTCCAAAATCTGCCAATTGTTCACTCTTTAGAGCACTTAGGTAGGTGTTTTCGTATTTTGTATTTAGTCCATAGTTTATAGTAGTGTTCCGTGTGAGACGGTCATTCTTATAAATCATTATATATTACTCATTATCTTATTATCTCATTCTCATATACATAGTATTTAATTAAGCAGACCTATATTAATAAACATTTAGGATGTTACCAGTTTTTTTGGCAGTGCAATCATTGTTACAGTGAACATCCTTATTTGTGCTTCTGTGAGCACTGATCCAAGGAGATAATGAGAAGTGGAATGTGGGTTATAGAGTGTGTACATTATTCTAATACATGGTTACTGAAAGCCTGAAAACATATATAATGTTTTTTTATTATCAATTATATCATATCAGTAAAACATTAGATATATATTAATACACATTATCTATGTGTATTATATGCATCAAAAATGTATCACATGAATCTAATGTACCAACATGTTTTCAGAAATTGTGGCCCCCAGGAGATACTATGAAAATGCTTTCTAAAATGTCTATGTGTGCTAAACATTTTGCCCTGATAGAAAGTAACTAAGGGAACTCTGAATTTTCTTTCACTGGAAGATTTGAAGAAAAGGCATTTCTATCTGTAGCAGGTTAAAAATGGCCACCAAAAGCCTTGAGCCCAAAGCAACCAGAGGCACCTAGGCAACGTCAGGTACTGGTGCTGGAGTTCTCATGTGGAAACAAGGCTCAGAAAGTTAGGTTTGGCTTCTCAGCTTTGCCTCATCGCATGCTGTGAAGCCATTGGGGGAAACATTGTATTTGCACAACCCTGGAGCAAGGAAGTTTGCAAAAATGAACACTACAAGAGAAAGGTGATGAAAAGGAGTCTGATCCCAGCTCTCCACCCCCTAATGTATGCCAGCCCTGCTCTCAACAAATAGCAGACTTCCCAAAGAGCAAACGTTAAGGATTATTAAACCCTCATTTCTTAATTTCCATTTTGATTCAAAAATCACAGGAGGCTATGATCTTACTTTATGATTCCTTTTTTGCCATGCAGCTGGAATGGGGAATCTGACATTTATTAGCTGGTTAAAGTAGAGCTTTTCTTTATGGCATTAAATATTCTTTTTCATGATGGTGTTTTACTTTACAAATGGCAAATAGATCATGATGTGACCTGCGTAGAAATGTTTTCAAAGAAGGTTTGAGAATTCTGAAAAATTCTCCTTATTATGTAATGATTTGAAATTCCACTATCTTGTTTGATGCACTCTGCTGGCATTACCCATCATATATTAATAGAATATAGGGAAAAACTTGGTGCTTCAACTTCATATTCAGCAAAGTTGTTTTTCTAATGAATTCTATGAACATAATAAAGATCCATTGCTATAAAACTTTTCAGATTTATTTTTCCAATCAGGTGTTCATTTATGAACTACTTACTAAGTATCCATGTTGTACGAATCATCTAAACTCTGTGAGGGATACAAACATGAAATATCCTTGGGCCAGCTTACAGCAGGGGTCCACTTAGTGTCTTGCCCAGGATGGGTTCAGATGTCAGGCTCTTTATGTGGGCCAAAGTGACAGCA
>NW_027532679.1:3551752-3595555 GCF_008692635.1 Crocuta crocuta | reverse complement strand
AATATATACATATATATTTAAATACATTTAAAAATACATAATATTACATTTAAATACATTTAAATATATACATAATATATATTTAAATACAGTTTCAACCCCCATAGAGTTTATAGTCTAGTAGAGGATGCAAATGTTAAGTAAAAAATTACGTGTATGAATTCACAATGAAGTAAAAGTTCTAACCTTGTTAAAACCAGTTGAACTCTTGCCCCCCCATCAGACAACAAACATCCAGTGAAACTGAGTTCCTTCCTTTTCATTTCCTCCCTTTGTTTCATTCTTTCTCCTACCTTATTTCATTCTCCCTTCCATGTAATATTTATTTATGGAATGACTCTTATGTGTGAGAGAGCAGGAAATGTCAATGAAAACAAGATACAAAGAAGAACTATGTCCATTGGTACCTTTCTCACAGCACCTGATGGTTCAAGGGCAAGCTTTCCCTTCAGAGCTGCTGCATGGTAAGAATGCCTTTTCTTTCTCTGATCACATTCCTAAGAATGCCCACGACCATAAAACAGAGGGTTGTCCCATGGCAAACAATTTACTGGGACTCGGGGATAGTTGGACAGTATTTCCCAGGAATGAAGGCTGGCTAAATGGCCAAAGTTTATTAAAGCTCTCTGTACACTGCTTAAGACTAGAATTCAGTCAAATGCCTCGGGTGGCTTTCACTCCATCTTTCCTTCCAAGAACCACAGAGATGAAGTAAATGAGCCACAGGGATAGGGATTTCTTCCAGGCTGGAGATATTACAATCCTTCTCTGAATATAAGAGTTGGCTTAAAAGGGCAGCATTCACTATTGAGGGGATAACTCCGAAGAGGTCTTGTGGTTATAATGGTTTTATGATTATTTTGGATCTCTGCAAAGACTCCTGTGTTTGAGTAACTGATTCCACGCTGGAGAGATCACACAAACATTCCTTAACATTAGTCTGTGGCTTTGTTAGACAGAATTAAAAGAGCTCTGTGTCCATTCCAGTCCCCAGTCATACCCTCAAACTGTCATTCAGATGACTGTGGATTCTTTCAGAATCAAACTCTGGGTCTTCTGTACTTTTTTTAAAAAATCATATATATATATATATATAAACAGTTTGGGGAAAGTCTACACTGTGTTGAAGATATTTAAGTCAGACTGCTATCCTCCAAAAACCTATAGATGAGGAAGTAATATTTGTTAGTTAAAATTCACACATACATATATACATACATACAAACACACACGTATAAACAAACAAAGAAACAAGTTGGAAAAATAGCCACCCTTTTTCTTCTACTGTCAATTGTCAGGAAATATCACCTAAGCACCCACCTTTAGGAGAAGTCTACCCTATATGTTGAAAATAAAAGATTCTTAAGTCAGGTCACAGTCTTCCAAAAGCCTTTAGGTGAAGAGATGAGATCTGTTAATTAAAATATATAATTCATACACACACACACACACACACACACACACACCAGGTAAGAAAAAATATCAAGGGGGGCACTTGGGTGGCTCAGTTGGTTAAGCGTCCAACTTCAGCTCAGGTCATGATCTCAGGGTTCATGAGTTCGAGTCCTGGGTCAGGCTCTGTGCTTCCTCTGCTCATGCTCCGTCTGTCTCTATCTCTCAAAAATCAATTAAAATGTTAA
Organism: Crocuta crocuta; assembly: GCF_008692635.1. Taxonomy (NCBI): domain Eukaryota; kingdom Metazoa; phylum Chordata; class Mammalia; order Carnivora; family Hyaenidae; genus Crocuta; species Crocuta crocuta. The sequence goes on along the minus strand of NW_027532679.1, from coordinate 3,593,915 downwards.
AAAAATTAAAAAAGAAAAAAATCAAGGATGACAGAAAGGAATATATTCAACAAACATTTATGAAGTATGTGTTTATATACTAGGCATATTCTGGTGCCAATATAAAGCTTTTATTTATAGTAAGGTAGACAGATAATAAACAAGCAAATACATTTCATATAATAAAAAGTTCTATAAAGAAAAAATAGGGGCACCTGGATGGCTCAGTCAGTTAAGCATCTGACTTCAGCTCAGTTCATGATCTCATGGTTCTTGAGCTCAAGCCCAGCATTGGGTGAGCTCAAGCCCTCCTTATGGTGAGCCCCCATTAGGGTGATCTCCCTTTCATGTGAGTCTAGTTTCTCTCTCTCTTCCTTGCTCTTTGCCCCTCCCCCACTCTCACCCATGCACTCTCTCTCTCTCTCTCAAAATAAATAAACTTCAAAAAAAATTTTAATTACAAAAAGGTTAACTTATTAAGAGTATTAATCATAATGCAAAACTATGTTTCCTTTAGAATAGCTAAAATTTAAAAGACTGACAATATCAAATATTTGGGAAGGTATAAAAATTTAGAATTTTCATGCACTGCTTAGGAGAGTGTAGAACAGTATGACCACTTTGTAAATCAGTCTAGTACTTTCTCATAAAGTTAAACTAATACATACTGATGAACTAGAAGCTTATTCATAGGTATATAACCAAAAGAAATAAAAACATATGCTTCAAAAAGATGTATCTAAGAATGTCCATAGCCATTTTCCCTATAATAGTCTTAAATTGAGACAATCCAAAGTTCTATTGACAGGGGAATATAAGCAAAATGATATAATTATAAAAAGGAGTATCGCTCAGTAATTTTAAGGAATGAACCACTGTTACATATAGCAACATGGATAAGTTCCCAAAACACTTTTATGGGCAAAAGAATTCCAATACAAAATAATATATATTGTTTGGTTCTATTTAAATACAATTCTAGAGCAGGAAAAGCTAATCTATGGTGATAACTCATACGAGTAGGTGCTTGAGATTGTGGGAAGGTTTTCTGGAATGCTGCTTTCTGGAATTATAGAAATATTCTATATCCTGATAGGGATGTGGCTTATATCAGTGAATATATTTATTACAATTGATTATATAGTACACCTAGGTGTATACTACACTTTACTAAATGATTGTTATACATCAGTTAAAACCTGTTTACATAAAATGAAAAAAATAATAAAATATCAACAAAATAAAAATACAGACACCACTTATGTATAAAAAAAAACCCAAATTCATACATTTCTATCAATGCAAATATGTATACAATTAAGAAGCAGCATTTTTACATTAAAAGGAATCTGATTTTGCAGCTTTTCCCGTCAGAGTCAACACCGATAAGAACCAATAGTAGCATTATTTTGTTTAAATTTTACAACAGCCTTTATTAAGTGGCTTCAAGCGGAAAGTCAGTTCCCCATTCTGCACATAAAGCAACTGACCAGTATAGTTGGAACTTGAACTCATGTCCAGATACCTCCAGTTAGTACCTCCAAATACTGCATTGTATTTTCCTCCACAGCAAGGGCACAGACTCTCTCTAATGAATCCTTGGTTTCTCTAGGACCTCAGACAATCTCTCCAGGTACTGTCCCTATCTTCCAGCCCTGTTTTCTCCTGGGGCATCAGTTTTTATCCTATCCCCTTATACCTGGTTTCAATCTTCCTCTCCAACTTCATACGGATGTTTCATTTACAATGTCTCCTTGGTCTTTCATTTTATGTTTACATATTGTCTTTTAGTTTCAACTTTGCTGAACAGCCCGAGGCTCCCAGTCTGGTCTTGCTCCACCTGTGCAAAATACCAGTCTCTCAGACAACCCTCACCTAAGTCCAGATTTCTCAGGTCGAGCCTTGGGATAAATCCTCCCACCTTGTAAATGAAACCTATTTCCAACCAATGTGGATGCATTGAACAAGACTTCTTGTTGAATTTGTTTCATGAGACTGAAAATCTACTTCCTTTCTACCAAGAAACTCTAAGATAAACCCAATTTTTAATAAATGTTTATTCATTTTTGAGACAGAGAGAGACAGAGTGCAAGTGGGGGAGGGGCAGAGAAAGAGGGAGACAAAAAATCCTAAGCAGTCTCCAGTCTCCTAGCTGTCAAGCACAGAGCCTGATGTGGGGCTCAAAATCAACAAACCATGAGATCATGACCTGAGCTAAAGTTGGAGGCTTAAGCAACTGAGCCACCCAGGCACCCTTCTACCAAGAAACTCTAATTATTTCTTCAGGCATAGAACAGAGATAATTTTACTATTCACCAATACAAAATTCAAATGCAATGGATCTTAGGAAAAACAGTCCTTATCCATCAGAGTTTTAAAAGTCTGGCTTAGAGGTTCTGAAAACTCAACTACTTTATGTTTTCCAAAATTCAAAAATGATTTCAAAAGTTAAGGCTAAACCTGGCAAGACGGCAAGAGAAATAAGTAATAGGTTAGAATGTAAAACAAACAACCTTTCAGCAAACTATGCCTTTTAACCCAGGGAAATCCTCTGGTGCCTCGGAGAACACAGGTCAATGTATCGGTCTTCCACTTTATTAAATTATTAGTATTAAAAAATAACTCTGAGCAAGCAACAAAACAGAGCACAGTGCTTTCTACAAATAAAATTTAATTTGGTGTCTCAAGAGCTGCTGGCTTTTATCGCCAAAGGTTGGAGTGTGGTGTTTTCAGAAAGAAACTTTTTTTTATCTAGTTTGGAGGAAACATGGCCAACATTAGCTCCAAATATTTTATTTCAAACATAAAGCACAGTACCAACACTAATAAACAACAGGCTCTTATGCCAACATTGGTGCATGTTTTTGTTATTGCATTATATTCCATGAGAGTTATTTTGCATAATTAAATAGAAAAAAAAACCCTTGAACTTGGAATTATAAAACCGTCACCACAAACCAACAATTCCACTTGATGTGTATTAAGCCATTAAATTTATTATAAAAAAAAACCAGAGAGAAAAAAATCTTTTCCTTGTAAATCATTAAAAATTCATGAGGGTTGAAAGCAGAACAAACAGCCCGTATGTTTGCTTAGGGAACTACTGCAGAAGAAGACACTGAGATTCAGAACAGAAAACGAGTTTTTCTTGAAATCAGAATGACCTCTTATCAAAATGACTGCCACATGGGCTGTTTGGATGAAAGGACTTACAGATTCTGAGAATGTAAATGTTGGTCCCAGATAAAGAATGTTTGGGATAGGGAGTAGGTGGACTGGTCATGGAGTAAGGAGTCTCACAGTTGAATAGTTCCTAAGAATGGGCTACCCTGGCATCTGTGAAAGCAAGAAGATCGAGAAAATACAGGCTGAGTTAGGACCTGGCTTCTGGAAAAAAGTCAATACAGGCTGCACCACATTCTTCAATGGACAAGAGTCAACCCAGGCTGCACCACATTTTTCAATGGCTGAGACAATGGTTTCACAGCCACTTATTTAGGCATCAGAAATTATATCAGTTTATTCATTTGTAGGATTACCACAACTGTTGTTACAATCCAGACTGTTAGCATTACGAGCTTTCTCTCAAAACCTTTTTCTTAATGTGTTATAACTGAGAGGCATTCATGAAATGGGCAGAGGTAGAGAGAAAGGGATCCAGGTTGCCAGGAACAGACACCCATTCAAACTGGCTCATATAGAAGTCTATCTTTACTGAAGGGAAAGTCAAGGTTATCCAAAGATTGGATGCCTCATTCAGTTAGACCACTAGGACCTATATTAGAAAGTGGAGCATGGAACCTCTTCCCTCTGCCTCCCATGGACTCACATTGAATCTTTGGGAGGAGAAGCTACAAGTGAATACAGTACCTTTCTATTTACTCATCTATTTTCTCTGGTGCTCACTGGACATCTGGTTTCTTTTTCTTAATCTGTGCCAACTTTTTCCATTTTATTGATGGCTTTGCTGCCCCGTACTAATTTCTTTGTGGTATTGGATGCCATGGCCAAATGGTGGCCCCGACTTCACATGACCTCCCATCTCACTGACTGCCTCTTTCTCTTTTGATTCCTTTCTTTTTCTTTTTCTTTTTCTTTTTCTTTTTTTAAGGCAATTTACTGGCCTAGTACCAATCACATATTTATTTCTGGTCCAATCAGTAATGGCCAGAGAAATTGGTCAGCTTCCCAATCACCAGGGTGGGAACAGATTCTCTGAGAAGGGGATGAGGAGACAGCAAGCAAATTGCCTAGAACATCCACATTCATATAAGCAGTGCAATTAGCCTTTAAATAGTCAGGAATTGAACTTACAGTACAGGGTTGTATATGTATATCACTTAAATAATTGCTGTAGTTCTCCAATTCTAAAATGAATATATTTTTCACATTTTAACATTTTTTTTTCAAATTGAGATGTAGATTGCAATCAACCTGTACATTTAATGCAGTATAATAGCTGCTATTAAATTGATGATGTATCATAAGTTCACGTTTCTTCAAGAATTGAGGAAACATAGAAAGTATGATTCTCCTGGCTCATAGTTTTTTTCAAAGGCTAAAAATCAAATCTTTTTATGTAAAATCACTATTAAGCCCTATCTCCCTAATTGTTCCCTATTTGTCTCGTTTTCATTTGAAAGATGACAATTTCATCATCTCAACAGGTAATTCTCCATCCTATCATGTTACCCTGTCCTCTGATACGATGCCTAAATCATCTCTCTTTGGATTAACTCATTATTTCAATTAAAGTCCTTGATATATGTCAAAGACGTGCCCTTATTTGTAACAGAGCCATAAAAAATGTGTTGCTTTAATTCCTTCCATAAATCAGTTTCTCTACTCCATTCCCTTAATTATGTGCTGTTTTTCTCTGGAATCTTTCCAATGTCCAGGATTTACTTTTTTTTAAACCTAAAAGTGTTTCCAAAATTTAAGTGCAGGATCCCTATATAGTCTGACAAACCTGCCTTTTCTCTTTTGCGATATTGCCTTACAAACAGTTCCAAGTAAGGCCTCTCCCTTTGCCAGGTGATTCAACACAGGAACTAAATTACTCTCTAGATTCATACAGCATGCTTACTTGTAGGGCATTTGCCCACCAGTAAAGACTGGCCATTTTTTATTATTTTTACATAGAAAATTAAGCTTTCGGGTTTTTTTCCAGTGGAATTTCTTCCTATTATTTTCAAACTCTAGAGTTATTTTAGCCTGGTAGTTAGCAACAGATGCTGCCAACTGACATCATCAGAAAGTGGGATGTTAAGACACAAAGACCACTCCCCCTCAGTATAGTTTTAGTTCAAGTTGTGACATGGACATACCATGTGGCTTTAGAAAAGTAATTAATATCTGTTCTAGTAAATGGTTAAGAAGACAGGCAGAACTAGGTGATTCCTAATAGTCCTTCTACCCTAAAATTTTACACTATCATTTCTTAAAGGTCTGGTGAATATTTTTCTGAGTTCTCATAGGCTCAAGATCACAGTAAGTACTGGACTCATGCCTGTAACACCACACCAACCCTGTATTTATTCCCCATATTCTGCATCTTCAGGAAGAGACACCATCCAGGCTCTATCAAAGTTGCATTCCTCACCAAATATGCATGCGTGCACACAGATGTACATACACACATACACATTTTGCTTTGGAAGTGAAACTTTATGGAATTCAGTGCTGTAGGAGTTCAGCTCTTTATCATTTGTTCCTGACGGATATACACAAAAAAAGAAATGATGTCCTCACTTTTCACTCTGATAAGAAGATTGTACACTGCCTTCCCTTCTGATAACCCAAAGAAGGAACTATTTGTCTGGAATGATTTATGCTATTTTCAGATAATCTGGTTATAAAGCTGGTTAATAGACCATAAATTTACCTTAATAGACCATGGCCTGCCCTTTGAATTCCTTTTTGTGTTTTTGTTTTAGGATGTCCTTCCTTCAGGCCCAGTCCCCTTTAAATGCACCAGCCTTGCCTGGATGAATAGTCACTAATATGTGGCCTCCTCCTGGTTTTGAAGTTTGGAACCTCATTTATCTTGCTTCTGGGTTCATTTTAGCTCACAATTTTGCTTGCTAAATGAAGAAATCATTGCCAAAAATCGAGTAGGCATGATACCAGCTCTAATCTCCTAGGAGGCAACCCCTCCTGACCTGCTGACTCATACAGTGTGTGTTATGCTCAAATTACTTGAGAAATCCCTTGCTGCCTTTTGTCAATAGTTATTTTTGCAAGGTCCTCATTACTTTCTAATTGACCAAATTTATTTTCTTGATTTCTCTCATTAAAGACAGGTTTAGAAGTAACTTCAATTGTGTAGCTTTTCTAACGGTTTTCTTCCTCCAGTCCTCCCCTCGTTCCTAAATAGGCCTTTATTCTACCCTCACTATCTCTCTCTCTCACTTTCTCTCTCTCTCTCTCAACTATCTCTATCTATGTAGTCTATCCATGTAGTCTTTCTTTCTTTCTTTCTTTCTTTCTTTCTTTCTTTCTTTCTTTCTTTCTTTCTTTCTTTCTTTTAAATATTTTATTTATTTCTAGGAGAGAGAGAGAGAGACAGCATGAGCAGGGGAGGGTCAGAGAGAGAGGGAGTGACAGACTCTGAAACAGGTTCCAGGCTCTGAGTTGGCAGTCAGCACAGAGCCCGACGCGGGGCTCGAACCCACAACCGCGAGATCATGACCTAAGTGAAAGTCGGACGCTTAACCGACTAAGCCACCCAGGCGCCCCTATCTATCTTTCTATCTATCTAAGTTTAATGGATTCTGGAAAGTGACTAGTAGATGGATGTCTAGCTTTATGATCTTGGGTGTGAATAATGTTCTCCTCTCTCTCCCACCCCGAGTAGCATCTCCCCATCCCCCAAGTACAATATGCAATGGAGTAACTTTCCTGGGTTAGCAGAAACCTAGCATCGTCCATTTCCTGATTATTCTTTTTTTTTTTTTAAATATTTTATTTATTTTTGAGAGAGAGAGAGAGACAGCATGAGCAGGGGAGGGTCAGAGAGAGAGGGAGACACAGAATCTGAAACAGGCTCCAGGCTCCAAACTAGCTGTCAGCACAGAGCCTGATGTGGGGCTTGAACCCACGAACCGTGAGATCATGACCTGAGCTGAAGTCGGACGCTCAACCTACTGAGCCACCCAGGTGCCCCCTGACTATTCTAAGATGAAGTCAAGCTTGGTCTGGCCCAGTGGAGCCAGGACACCCATTTGCCTTCCTGAACCTAGATGACTCCCCTGCTCCTGGGCTGGTTGTTCAAGAATGAACTTTACTCCCTCTGTGGGTCCGTCCTTGTCAGTGCCCATTCTTACTGAAGATCCAATAGGTCTTCAGTACTACATTGGTTTGTTCCACGGTAAAACTTCTCTGGGCTCTCAAATTACAGTGTGTGTGTGTGTGTGTGTGTGTGTGTGTGTGTGTGTGTGTGTGTTTTAATTCGCTAAAAAAGTTGCTTTCCAAGGCTCAGTGTTAAACCTAGAAGATCTGAATCAGGGCATGTTCCAGGGTCCTCCGTCTCTTGAACCCAGAAGAGCCATTCCATTTACCACTGTAACAAGGGGCTAAAGTCCCGATCAGTGTATTTCAACCCTTGGAGTCTAAAGGCCTCTCCTCCACAAGTGAGTCAGTCAAAGACACTCAGTCTACTCCAACAGATTTAAGACAGCTTACATTTCTTTTTTTGAAAGGAGGGGGAGGGGCTCAGTCCTGACTCTCATAGAAGGTCCCCAGGCTCCTATGCAAATAACCTCTCTCCTCCTTTGTGCTTGCTTAGCCATAGTTTCTTTCGCCAGATACCTTGGTACACACTCTAAATGTTCTCCACAGACATGAAAGCATTTTGCTAATGATTTCTTTCAGTGTTTTCCTCTGAGACTCTATCCACACCTGGATGACTATTTTAACTGTCTGCTTGGCTGGCCAGCTTGGCCCAACAACCACTGTGTGGGTGTGGGTGTTTTTCATTGAATAAACTGCTTTTACTGTTTTTACTGGCTTGACCAGTCAAGCAGATGAAAACAAGTTACATGTGCTTTTAAAAAATTAAACCATTTTTGGCACTTTGATCAGTGGTTTGATGAAATCTGAGTTTTGTTTGAGTTTGATACAAGTTAAAGCTTAAAATTTCTTGCACCTATGGGCCTCTTCTCCTTTCTATGCATAACCCACTCAACAGGTCAACCCAGAACTGACTCTCATTCAGTTCATCAGTTTTCTCATCTGTAACTTCACCATAAAATCCAATGATCCCCACTCACTGCTAGAGATAAAAGGCCTTTGAATATAATGGAATCCCAGGGTTCCTTATCCTTGCCTTGCCCCTCACTAGCTACATGATCTTGGGCAAATTACTTCACCTTCTTTGTGTCTTAACCCTCAACTGCAAAATGGTAGCATTAATAGAACTTGCCTCATAGGACTGTTACGAGGAATATATGAGATAATGCATGAAATATCACAGTCAACAATAAGTGGTTATAACAGCTAACATTTATAGAGCATTTTCTATGATTCAAGCCCTAAGTTAAGAGCCTCTTAGATGATCACATTTAACAGCATCTATTATTATTATTTGTCCAAGTTATTTAAATGCCACAAATATTAGGTCATTACTCAGTGATTAGGGCTTTTATGGATATAAAGATTACCAAGAAAACATCCCACAATTAGTTTATATTCTGAAGGAAAGACTAAGACAAAGACACACACACACAAAACATGTCGAGTGGTGAGTCCATGAGAGGTCTGCAAAGTGTTATGGGGACATAAAACAAGGAGAGATTACTTTTTAAGGGGCATGGGTGCTATGAGGAAGCCTTTTCAAAGGAGGTGATATTTAAATGATGGGTTTGTTTAAACCAGCAACAATAAAAACCAAGAATAAGAAATCAGCAGTAATAATAGGAGCTAACACTTGTGGAGTGTCTTTTGCATTCCAGATGCTGTGAGAAGCAGGTGACTCACATTATTTTATTTAATCAACCCATGAGTTAGGTATTATTAATCTCATTAATTCACCCCTTGAATTAGGTATTATTATTATTATTATTATCCCTCATAATATTCTCAGGGCTGAGAGAAATAAAATACTTTCCTAAGAACACATATCCTGTAAGGTCAAGTCAGGATTTGAATCCAGAGCCTGTGTTCCTAACCACCACAAAAATACTGCTTCCAGGTACTTGGGAAGGAAGTGGCAGTGTCATTGGCAGGACAAGTTCATACAGAAGAGGGGCTGCAGCTATGCTCGAGGACACTGGGAAGTTACTTTTGGCTGCAGGAAGGGATGAGGGCAAAGCAGGGTAGGATAGAGGGATGAGCATATCAGCTGAAGTCCCCCATACAGAGAGATGGCCTTTAGGAAAGTTGCAAGCAGAGGAAGACACAGTCAGAGATATATTTGAGGAAGATTATTTTGGAAAAAGGCTTCACTAAGGCTGAACTGACAAGACTTGGTGACTGGCTGGGTTCAGGGAGATGAGGTAGGAGCTGATGATTCCCAAATTTTCATCAAGACATAATGTAGGGGAAAGCAAGTTGATAATTAATATGTGTCAATCACATCTAAAATTTACCAAATTGCATAAAAGTGCTGAGGTCACTATTCTTTTCTCTCACTAAAGAAGGTTAAAATTCCTCCAGAGAATCTCCCTCTGGAACTGGGGAAATAGGGAAGCCTTCCATGTCCTTTCTGGAAATCCTATGTCCATGCAGCTTCCTTAGCCACAAGCACAGTACACATTATGGTGACTGGATTATCCATGGCTTTTGTATCTTTGCCAGGAATGGGGATGGACATAAAATAGAAATACATGGCACAGGGGGCCAGAGTTTAAAAGCTGCGTTGTCACTTCCAATTTACATCACTTTGGGCCAAGTCACTGACTTCCGCATCAAATTATCTCACTTAATCCTCTTAGCCAATCTATGAAGCCAGCATGGTTAATCCCATTTTATAGAATTGTAAACTGAGGCTCGGAGATATTAAGTAATTTGCAGGGGTGGAGCCAAAGTTTGGGGTTATCAGTTTAGTGAAGTCTCAAAAAAAAAATTGTTTCTTTGTAGTAATGAGAGTCTTTTTTTAACTTTTCTAAAGTATTATGTACATCTTCTCAGATAACCTTCCAGTTCTTCCTAACCTTTTAATATGGAAGTTTTCAGAGCAATTTTCCCAAACATTTTAGGTTTGCTGAAAGAGGCTCTTGCATCATCCCAACCCCTGGCCAAACTCTTAATGATGTTGTTTTATATCATATGCATTGAGGTTGGCCTGACTCAGCCATTTTTCTCACTTTTGATACCCCTCCCACCTCTTTCTTTTCAAGTCAATATTCATTTTAAATGCAAGAAGTCAGCCTCCTTTTCAGCTGACAAGGCTGGTTGTTCACACACTTTTTGGACACATAACTGACAAGTGTCCACTTAGGTGTGGGGCGGACTGTAAACAAGTCTTCTGAGATACTCAAGGGAAAAAAGGCAGGGGAAACCAGCAATTAGCTGAGCAAAGAATGTGGTGATTTTTAGAGCCAAAGTGATCCCCAAATGCTGTTCTAAAAGTCGTCTTGATCAGGAAACTGAAATTTGCAGCCTCCAGGCATCCCCATTTCAGCCCTGTGTCCTCTTTCTTGGTTGTTTCTTGCAGTAAAAAGAATCTGCGTACCCAGGGCAGCAAGAGCCCCTGTTCTAGATACAATGCTTCACCCAGCTGGGTTTCTACTGCGCATTTCCCTCCCAGTTCATTCTCTATCTCTTTCTTTCTGGGAAACGTGCGTGCCCAGTATTATTTTGATTCCGGTTGCACATCTGAATCACCAGGAAGCTTTAAAAAATACCAGTATAGGGGCGCCTGGGTGGCTTAGTCGGTTAAGCGTCCGACTTTCGCTTAGGTCATGATCTCGCGGTTCGTGGGTTCGAGCCCCACGTCGGGCTCTGTGCTGACTGCCAGCTCAGAGCCTGGAGCCTGTTTCAGAGTCTGTGTCTCCCTCTCTCTCTCTGACCCTCCCCTGCTCACGCTGTCTCTCTCTCTCTCTCCTAGAAATAAATAAAACATTAAAAAAAAAAAACCAGTATATTGGCTCCACTCAAACCTAGTTAAATTAGTGTCTGTGGAGGGAGGTCCAGGGCACTCATTCTTTGGGCAGTGTATAAGTTGGGAACTTTGTAGAATATCCTTCAGTGTGGGCTTGCCTGATGTTTTTCTCATAGTTGGACTGCTGCTATGGGCTTGAAGAGGAAGACCACGGAGCCAAACTGCCCTTCTCATGACAGGGTAGTGCTGTTCCCATCACGACTTTGATCTATGCTCTAGTAGAAGAACTATTGCACAATGATATTCTGGAGTCAGATGGCCTGGCTCCACTACCTATACACACATGACCTCAGGCAAATCCATTGCTCTCTACAAGTTTTAGATGCTTTAGCTGTAGACTGGAGTAACAATCTTTATGCATTTGTACCATTTAGAATAATGCCTGGCACATGCTAAGTGTTAAACAAATGATAATCATCATTATTATGTATTATTATTAATCATTTTTTGGGCAAAGTCCTCCCACATTTCCTCAAATATGAAATATAGGAGTTGAACTAGATGATAGGTAAGGTACCTTTAAGTTATAATCTTGGATTCTGGATAAATCCAGAGTAGTTTGCAAATGAAAAGAAAATATACCCATCAATGTATGCTGCTTTACAGTTACCCTAATTCTCTAACTACCCTTTATAGCTGAAAGCTGAATTAGCAATTCTGCCAATACTAATTAAGTTCCTCTGTATCTCAGAAGAAGCCACAATATATAGGAAAACACTAGACATAGAATTAGAAAATATGAGTCCAATTAGGAATGGGAGTTGACATTACTAGTTTTTATGTTAGGTTGGAGTTATGTTTCAGTGGTAGAGATGCTTTTACCTTGACCCAGACAGGTACCCTTGAATGGACCCATTAGGACCACCATAGTAGATGGAGGGCTGGGTGAGGGGTATGACCTGGGATGATGGAGATGAGCAGAGTGCGGCAGAGCAGAGTAAGGTAAAGAATCACCTTGAGGAGCACTTGGCAAACCCATTTTAGCAGGTGGAAATTGGTAGCATAGCACCAAGGTTCTTCCTAACATGTGGCTAGCAGTTCAGCTGCAGGATTAACCCTAGATTCCTCACCTGTAAAATGAGGATACTAATCCCTAGCTCCTGGAATTACTGAGCAACTTTAATGAGACCATACATTGGGAAAAGTTTTGTAAACATGAAAAATGCTATTCACGTGTATTATTATTTGTGAACGTCTAAGATGGAAAACAGTGAGCAGTAAACGGAGGTGTGCTTATCGTATTTATACACAACATATATTCCTTCTATTTACAAAGGCCAATGATGCGGCCCAGTGCAAATGTGTGGCAGATGTAAGCCTTGCTTTCCACCATGTTTAGGAAGTTTCCCTCTTATAAGTCTTGAGGTCACCTGGGTAAACACTGGACCAATTCAATCAAACAGAAGATGTATCAGAGTCTAGATTCAGTGAGACTGGGGACTAATGACACACTTGCTGCTCTCAGATAAGAGCCTCTGTTAATTAACATTTTAAATTTTAATGTGTCAATAACTTAGGAGCCCAGTTTGCTTGGGTTGTGATTTTTTTCTTCCTCATATGAAGAATAATTTTGCAAGGGTAAAATCACTGAGCAGGGAATTCCTGTAAAGTTCATTAGGAAGGTGAGTTGAGGTTAATGTGTCTCAGGATGTCCGTTCTTTTGTTGCAAAGGCTGGCTTCTGATTTTTAGAGACAGAGCATGAGCATGGGAGGGGCGAAGAGAGAGGGAGACACAGAATGTGAAGCAGGCTCCAGGCTCTGACCTGTCAGCACAGAGCCCAATTAAGGGGCTTGAACTCACGAACCATGAGATCATGACCTAAGTCGATGTTGGACACTTAACCAACTGAGCCACCCAGGTGCCCCTGATTTTTATTTTAATACTAGTTCTGTAATATTCAAGGTGGTGAATATGATACCAAAATTTGAGACACATGGCTTTAAATTGGTACTATTTCTGAAAATAGAAGTAAAATACAAACAATAGAAAATTCTGATATTGCCCAGGTAAGTGCATTTAGATTGTGCCTAAAATGAACCACTATCGTCACTTAGAAGGTGAAAATGTCAATAAGCTCTTTGTTTCATCTACAGAAGAGACTGGCTAACTATAGCCTGTGAGCCAAATCCAGGCTCTGTCTGTAAATAAAAGTTTTATTGGAACAGATTCATGCCCATTTGTAGGCTTGTTGTCTAGGAGTGCTTTTGCATAAAGACCCTTTATCAACACAAAACCTGAGATACTTTCAGGTGTTTTAAATCAAACAGTGTTATTTTTTAATAGTTATGTGTTTATTTTAATATCTATTAGTAAACAGATAAAACTGCCAAATATGAATTTTTGCATGTGATGTTATGCGGGCAATAAAGAATATATATATAGGGAGAACTTTAAGTTAATTTAAGGAAAAGTACTAAATAATTACTAAATAATACTATAAGAAAATATGATGGCTATAACCAAAACTCTGATATTTGAGAAACAGACACACTGGGCATCAAAAAAATTTATTTGATTTTTATATTTCTCTGTTTCTAAGAATACTTAGTTTAAGAGAGGTTTTTAACAAATATACTTTTAACTTGTTCTTTATTTTAGTCTTGCAATAATTTGGGGCAGGTATTAAACAGGTAACAATAATGACTTTCCAATCATCCATTATGAAGATGAGACATAGATGAACTTTTCATTTGCAATCACACATTGCAAATCTGTTTTGGGGAGACAGAACAGAGTTTTTGAGGAAAGGAAAGCTTAATTCTAATCTTTGCTCATCAAAAAATAATCTTGGCTTATTAGAAAGATACATAAAGTCTGATGTCAGAGAGTCCTTCAGCTTTGCCATGCGATCATGGACATAAGACTCAAACTGATCTGGCCTGGTCATCCATTGACAAATACAAAGGCTTAAATCAAAACCACAGTGAGGTATTACCTCACACCTGTTAGGATGGCTAAAATAAAAAACACAAGGAGTAACAAGTATTGGCAAGGATGTGGAGGAAAAGAAATCTTCATGCAGTGGTGGTGAAATGCAAACTGGCACAGCCACTATGGAAAATGGTATGGAATTTCCTCAAAAATTAAAAATAGAAGGGCGCCTGGTGGCTCAGTTGGTTAAGCATCCAACTTCAGCTCAAGTCATGATCTCATGGTCTGTGAGTGTGAGGCCCATGTCAGGTTCTGTGCTGACAGCTCAGAGCCTGGAGCTTCCTTCAGATTCTGTGTCTTCCTCTCTCCCTGCCCTTCCCCCACTCACGCTCTGTCTTTCTCTGTTTCTCAAAAATGAATAAAAGTTTTTAAATTTTCTTTAAAAATTAAAAATAGAATTACCATATGATCCAGTAATTCCACTACTGGATATTTACCAAGAGAATACAAAAACATTAATTAGAAGAGATATATGTACCCATATGTTTATTGCAGCTTGTTTATAATAACCAAGATATAGAAGCAACCCAAGTGTCCGTCAATACATGAATGGATGAAAAAGCTGTGGTATATATACACAATGTAATATTTTTCAGCTACAAAAAAGAATGAAATCTTGCTATTTTCAACAACATGGATGGATCTAGAGAATATAATGCTAAATGAAATAAGCCTGTTAAAGAAAGAAAAAAAACATTTGATTTCACCCAAATGTGGAACTTAAAAAACAAAACAAACAAAATCATACCCTCTTAAATGTAGNGGAGGAAGACACTTGTGGGGATGAGCACTGGGTGTTATGTGGAAACTAATTTGACAATAAACTATTTGTAAAAAAAAAAAAAGAAAAGAAATAAATAAAAGAAAAAAAAGAAAAAAGTGTAGAGAACAAACTGGTGGTTGTCAGAGGGGTGGAAGGGATGAGTGAAATAGGTGAAGGGGATTAAAAGTACACTTATGGTGATGAGCACTGAGTGATGTGGAACTGTTGAATCCCTATATTGTGCACCTGAAATTAATATAGCACTGTATGCTAATAATACTGAAAATTTTTAAAATAATAAATGTCTAAAAAATACAAAGGCTTTAAAAAAACATATATAGCTCCTTGAACTTACTCTAGACAATTAGGTTCTCTAAGTGTATACACTGAAAATACTTACAGGCTTAGATTTTTTTTAGTAGTTTGGTGACCAGATAACCTTAAGAAAGAAAACTGATTTAAACAGATGTGAATCTGCTGAAATTTACAGCAGGATTTTTCACATCTGCATAGAGGTGGAGGATGTAACTGCTCAAAGCTACTGTACCACAGAACCCTTTCCTATAGAGCATTTTGGGAAATGTCACTTTTAAGGATCTAGAGGAGAGTGGACATAATCAGATGGACATCAATATGAGTTAAGTCTAGAATTTATCTCACTTTGACATTTTAGGATAATTTCTTCTCTTTTGGATACATCATCAACTTAATGGAGACAAGTTTCATGATAGTAGATGGTACAACTTAAAAACATGAAAGGACTTTTCTGCAAAGAATACTTTGGAACACTGAAAAACAGTCTGTGCTAAAACTTTTAGGAGGCTGATTGAAAATAAGTGCCAAAATTCTTTGAAATGTGCATATCTTTTAGTAAGAGATTCTAATTTTACAAATTTACCCTTCAGAAAAATCAGAGATATGTGCATAAGGAATTTACTGTAGAATGATTTATAATACTGAAAATTAGAAACAATTTAAATGTTCAGTAATAGAAGATCGTTGGGAAGGTTTAAATATATTGGAATATGAAGTAATAAAAATCATATTAGAAAAGAGTACTTATTGACATAGAAAATTGTTCATGATATATATCTAAGAGGAAAAACAGTATTAAATAGTATTCATAGTATCCTACTTTCATCTTTTATAAAATTATATAAGTGAATACACATGAAGAACAGTCAAAAGACTTACAGGAAGTATAAACAGTGGGATTATTTTTGGTGATGGAATTACAAAGATAGCTTTCCTTCTTTGCACTGAAATGTTTGCCAACTTCCCTTCATTGAGTTTATATAGGGGGAAAAAGATGCAATTATAGTAGAAAATCCTACCGAAAAGATAGATTTCTCCTTATATCATTTTTTTTCCAAAAGCACTTATGACATGACATTCTGCAAATACACTAAACTATGTATTCCTAGAACCAGATAGCATTTTCTTGCAGGTACAAGTATGGCAAAGGATGATACCAGAACCCTGGAGGCTTCACGACTAAAAAGAGCTCTTCTTGTTTCATTTTGTTCAGAAACATGTCAACATGAGGAATGGCTATGCCAGCATCTCAAGAAATGACCTGTGGTTTATAATCCAGGTAAACAATTTCCCTGCAGCACATCAAAGCCCTGACTCAGCTTGCTCTATATATCTGTTCCATTTATATATAGCCCAGATCTCCATGGTCTTGTCACTTCCTTCCCTGTCCCTATTCCTTCTAATACAACAATGCTAGAAATGAAGTATCTGAGCCAACATTGATGGAGAAGTGATTTCCTTAAGCTGAAGAATGTTCCAGCCAGAACCAGGCTTGGCATCACAGTTGCTTCTACATAAGGTAGTTAGCTCTTTCTTCACCTTTTTGGGCAGAAGTAAACCAACATGCACTCATCTCTGTCCACTGAATATTGAAAAATTCTACCAATGTCATACATTATTTAAATTCATGTCTCTGCTGCATGCCACTGGCCTAAGGTACTCTGCCATGAACTCACTATGTGAACTCAAGCTGGAAGTCTCCCGACTCTGTACTTCAATTCCTTTGCCAATTTAATAAAGTGACCAAACTTACCTAACAAATATCAATTGAGTTTTCTACACTGGGGTAAAAGGAGCATAAGATAAGGGGAGCCCTTGTCTTAATGGAGCCTACAGTTTAGTAGAATGGGTACATAAAAATCCCTTATATATATGTGGGGGGTTTTTTCTAGTAAATTCAAAGGACTGTGGAAAGTATTACAGAGGAGAAAGATAAAGATTCTACTGGATCCACAGGAGAAGCATCTAAGCCAGACTCACGAAGTCAATGACAACTTCCTAGGCCTAGTGATATCTAAGAAAAGACATCCAGAAGAAATACTGAAATATGAGTACGAGAAAGTAGAAGTAAAAGAAGGAAGCAAGAGCCCACTCAAATTCCAGAAACTAAAGGATGAGTCATTTATTCAAGAGATTAAAGGAAATTTATATGGTCAAAATAGAGGGTGCAAGAAGGAAACAGAGTAAGTCATATTCAAGAATTTAGATTAGTCTGTCCAAAATATACAATGTGAATCACATATGTAATTTTTAATCTTCTAGTAGCCATATCTTAAAAAGTAAAAAAGAGCTGAAGTTAAGTTTAGCAATATATTTTAGTTAACTCAACAGATCTAAAATGTTATTTCAACATGTAATCAATATAATATAATTAATATGATGTATTACATCTTTTTTTCCTACTAGATCTTTGAAATATGATGTTTACATTTATAGTTCATCTCAATTCAGACTCAATCACATCTCAACTACTCAACAGGCACATGTGGCTAGTGGCTCCTGCATTAGACAGCACAGGTGTAGACCTTATCTTCAGGATAATGCAAAGCTACCATAGGGCTATAATGGGGGGTGGGGTATGAAGATTACCCAGGCTTCTCTGTGGATAATAGATTGGATGCGTAAAGGTGAGAAGCAGGGAAACCAGAAAGAAGGGTATCATAGAATCTACAGAAGACATTAAGGTAATGGCAGGGAGAATAAATAGGTCTCAGTGGAATTAAGAGATAGTTCGGAGGTAAATTTAACCATTTTGGCATGCACGTTAGCCTATGGAGCACTCAGATCCAAGAGCTACCTCACAAGGCATAATGACACATTCACTTTTTCCTCTCTGACCACTTCAAGCTGGAAGTCACAGACCTGTGTGAAAAGTGACAAAGGCCAAGTGGGTTTCCTAGGATTCATGCAGGGAATGGTTTGGGTGAATGGTTTGGGTACTGTTTTGTCCCTTTCTTCTCTTTTCAGAGTGAGATAGAAGGATTGTCCAGCAAGTCTTAAAGTGGTTGTTGCTTTTTTTTTTTTCTCCTGTTGCTGACACACTGAATCTAGAAACAGGGGTTGGGAGGAGGAGGGAACAGATGGAGAAAACTGCTTCTTAGGGGTGATTACAGTCAGAGAGGGGCTTGAAGAGACATCCCTGGGTCCCATATTTCTTTTGCCACCAGTAAGTTCCAAATCAAATGAGCCCAAGCTTCAGATCAAAATGAGATTTTTCTTATTGACTTCCCTGAAAGCTTAGCAGGCTCTGCAAATCGAGTCATGTGTATCCTGCATCATCATCAACCACTGCTGATTGCTGGGATGTCGGAACCAGGCTGATTGTGGCAAATGTGTCACTGATGCATGAGGCCAGGGAAAATCCAGTTCTTATTGGTCTGGCAGTGCTGACCTGGTTTGTCCATAAATGAAGAGCAAATGCAATTTGCAAAACACATGGAACTGATAAGGGGTTACAACGAGGTGGGGCTGGAGTCACATTTCTAAGAGCCAGCATGCTTGAAGGGAGGAGACAAAGCAGATTTCAAGCTCAAAATTCTATAGGCAGTGCTTCTTAAAGTCTACTCTGTTTCCCACCTTTCTCATAATCACCTGAGGAGTTTGTTAAAAATACTCATATCTGGGTCTAACCCCAGACCTGTTGAATGAAGAGTGTCTAGGGGCTGAGCCTGGGGCACTCCATGTTTAACAAGCTCCTAGATGATTCTTATGCATGTTAAAGTTTGAATTCCTTGAGGAAAGAAAGTAGGACAAGAGTATTTCCACTTGTTTTTGTTTGTTTGTTTGTTTGTTTGTTTGTTTTTTTAATAAAAAGCAGTGAACTTGAAATCAGTCTACTTGGTCCTTCATCCAGACTCTGCTATCAATTGGCTGGATGACGTAATGGTAAGGGGAAAGAAAACAAGATGTGAAATCAGAAGGGGTCACAGACCTACCTGCTTCATATAAGAACTGTGTGATAATGGTTAGTAAGTAAGCTAAGTCTCACTGTCACCATCAGAAAATGCAGGCATGGGCTCAGGTGACCTTGAGAAATCAAGCTCTGACATTCTAGTTGACACTCTATTTCTTTAAATCATCTAACTCCAGTTCCTTCATCTGTAAAATGGGCAGGTTAACTTCCACTTGGGCTAGGCTATTTTGGGGATCCAGCGTAACACTATTTATATATTTTGAAAAAAAATTGACACAACTATGAAGTGGTGGTACCCATAATAGAATTATCTTTACTTAGGATATTATTTGTTTTAAGACTATTTCCATACTGATAAAGTCCCCTTAAGTCACAGTATTTTATTTTTTAACAAAGCACAATACAAAGTACAAAATAGTAATTTTGTTCATTTACTATAAATCACACTAGTATGAAATGGGCCAAATTAACCTCTGCTGACTGTCGCTTTAACACTACCACTAGCCTTGGGCACCTGGGTGCCTCAGTCAGTTAAGCTTCCAACTTCAGCTCAGGCCATGATCTCACAGTTTATGAGTTCAAGCCCCACATTGGGATCTGTGCTGACAGCTCAGAGCCTGGAGCCTGCTTCGGATTCTGTGTCTCCCTCTCTCTCTCTGCCCCTCTCCCACTCACTTTCTGTCTTTTTCTCTCAAAAATAAATAAACATTAAAAAAAATTTTGTTTTAAACCCACTACCACTAGCCTTGCAGAGGACAAAGAGACTGGCCGCATGTTAGTCCAGGCTTTCTGTCCATGCACACATAAACAAAAACAAAAACAAAAAAAATCCTCATTTAGGTCTGTGACTTAACTTGGCATTCAAGTCTATCAATAATTTGGCCATTATCTCCTTACATGTAGCCAACACTAGCAAAATTTGATTATTTGATGACATGCCTTGTGCTTTTCTACTTCATAACTTCATTCTTATTTCATGTCATATCCCTGGTTTAAAATGTCTTGTTTCTTACTACACATCCTCCTACCTAGCATCATAGATAAATGCAAAACACATACAAACAAAAGTATGGCTGATGACTTAAATATCCAATAGTAAGGATTGATTAAATAATATAGTCATACAATAAAATTCTACATACTGGTTCATATATTGTTGTAAATAGTATTTTAACAGCATGGAAAGACAATCATGACATACTGTTAAGTGAAAGTACCCTTTAAAAAATCAGTAAGGGGGCACCTGGGTGCCTCAGTTGGTTAAGCCTCCAACTTCTGCTCAGGTTATGATCTCATGGTTCATGAGTTTGGCTTGTGAGTTTGAACCTCACGTTGGGCTCTCTGCTGTCAGCTCAGAGCCTGGATCCTGCTTCAGATTCTGTGTTTCCCTCAATTTCTGCCCCTCCCCCATTTGCACTTTGTCTCTCTTACTCAAAAATAAAAAATAAGTACTAAAAAAATTTTTTTAACCATCAATAGATACAATATAGAACATAGGAAGAGAACACACACTGTGTTGTTCAGTCTCTAATTTTTATCACATTATAGGAAATTTATTGTATAGCCACACAAATAAGAAAAGGAAGACAGGAAAAGTCTCAGCACTGGCATAGCCAGACCTCACAGAGAACTCAACCCCTTGCTCACAGTTCAAAACTGTGATATTGCTCTGCAAGAGGTAGCCAGATACTCTAGGGATTGACATTACATAATGAATGCATCTTCTTTCAGCCACTCTGCTCTCTCACTATGTTTCCACTGCCCTCTGTGTCTCAAATTCGAAACATGAATGGGAAGGTCTGATTTGGTCAGTCAGTCATCACCCAATATGGAGCCCCTGCATGGGAAGAGCTCTCAGGCCAGGCTATTTCATGGTCAGTGGTCTGATCAGCCGATAGACAGGTGCCTGTGGCCTTGATCCAATTACTCATGTGCAGGGTGGCATGATCACATGACACAAACCTGAAATGTATGCATCAGGCACTGCTCTGGGTGCCCCTCTCAGAAGGCACTGAAAGCATGGCAGACACTCAAAAACGCATGTCTCCTCTCTAGTACATTCATCATGTAATACCTGCTCTTTTTGCCTGAATGGTGAGGGAGATATGGATCCATTAGATTTGTCTCCCTGTGACAGAAAACCAAAAATCATAATGATTTAAATACATGGGGGCTTATTCTTTCTAGTGGAAGAAGTCTGGAGATGGGCAGTCCAGAGCCAATATGGCAAGCCACAAAGTTATAGGAATTCAGAACATTCTAACTTTCTGCTCCTTATACTAGAACATAGTACAGAAGTCATTGTTTCTGCTCACGAATGGTCTTTTCTTCTATCATTTCAATCCCCTGGTAGGATTGCACTTCCCTCCTTTTTTGAATTTTAGTGTAGAAATTGTGAGAAGTGACATGTGTCCCTTCCACACAGAAGCTTTAATAGGCAATGCAAAATTCTTTATATATGTCATTTCACCCACTATTGTGATTTTGGAAGCACAGATGAAGAGGAATCCTCCATCAGCCTGGTGACAGCACAGGTTCTTTGCTGAAGTCTACTAGATATTCAGGAGTGGGAGAAGTATAAACCACTGAGATTTAGAGATTATTCTTACTGTAGCATAAACTAGTCTATCCTGACTATTTCATATGGGCATCCTCAAAGTCACTTCCTTGTATACCTAGGCTGCTGGAGATTTAACCATCACCTTTATATTCCAGGTGTCAAGAAAGAAAAATGGTGAAGGGCAAGAGGGTCAAATCTCCCAGTGAAGTCATCTCTTTTAAGGAGACTTCTAGAAGTCCCACACTCTTTCACTTATACCTCCTTGGCCAGAACTTAGTTTAGTGTACAATGTAACTGTCCCAAAGGATGCTGGGTAGTGTAGTCTTTTGCAAGGTGGGGGATGCACTGCCCCTCTGAATGCAATCAAGCCTATGTTATTAAGGAGAGAGGATATTATGTAACCAACAAACAACATCTTACACAAAACATGACTCACTTTTATCACAATTCACTTTTATTTATATTTTCCTATTTTTTTCCTGTAAGACCTGTAGTGATTTCATACAAGAAAAAATATATTGGAAACCTCTCATTTATCCATTAGGACAGCTCAAAGACCACCTATTTCATGGAGGGTCCCTTTATCAACCAGTAGAAGCCCAGTCTCCCTCCTATGAGTTCTCCCTAAATCTTGCTTGTCCTACCACTCTCTTTTTTCATATTTGTCTGTGTATTATAGCTACCTGTGTGAGTGCAATGTCAGATCCCCTACCTGATCATAGTTTCCTTGAAGGCAGGGTCCAGCTCTTATTCTCCTCCGTCTTCCAAGACAGGTTTCATGGTTGGCAGATGTTCTATACTGGAAGAAGAGAAAGAAAAAAGAAAGAAGGCTATTGTTAAATACTATTTATTTTCTTTTAAAATCCCAAATTCAAACAGAAATGAGCTAATCCTTCCTCCAAAGTACGCACATTAAGGAAGTACCTAAGTGCAAATCACCAAGTTCAGGTCCTTGACAAAGAGAATAATTTAGACAGAAAACAAGCTCCACAGACATTCAAAAGGGAAAACGATGCAACACAAGTGGAAATGTATGAACTGGTTGAATTTAGGTATGATCAGTATTAGTAGGTGCATGGACAGGTTGTGCTGGCAGCTGAATGTCATTGAGCATGGCACATGACTGTCTTCTGGAGCATGCTAGAGCTTCCCTCCACACTGCCCAGGCCTCCTGGTCACCTTGCCTGTAAAACTTCTTTATAACTGAAAGCATGGTATTCATTAGTGGCTGAAGACCTTGAAATGTCATCTAAGTAAATGTGCACACAAAGTTCTAATATACAACAAAGAGTGTTGTGGGAAGAAGCTAATGTACTGGCATTACCCACTAGGCAAAAATATTTTAAAGGAGAAGTAAGAGGGGATTGAAAATGTTCTGCATAACTGGAGCAGGGAGAGGGATCCTTCTTCTATAACAGTGATCCAAAATAACAAGTCTGAGTTAATACTGTGTACTTGTTACATGTGCTATATACAAGGCACTATGGTACACACGCATTGGCTCATTTCATGGGATGGATATTATTTTAACCCCTACTTCTAATATGCAAAAACAAAGGAGCTCAGGGATTTTAGGAGACTTTTTACACTAATGATGCCATTTAATGGTCTCTCTGTATTTATACCCTGTGTCAGGTGACTTTGTGCTCCTCTCATCAAAGGGTGGAATCTCTTTCCTCATTCCTAGGATCTAGGCTAGTCTCGTGACTTGCTTTGGCCAAAATAATTTTAAAGAAGTGATGATATGCTGGTTCTCAGCCTGTGTGTTAAGAAAACTTGCACACTTCTACTGTCTCTCTTAAAGCTTTGCTACTGCATGTGAAAACCTGGGATAAGCCTGCTATCTTATGAGAGGCACATGGAGAAGAGCTGAGTCATGTTAGCTGACTCATCAACCCTCAGTTGACCCACCAGCTGACCACAGGCACATAAGTGAGCTTTGCCAGGATCAGCAAAACTTCCCAGCCAATATCTAGATTCTTGAACAAAAATAAATGTTTATTACTGTGTGTCACTGAAGTTTTGCAGTTGCTTGTTAAGCAATACTTGTGGCATTATTGTAGCTGCTAAAGGGAGAAATAAGCAGCTTCTCCAAGGTCACTCCACTGGTAAATGGCAGAGCCAAGATTTGAAACTAGTACGCCTACCTTCAGACCCTGACATGCAAGGAGAAGACCTGAGAAAGAAAAATGATCACTTGGTAAATATTCAAAGTTCCTCAGGATCTTCAGTCTCCAAGTCAGAGGTTCTGTGTTCAGTCCTGAGGTTTCAATTAACGAGTTCAGGCTTCTGGACCCTGGGCTCCTTATCTTTTTTTGTCTTCCTCCAAAGTTTTATTTAAATTCCAGTTAATTACATATAGTGTAAAATACAATGTAATATTGGTTTCGGGTGTAGAATTTAATGATTCATCACATACAATACCCAGTGCTCATCACAAGTGCCCTCCTTAATGCCCATCAGCCACTTAGCTCATCTTCCCAGTCACCTACCCTTTGGTAACCATCAGTTTGTTCCCTGTAGTTAAGAGTCTCTTTCTTGGCTTGTCTCTCTTTTTTCCCCCTTTGCTCATTTTTTTTTTACTTCTTATATTCCACATATGAGTGAAATGATATGGTATTTGTTTTTCTCTGACTGACTTATTTCGCGCACACATGCATTCTTCAAAGCCATACTATTCATGTGCTCTGGGTCAATTATCCACAGCCTAAATGATGAACAAGACATTCGAAAAATAGGCGGACTATACAAATCCATACCATTCACCACTACCTCCCTAATCATAGGAAGCCTCGCACTTACAGGAATGCCTTTTCTAACAGGCTTTTACTCCAAAGCACAATACTCTATAGCTCCATCCACATTGTTGCAAATGGCAAGATTTCATTCTTTTTTTATGGCTGAGTAATATTCTATCACACACACACACACACACACACACACCACATGTTCTTTATTCTTATCCTTAAAATGGGCATGGTAAAATGGGCATGTAATAAGATTCCTGCTAGGATCCAATGAGATACCTGATGTGAAAGCATTTCATAAATGGCTGTGCAGATGCTGACCTCACATTCTCTACCCTTGCCAACGGCTCTACAAGCCAAGGTTGCTCTGCCTGAAGGGGCTTTTCTAGGAAGTCTTCTGCTTCACTCCTGGCTTAATTGTGGTATGTTTATACCTGTGGAGGACAGGTAGTCAATAGTTTATAGCATTTCTCCCCCAGAGCAGGAAAGGTTTACCTGAGTTATAAATGAGAGAAAAGGAAAGGAGGGGGAATAACCTAAGCTGCTCTCAAACTCACAGCAGCCCTTAATGGTGACTTAATGCTGGGTGATCTAGCTTGCCACAAGATTGTGACAGGACTGTATTTTGTTTTGCCAGGGTTAGGTGAGTGTAAGAGTTGCTACATTTAAAGGCAGTGGGGAGAGGGTGGTGGAAAGGCCACAGATTATGGACCTCAGAACATGGTCTGGATTACAAGCAGAATTATAGATATGGGGAGACTTGGAGATGTCTCAGGAATGACTTTTGGGGCAGGGTGTTATCAAGGAAGTACTAAAAGGAGGTCAGGCTATACCTTATTGCACTTAATCCTCTCAGTTCTAAACTAAATTCTTCTTTCCTGTGTGTAGCCCGCAAACCCACTTTAGCAAAGCCTTTACAAAGATCATGTAGCTTCTCTGGTGGTTCCAGACATGGTCTTAGCATCCAGAAACTCAGGATTCAAAATTGTGATGTAATGTCTATAGTTTGCTCCTGCTTTCATCTTTTACACATCTATATACTTTAAAAAAATGTACTAATACTTAATGTTTAACCCCAAATGCTACCTAGTTTTATGTACATACCAGTATGCATTCATCAAACACTATCTGTACCCATCTGTTACGTGCCAGGCTCTGTGCTAGGCCCAAAGGACACAAAGATGAACGACTTGAGCTACTTCCCCTCTAAGAGAGCCCAGCCCATTAAAGAGGCATAACTGGAGAATGGGCTTAATCTGAATTTGGGAAATCATAAACTGCTTCCTGGAGGAAGGGATGCCTGAGCTGAGGCATGAATGATGAGGAGACCAAGAAGTCTATAGTGAGCAGTGAGCCTAAGCAAAACACAGAAACAAGAAGCAGCAGGTGTGAAGGAGAACACGGGGGTTGCTGGAGAACACAGGGAGGAGAACTCAGGAGCTAGAGAGAAGCCTGGAAAGGCAGGTCAGGCAGATTATGGGAGGGGCTTAAAGGCCATGCTAAGGAGTCTGCAGGTGCTATAGAATCAGCAAGCACCTTAAACAGAGAAGTGGAATGGTTTGGTCTTTGCCACTTTCATGACTTAGTTGCTCAGGCCAAAATGCTGAGTCAACCCCATACTTTTCATCATTCATCTTTCCCTTTATATCTAATCCATTAAATAATCTTGTGGATTCTACCCCTAATACCCAGCCACTCATCTTCCCCATGCCTGCCTCTATCCTCCTCATAGCCCCCATCACTTGTCACCTGAGACTGTCTCCTAATAATTCCCTGCTTCCACATCCTGTCATCTCCTCACTACAGAGCCATCTTTTCTAAACATAAATCAAAACTCATCTCTTCTCTGCTTCCAACTTTCTGGTGGCTTCCTGATGGATGAAATCTAAGCTCCTCATCATGCTCTACAATGCTCTATGTGATTTGGCTCTGCCTACCCCTCTGAGCTCAGTTTCCTTGCACTTTCCCCCCCTGCTCAGCTCTGCCTAGCCATGCGGAGCTTTTGCTGCTCCCTCAACAAGGCAAGCTCACGACCATCCCACCACTTGCCCTTGAGTTTTTCTCTCAAATCTTCCCATGATCTGCTCTCTTTTATTCAGGTCTGTCCTCAAACAACTCCCCTTCAGAAAGTCTTTATTAAACATACTACTTTCCCCACTCCACTCCCCACTACTAATCTCTGTCCTCTTATCTTGCTTCACTCTTTTTATAATACTTATCAAAACTTTGCTGTGTAGATGATACTCTTACTATTTATCTCTTCTTCTAGAATGTTACTTTCCTATTTGTTACTCCCTCATTTTCTAGCTTCCTTTCTAGAATGTCCTATTCAAAAGAGTGAAAACATACATGTCTATCTAGGTCACCATGTCCCCGTCCCCTAGAACACTATCTGAGCTCATAGGAGGTGCTAAAAAATATTTGTGATGACAGAGGATACAGAAAATGAGCATGTTTGACACAAGATGATGAATTATCTTGTGGACTGGTTGAGGTATCTGAAAAGTAGTCTCCATAACTGGATTCAGTCTTTCCTTAATCTTCTGCATACCCATGTGTCCTTCCAGATCCTGAGACCACTTTTTAAGGTCTTTAAAAAGAAGAGCTTTACCTCTACGAATCCCACCTACAAAATAGGAGTATTGAGATTCCCTTAAAAATTTGTTGAGAAGATCAAATAGAACATAGGTGAAAGCTACTACCTAGAACTTGGTGACAAATTTAACTCCAGGGAATATATTATTACAAGATGCTTGAATTCAGTGAATATACAAATACTATAGAGACTAATTCTGATTCTTTCTTGTATTTCCTCAGACCCCCACCACAGTGCCTAGCACAGCATCTGCTGTCTGTTGATTTCACAGAAAACAAACAGCTTTCACTCCAGAATTAGGCACATCTGGGATTCTCTGCTAGCTACAGCCATAAACTGCCAGGATACACTGATTCCCTAACTGACTGACCTCTAAGATCAGAAAGGATAACTCCTCCCCATCTTACTGGTGACCTGTCTTCTTGTGACCATAATAATTTTCTTAATATTTCATCTTGGCTACTGCTTTTTAGAATATGTGCTTGTAAAGGCATACCTATCTAGCTCTCCATCCCCATTTTGACACTTCCCTAGGCTGAGGTCAAATTCAGGTACACTTTTCTTTCCAATTACACACACACACACACACACACACACACACCTTTTCTTGTTAGACTATATCGTTTTGAAAAAGTTGGGGCAAATTATCTGCGTACACTGTGTGAACATTGATTTTTCTAACTTAATAGAGCTTATAAATTATTTTTATCATGACTTATAGACAGAAGACAATTTTTTTCATAGTAAGGTACCCCTGAGTTTACTTAATAGGCCTTCTACCAATGAGTATTTTGGTTAGTTCTAGGTTTTGCTATTCAAAAGTCACTGCACATGTGTGGGCATGACTATTGAATGACTTCATACACAAAGACTGACAAATGTAGGTATGCTACAAATTTTGATTTCTGTCGCTAAAAATCTGCATCAATTTACATTCCAAGCAATAGCATATGCATATCTGTTTCCCCAGTGTTATCAAGTTTTTCTATCTTCACAAACCTGTTAAGTGAAAAATGAAATTTAATTTTTGAAGATTTGTATTTCTTTAATTATGAGTAAGGTTGAACTTTTTGTTAAATCTAAAGACATTTATGTTTCTTTCTCTTTGAATGTATTATTAAG
Source organism: Crocuta crocuta (assembly GCF_008692635.1). Lineage (NCBI taxonomy): Eukaryota > Metazoa > Chordata > Mammalia > Carnivora > Hyaenidae > Crocuta > Crocuta crocuta. Next base: position 3,565,887 of record NW_027532679.1, on the reverse strand, counting down.
ATCCTTGATTCAGGGATGGGGGCAAGATGGCGGAGAAGTAAGGAGCTCCGTACTTGCACTCGCGCCCATATATCACACAGAAAAGATCTGAAGCCATTGGAAACCTTACAAAACCTGAGAGATTGGGAGAAAAAGGATGCAGAATCCACTGAGAGAGCCTTCTAACGTGAGTGTGAACTGGGGAAGATAAAATCGGGCCGGGATCGGAGACTCCAGGGTGGGAGGCGATCCCCCTCTACCCTCTACGGGGAGTGAGAGGGGAAAAGGAGAGAGTCCGAAACAGAAAAACCTCCACTTGGGGGGGAAAAACCTCCATTCGGTGCATAGAAAGACCGTACTTGCCAAATACCTGCATACCAGGTCCCCTCACGCCAGCTGGTCCGGGGGGGACGGGGGGAGGGCTGAGCACACAAACTGCTTCTTTGTGCTGGCTCCAGGCGGCTGGACTTTAGAGNGAAACAGGCTCCAAGCTCTGAGCTGGCAGTCAGCACAGAGCCCGACGCGGGGCTCGAATCCACGAACTGCGAAAGCATGACGTAAGCGAAAGTCGGACGCTTAACCGACTAAGCCACCCAGGCGCCCCTGTTGGTAGCTGTTCTAATAGGAGTGTAGTGATATCTCATCTTGGCGCTAAAGCAATTCTCTGCTGACTAATGTTGAATATCTTTTCATACGCTTATTTTCTGCCCAGATATCATCTCCGGTGAAGTGTCTCTGAAATCTTCTATACTTTTTTTTTTTTTTTTGAGAGAGAGTGAGAGCATGAGTGGGGAAAAAGGGAGAGGGAGAGAGAGAAAGAGAGAGAGAGACAGAGAGAGAATCTTAAGAAGGTCCCATGCTCAGTGTGGAGCCTGAAACAGGGTCCAATCCCAGGACTCTAGGATCATGACCTCTGCTGAAATCAAGAGTCAGACACTCAACCAACTGAACCCCTCAAGTACCCCAAATCTTCTTTCTATACACTTTAAAAATTAGGTTATGTGGTTAGTTTAGTGATATTCTTATAATTTAAAGATTAATTTATTTTATGTTGATCTTCCTTTAAAATTTAAATATCCCAGAAAGACAACACATTAAGCTTCTATAGATCACTGATATCTTAGTATAAATTAGATCTATACATTCATTCAAAAGACATAAGCACCTATTTACCATTCATTGTACTAGAAACCGTAATACAAAAAAAAAAAAAAAAGCAAACTCAGTCAGCTTTTAAAGAGACTTGTTTAATCAGATTGCTATCCACACAGCCAAATAAGACCAACACCGAGGTAAAAGGAAATTTATGGGTTTGAGTTGAGATTAACATGGCAATTTTAGAGCAGTATGCTCCCTACACCAACAGCATTATAATTATCTGGAAACTTGTTAGGAATCTACTGAATCAGAAAGTCTGGGGAGGGACCATGTGTATTAAAACCATTCTAGGTTATTCTGATGTACATTCAAATTTGAGAGCAAGGCAAACTGCTATAGATATCTAGAGGATGAGGTGAATGGTGAAAATTTTTCCTTCAGGCTCAAGTTTTACATCCATATATTGTTTAGTAGTTTTCTTCTTCTGACTCTTATACCATAGTGTTTGACTTGAAAATTTGGTGAGTAAAAGTTCCCCATATACTTCACAATCAGCATTATAGTTATCAGAGAATTACTTGGTCCTGCGTGTTAATTCTGAATGCAGTCAGCTGGTCACTGTCAGAGAGGTGAGTTATCTCCTCACTGCCCTCTGCCCTTTCTAGCTCTGGTCAACTGCAGCAAGAGGAAAAAAGCAGTGTTTCCTGAGTGAACAGAAACATAGCAATAGGTCCAACCCAGTTTTAACAGATCAATAATCTTGCCACAACACTTCTTTCCTGATTCCAAGAATTTTTCTCTTTATATTTTTGTTGTTGACATTGTTTCTCTTCTAGAAGATTTTTGAACATGAGGAAGCTCTTCGAGGAGTTACTAATTCTTACCTTGTGCACACAGCTATAGAAAGGTTTCAAGGGAATAAACTTTTTTTCAGAAGAAAAAAGTAAGTCAGAGACAAGTTATCTTTTTGAAACATTTAACCTAATTCCAGTTCTACTCATTCTCTACTATATAAATTTGCTATTTTCCCAAATGACAAGTATTCATTCAACCTGTGCTTTGCAAAGCTTCCAAAGTATATGCCAACCAAAATCTTGTATATGAATATTTATGGGAGCAGTATACAAATAGTCAAAAAGTAAAATCACCAGAGGATGAATGGGTTTAAAAAAAGGTAATGTATCCATTTAACGAAAAATTATTCGACTTAGAAAATTGATGAAGTACTGATGTATGCTACAATGTATATGAACCTTGAAAATATACTAAGTGAAGAAGCCAGATACAAAAGGCTGTGGAGACATCCAAAGAGACAGAAAGCAGGTTAGTGGTTACCAGAATCTGGGGGAGAGGGGAATAAGGAGTGACCAGATCTTCTTTTCAGAATGATATAAGTACAAATGTTCTCAATTTAGATAGTGATGATGGCTGCACAACTCTATGAATGTACTTACAACTACTAAAGGATATAGTTTAAAAGGGTGAAATTGGGGGTTTGAATCATTATACCCCAATAAAACTGTCCAAAAAGAAAAAAAAGTTGAGAGGTTAAGTCTCTTCTTATGGCACAATTTCTCAGTTTGGGTAAGTTTTGTGCAGTAGAGTGGGAGACTATGCTGAGTCTTGAATGACCCCGTAGAGAGAATTGAACAGCCACATGATCAGACCTAGGCTTATGATTTATTCTTGAAGTAGGAAGCCTTGTCAAGAGAATGGCTTACAGGCTGCAGTGTGGAAGAAGGCTACTGAAGCATTATACTGTCGTTAGTATTTTAAAATAAGACACCATTCTTAAAATGTCCAAATTCTCTATGAGAACCTTAAAAAGTGACCTCTTTTTCACCACCCTCTGATGAAGTATATATAAAACCCCACTACAGGGTAAAATATTTCAGCCAATTTATCTATACTCACTAATGTACCATCCTACTTATTATTGTTTCTTTATTATAATTTAACTGATCATCAGCTTTGGTATTATTAGCAACAAATACATTTTCAACAGGAGTGTGCTTTCTAAATCAGTCTCTGGTGAAGGGACCAGGCTGCATATGTACTTCATAAAAGACAACAGAGAGGGAAAACCTGGTGAAAGGTGGACAAACATATGTCCATGAGAAGTCACAAGGATACAGTATTAAAAAAAAGTATGAGAATGGGACCAGCCAAAAGTTTAAACCAAAAGTGAAAGTATAACATATTTAAATTATGATTTAGAAGTAAAAACACAAGCCAAAAGTTAAAAAATAGGACAATGAAGGGGCGCCTGGGTGGCTCAGTCGGTTAAGCGACCAACTCTCAGTTTTGGTTCAGTTCATGATCTTACAATCTTGTGAGTTTCAGCCCCACAGAGGGCTCTATGCTGACAGTGTGAGGCCTTCTTGGGATTGTCTCTATCCCCCTCTCTCTGCCCATTCCCCCACTAATGCTGTCTCTGTCTCTCTCAAAATAAAAAAAAATAATAAAACAAAAACAAAAATAGGACAATGGTTTTTAAAATGATGGCATATCCATATGGAGATTGTGAAGATATTAAAATCAAACTTCATATTTAATAAGATAAATGACCATAAATCCCATTATAAGTTTTTAAAAAGCTCAATTATTAATATAATGTGATCCCAAGTATGTATTTGTATATACATCTATACAAAATCTTCTTATATATAATTTTCATACATATATCTATATATAAATATATAGTTTTTGGCACAAAATACAGGTATACACATATAAACACATTTTCTATTATGAGTGAGATAAAATTTTATACACTTATATTTATAAAATATTATACATAAAATGACAATTTTATATGTATCAGTAAAATGCTCAGAGGGATGAGATCATGGGTCATTTTTATTCCTTTTATTATCAGTCATAGGGCATCAGCATGATGGATACCTCAACAGCTTGGAAATTAGAGCAATAAACTTCCCTCTGAAGTAGCCCCATTGGAAAATATGTTGGATCCTTCTTAAAAAGTTAAATGTGGGGAGCCTTCATAGCTCATTTGATTGAGTGTCTGACTCTTGATTTTTGCTTAGGTCATGATCTCATAGTTGTGAGTTTGCGCTCCACGCCAGGTGTGGAGCCTGCTTAAGATTCTCCCTCTCCCTTTCCCCATCCCCCACTCAAAAAAAAAAAAAGTTAAATGTAAATTTACCATATAACCCAGCAATTCCTCTCATAGGTATCTGTCCAAGAGAAATGGAAACATGTGGCCACACAAAGACTTGCACTTAAACATTCATAGCATTATTCATAATAGACAAAAAATGGAAACAATTCAAATGTCCATCAACAAATATATGGCATATCCATACAATGGAACATTCTAAAAAGGAATGCATAATGATACATGCTATGAAACATTATTGTAACCAAAAGAAGCCAGACACAAAAGACCATATACTATAGGATTTTATTAATATGAAATGGGAATGAGAATAGAGCTTAAATGTAAATGAGCATTACAGATCTTATTGAGCTGATGAATGTGTCATGATAAGCACAACCCAGTAAACTTCCTAAAAATAACTCAACTGTACACTTAAAATGGGTAAATTTTATGATATGTAAAGTACACTTCAATAAAATCTTTAAAAATTGAAAAAATTTTTTGAAAGATGAGCTTTAAATTAACAGTTAGCAGACCTGGGCAGAGATCTACAAAACCACCGTTAGAAGATAGAATGACTCCCAGGCCAACAAGACTTGACTATAACCTGACAACATAGAAAGAAATCCACAGAAAGGATGTGTTATCAAAATGGAGGGTGGTCAGTCTTGGGACTACAGATAAAGAGGAGAGACGGTCTTGACTTAGAGTACTGGTGTGTTAGTGTTTCTGTCACTCTTGATATGAGGCAGGTAGGAGGAGAGGAAAGGGAGGCACTGAAATGATAACTTAGCTAAGAGTTAGCTAAACAAGCCCCCGGGTACTGACCCCTTGGACTTGGGCCCCAGTCTAAGAAAACATTTGTTGGTTAGCTTCTCCTGCAGCTTTGCTGCCAAGTGAGGATGCACTGATAGATGAATGCAAGTCCTTCTAGACTATGGCCTTGCTCTTATAACTTAACAAGCTTGATATTCTGAGTACCGTAGCTGTTACTATGAACCCAATTAATGTTAATTCATCCTTATGAAAAACAGGCTTCTGAACTTATAAGGTAGAGAGCCTGAGTGTGGAGGGTGGTGAGTTTCCTAGACTAGATGTCTTCCAGGAGAAGTGATCTGAGTGTTTGGAGACCTTCTCATTTGGTACCCTCTATCTGGATGTGTGTGCCTAGACCAGAATGTAGTTGGCACAGCCCAGTGCAAGACAGTATAGCATACAATAAGAATGTAGACTTTAGAGTCAGACTGCCTTGGTTCAAAGTCTATGCTACTCCTTACTATCTGTGTGACTTTGGAAAAGTTACTTAACTTCCCTGTTTCAATATTCTCACCTATGAAACAGATAAAAACAGTATCTTCCTCATGTGGTTGTTAAAATTACTAAATAAGATCATATACATAAAGCACCTAGCACAGAGCTCATCACCTGGTGAACACTGGAATATTATTACTCCTCAGTTGGCATTATTTTCACACTTTTCTGTTTTTAATCAATTTTCTTATAATGACTATATATCATTTCAGTTTCTAATCAGAAAATGATATTAAAAAAAACTTGTAATAAATGTAATTTTGGTTCAACCAGAAAATAAAAAAGAATAAAGAACAGAGATGGAGGAAAGAAGAGGAAAAGAAGGGAGTGTTCAAAAATGCTAATGAGGAACATTCTAGAAGAACAGAATGTTGAAATCCCGGCCTTTCTGTGTAATACAAGCCATGTGGTGACTGTGTCTGAACAAGCCTTACTGAGATTTTTCTTATGAGAGTTCTTTTGTCACTGTTTATTCTACACTTCATCTCAGTGGGCAGATGAGTAGATTTGCCCTGCACAGAGCAGGGATAGTCAGTGGAAGGAAGTGAGAAAGAATACTCCAATGATGAAAGTGAGGAGTGTTTAAGGTAAGAGGCAGCAAGGAGCTCTTCCCCACATTCCTCTCTAATCTCTCAGCATTGGAATCCAAGTCTGTGGTTTTAGACAAAGCTCACACACAATTCAAACCACAGATGCAGTTTTCTTCCCCAGTCCCAAAGGCTTCCAATCAGCCCTCGGCCTTGCATAGGGAGCTGCTAACCCCCTACCCACAGTTTAATTAATTTTCTGAGAAAAGTGATTGGTTGACATGACGGCAGTAAACATCAAATTCCATTAATTAAGACTGAGACATCAGTATCTGTGTTGTTCCTCAATTACACATTCAGATGCAGCCCCCTTGTGCTGGCATCAATTTGGTCATGAAGCCCCAAAAAGTCCCTTACAATGGAAGGGTGACCAAAAATAGGTGGTGGGAGGGAATGGTATCAGCACTTACAGGGAGATAATCAACTTGGAGGAATTCACGCTCAAAAGTGCACTCCCCAGAGAAAGGTTTTAGAGACCTAGATGAAAGGATTTAAATGGTTTTGGGTGAGGGGTTTTCATTTTGCTGGTGGCCTGAAAGGGAATTATCAGTCTGATGAACACAGAGCTTCCCTTGGGTTCCAAGGCATACTCTTCACACTGGCTTTCCCAGTCTTCTTCCCTTGCCCCCCCTCATTGTTCTCTCTTTCTCTCTCCCTCCTTTTTTTTTTTTTTTTTTTTTTTGCCCTAACTACAGTCATCTTCAATTTCATGTTAATTCAGAAGAGAGTCAAAGGGGAACAAAAAGCAATCTTTGCTTCTTTCGCTCAAGTAAAAACCCTAAAGGGACTATGGCTCCCATAGAGGCACATGCCTTAGGGCCTGGAGACAAAGCAAAATGTTCTCATGAACACTCAGAGGTTAGATCCTGGAGATAAAGCAATGTGATTAAATCTTGATAGATTTTTGTTTTAAGAGCTCAAGGAGTTGGGGTGGGGGAGGGTGGTGCAGCTATTGTTTGCCTGGCTACAAAGAGTGCCCTTGGCAATCCCTGCTTAATCAGGATCTTGATGAGCATATTTTCCCTCCCAGGACTGAGACACCAAGGAAGAGTCTATTTGAAGCAGCCTCTGGCCCATTCCCATGTGGTTGCTCCATTCTTGCCACTTCACCGGACCCTGCCCTGAGAAACAGCTGTTTCATTATTCCAGCAATCTTATGAAAATTGTTTGTGACTCCAGTTTGAAGATTATGAAAATAAAACCTTAGCCCCACCCAGCCCCAGAGGGCAACATGAAAAGATGAACATTGTTAAATGTCTTCCATACCTTTATAGGGAAGCATTATCCCCTTATTCATATATTAATAATATTTTCCACTTTAAGAAGAGAGAAACAGATGCAAAAAGTGAAGCTATTTGCCTAAGGTCACTTCCCAAATGAGTTACAGGTCCCTAATAGATACACAGTATATAGAACCAGGAGGGAACAGAATGAGATGGGCTGAAAGGATAGCATACTTACTGGATGCTTGGGCTGGGCCTCAAGACTCCAGATTTTGAGACTGGTAGTGTTAAGATAGGGAGGAATCTTTATTATTATTTATGTCATGTCACCATATTTCAAAAGATTAAAAAGAAGATGGGTGCTCAAGACTGAAAAGAACAGAGCTGCACAGATAGAAAGTAAATAGTAGAACTCACAATGGCATGATTTCATATTCAGATGTACTCTGGATTAAAAAAAAAAAAATCCAAAGAAAAGAAAAGGCTCAAATCTGATAGAAAAGATTGAAATTAATGCCAAGGAAGGAGTCAAAATATTTAATTCTGTTCCCAGGTCCCATCACCACCTTGCACAGCAATCTTGATCAATTCATTTAACCTCTCTGGTCCATATTTCATTCATTTGTTTAAAGTTACCTGGTTCAGGGGTGCCTGGCTGGCTCAGTTGGTTAAGCATCCGACTTCAGCTCAGGTCATGATCTCACAGTTTGTGGGTTCAAACCCCACATCGGGCTCTGTGCTGACAGCTAGCTCAGAGCCTGGAGCCTGCTTCAAATTCTGTATCTCCCTCTCTCTCTGACCCTCCCCTGCTCATGCTGTTGCTCGCTCTCTCTCTCTCTCCCTCTCTCTCTCTCTCTCTCTCTCTCAGAAATACATAAAACAGTAAAGAAAAAGTTACCTGGTTCAGATTCTGTGTCTTCCTCTCTTTCTCTGCCCCTCCCCTGCTCTGTCTCTGTCTCTCTCTTTCTTTTTCTCAAAAATAAATAAACATTAAAAAAATAATAAAAGTGCTCAGTTATACCCATTCTATTGTCAGGGTTGGTAATATTAAGAACCAAGTGGTATTTGTCTAGCAGAAGCTTCCATACAAACTTCAAATGGACCCAGATGTGTGACAGCAGTTGGATGCCTATCACTTAGAGAATAATGACTAATGTTAATAAGTTTTTGATATGTCTCAGGCATTAGGTTACTTTGCAAACTATCCCCATTCAATCTTCAAATACTGTATGACTTAAAAACTAGCATTGCGCGGGGCGCCTGGGTGGCTCAGTAGGTTAAGCGTCAGACTTCAGCTCAGGTCATGATTTCATGGTTTGTGAGTTCATGCCCTGCATTGGACTCTGTGCTGATAGCTCAGAGCCTGGAGCCTGCTTCACATTCTGTGTCTCCCTCTCTCTCTGCCCCTCTCCTGCTCATGCTCTGTCTCTGTCTCTTAAAAATAAACAAATATTGAAAAAGAGTTAAAAAAAAAAACAAACAAACCTAGCAGTGGTCTAGTTTAAAAGATGATGAAGCCACAGCTCAGAGATTTTAAGATACTTGCCTGAGGGCCACACAATTAGTAGGTGGCAAGGCTAAAATTTGAAGCTCAATTTGTCTAATTTCAAGGCTTGAGCTTTCACACACTAGGCAATTGATACTACCTGGCAAAAGTACTTTAGTATAATTCAGAAAAGTGGTAACCCATCCCCACTGAACATAATATAAAAACACTAAGTTGGAACACACTTGTGCAAAAGGAGGAGAATTTCTAATCATCAGCATGATATCAGTGTCCCCTCTCAGACTGGAGCCCGCAGGCAAAGAGAGCAGGTGGAGGGGCTTGCTGGACAAGGCTGGGCTTGGGGCAGACACAGCCCTGAAGCAGCCCTCCTGCTCCACAGATCAGTGGCGGCTCCCTCCACTTAAGTTCATTCCAAACAAATCCATTAAAAGCATCATGTTAATGAATATTTTATATAGCTATGACATAGTGAGTCCCATTCAGAAGAGGCTCTTACTAAAGGCTGACACAATGAACAGCTAAAATAGCCAACTAATCATCAAGGCCAATAGAAATCTGGTCAGAGGACACAATAATTTTACACAAAGAAAAAAATGCAAGTCGTATACTCTCTTCTTGCTGATTTAAGAATGCTTTTTAAAAAATTCTACCTACCATATTCAAATATTGCCATCCATCAGCAAAAGACACCTATTTGGATAATTAATTTGTTTTTCCTTGGCCTCCTCATAGTTTCTGAGGAAAGTCAATGTAATATTTGTTTGTTTCTCTTGAATTAGGTCTCTTTCTGGATCCTTAGCAAACATACACACACATACAAATAACCTAAACATGTCTTAGCCTGCTTCCCCAGAAATAGAAAGTGAAGAGAACCCTAAGTGACAAATGCAGTGGCCTCCCGTATGCTCTGCACTCCTCCAAGTCTTGTACCTCTCCCAGGAAAACATGGCTCAAAGATTTTGGAGGAAAAGGAGGGAAGAACCTATAACGCAGAAAGCAAATCAGTGGCCTGTGTGTAAAATACAACTTGCAGATGTGTTCTGTTTTCTCTGCCAGTATTGGCTTGTCTACTGTTTTTAAGAAATTTGAATTCATTGTTAACATTTAAAAATCTGGAGATTTCACAAACATTTCTGAATTTCTGACTTTTCTTGAACAATTAGGAGATCTGGCATGATAGGATCTGCATTCCTGCATAGCGACGGCCGGCTGGAACTGAATCTTAGCTCAAACCAGAGCCAGTAACCCCGGTTGCTAGACTTCATTTTCCCCTGTCAGAAAGACAGGATCAGTCGCCATTTGTCATTATCCTTGAGTTTTTTTGTTTTCCTTAGATTTGACCAGTATAACAGAAGACATATAGACCAGTGGAACAGAATATAGAGCCCAGATATAACCCATGCATATTTGGTCAACTGATTATTGAGAAGGGCATCAAAAACACACATCAGGGAACGGACAGTCTTTAGAGTAAATGGTTTTAGGAAAACCAGATATCCACATGCAAAAGAAAGAAATTGGACCACTATCTTTTACCACTCACAAAAATTAACTCAAAACTGGTAAAAAACTGAAATGTGAGACCTGAAACTATAAAATCCCAAGAAGAAAACATAAGGGAAAAGATCATTGACATTGGTCTCGTCAATGATTTCTTGGATAAGACAGCAATAGAAAGGTAACAAAAACTGAAATAAACAAGTGAGATTACATTAAACTAAGGAGCTTCTGCACAGCACAAGAAAGAATTAATAAACTAAAATGGCAACCTATGGAATGAGAAAAATATTCACAAGACATGTATCTGATGTGGGCTTAATATCCAAAATATACAAAGAATTTATACAACTCAATAGCAAAAAAGCTAATAATACAACTTAAAAATAGGAGAAGGACCTGAATAGGCACTTTACCAAAGAAGATACACAAATGGACAATAAGTATATGATAAAATGCTCAACATCACTAATTGTCAGGGCTCAAAACCACAGTATCACCTGACATCTATTAGAATGGTTATTATCAAAGACAAGAGATAGCAAATGTTGGCAAGACTATAGAGAAGAGGGAACTCTTATGTACAGTTGGTAGGAATGTAAAATGGTAGAACCATTATAGAAAACAGTATAGCATTACCTCAAAAAATTAAAAATTGAACTACCATATGATGCAGCAATCTTATGTCTCGGAACATATCTGAAGGAATTGAGATCAGTGTCTCAAAGAAATATCTACACACCCATGTTCATTACAGCATTATTCATATATACAAGATATAGAAACAACCTAAGTGTCTGTCAAAAGATAAATGGATAAAGATGTGATATATATATACATATATATATGGATAAAGATGTGGTGTATATACACACACACATATATACTAACACACAATAGAATAAAGTTCCTTGAGAGACAAGGAAATCTCGCCATTTGCAGCAACATGGGTAGACCTTTGAGGCTATTATGTTAAGTGAGATAAGTCAGACAGATAAAGACAAATACTACATGTTATCACTTGTATGTCGAACCCCAAAAAGTTGAACTTGTGAAAACAGAGTAGAATGGTGGTTACCAGGAGTTGGGGTGGGAAAATTGAGGAGACATTGTTCAAGGATATGAACTTTGGTCTAGTCAATAAGTAAGTTCTATAGATCTAACGCACAGCATAGTGATTATAATCAATAATGCTGTATCATAAACTTCAATGTTGCTAAGAGACTAGATCATATTTGTTCTCACCACAAAAAGGAAATGATAATTATGTGATGTGATAGAGATGTTAGCTAGTGCTATTATAATCCTATTGCAGTATATAAATGTATCAAAGCAACAGTTTGTATACCCTATACTTAAACAATGTTCTATGTCAATTATATCTCAATTAAAAATTTAGTTAATTTAAAAATAATATTTTTAAATTATGAAAAATATTTCATATTTTTCATACCCACATCTCTGTCTGAAGTGGGAAAAAGAATGACAAACTGGGATAGCCACATATTGGAAGAAAAATGGGAGAAAATTTAAAGCCTAATTCTTTGTAAGAGCGAAGACTATGTATTTGTGTTTGATATGCAAAAAAACCCAAAAAACTAAAAAAACAAAAACAAAATAAAACAAAAAAACACAGGCTGGCTTAACTTAAGTTTCTCTCTTGGCCTCTGTGGGCATTTGAGATTGGCATCATTGCTGAAAGCTACTGAAGATCTTTGGATATTGATCTTTACCCTGGTACTTTTCACTCATAGTTCCAAGTGCTCTCTTAGTTCTTGGCACATTTGCAGGCATAAAGTAGAAAAATAAAACGTGTTATGAGCTAAAATTATATTGCACTCTTTTTCCCCTCCCCATTTGAATTCTGTGTACCAACTCCCCTGTACCACCACCACCACCATCTCTCTTCTTATGGGTTTAGGAATCCTTTTAGAGCCTTTTTTGCTCTAAAGCTTTATTTCAGGACCAATCATACCAAAAGGACCTGGTAAAGGAATCACATAGAGACTTGAGTGATTGTTTGATAGAGAATTCACCGGGGACCACCCAAACTTAGATTCAAATTCTAACTTTACCACTCACTATCTTAGCATGGGTTTCCCCATAGCACAGCCTGACATGAAGATGTATGTATTTATTGGAGAATGTGATCTAAACGAGAGGCAGGGAACTGAACAGAGGAGGAAAAGCCAATACAAGAAAGCATTACTTGCTGTAGGCAACTGCGTACTTCAAGCAGGACCTTCTGAGGAGTCCTATGTTTGTCAAAACTGTCAGCCAGGGACAAAAGCCTTTTTGTCCATTGGTAGCTGCCCCCATTGGTGGAGGTTTGCCCCATGATGTGTTACTGTCTCCAAGCAACCAGGGGAAGCCAGAGAGAATCCTTGGCTGGCATCAATGGCAAGGCCACGAAGGAGGTATATGCAGGGTGTCCTATGTAATGACTGGTCAACTACTTCATTTCTGGATACCTCTGTTTCCCCCTCTATAAAATGGGCTAACACTAGTGCTTCCCTTTTAAGAATGTAGGGAGAATATAATGAAATAATTATGGGCAAAATGTCCAGCATATAATACATGCTAATGAGTGACTGTTTCTAATATAAACTCTTAACTCCAAGACGGCACACTATAGAAGAACTTTCTATGACAGCTCTGCGGCAACAACTGATAAAACCAAACAATGATAGTTTCAGGCTCAGCATTCACTTAGTGAGGGATTGAAACAGGTGACTGCTAAGCCAATTCTGTCCCATAAACATGTATTCCTTTGCCTACCATCCTCCCCCACTACTATATATACTACACACACACACACACACACACACACACACACACGACAGAAATGGGTTGCCACACTTAAAAATTAGAAAAAGTCATATAAAATTCAGATTTCCAGCTTACCCTTGAAAAATAGATCTGACCCCACTGAGCTAGCAGCCTTCCCACTGTCAGCGGGAGCTGAGTATTGGTGACCCTTTCAAATGGAGCATGTTTTCTCCAGTTTGCCACTCTCCTCTCCAAGTCCATTTCACTCATTCACTGCTGCCCCCATGGACATTTGTGTTTGAAACTCCTGGACTGATACTTAACCTAGAAAGGCAGGGTTCCTGGAAACCCTGCCAAGACCCAAGGAGAAAAAATACCGGAAACGACAAGGCCTTTGTTTTTCAGTGAGACAGCTGAAGAGCCACCCCCAAGGCTGTAGAACTCAATGTCCCTGTGATGGAGAGCTAAGTGAATCCTGCTGAGGTGAGCGTGTGTGGTTCCAGCGAGTCTGGCTATTACCAACCTGAAGCTGAGGTCACCCCAGCTGCTCCCGGCGCCTGCAACTCTGTTTATTTCATTCTGGTTCATACCAGAGATTTATTTTTATGAACAGTGAACATTTTTTGCAACATTTCCTCATTTAACCTTCATTATCAAAGTCTCTGCCCAAAGCCCATATAAGCACTATTATTGCCCATATAACATTTTCCAACATAAACCATTTAAGGCATTTTTTCCCATTTTTTATTTATTTCTCTTCCGTTACATTTCATTTGAAATGTGCATGGGGGAGAATGTGTCTTGTTTTTATGTTGTCTCATATAGACCATAAACCCTAATGGTGGGGGCTACCTATTTTGGAGGTTAATAAGCAATGGGGACATTCATCATATGGAACAACCAGGATATGCTGGTCTCTTAAAAAAAGTACTAGAATGGAGTTTTGTGTTACTAAGGAAATTGAAAGGAAAATAAACCAGCTTCTTTGTCTCTTAGGAAAAGCAAAAAAAAAAAAAAAAAAAGAAGAAGAAAAAAAAAAAAAG
>NW_027532679.1:3354365-3550994 GCF_008692635.1 Crocuta crocuta | reverse complement strand
TTTCTGCTCCCTCCCTCCCCCCCCCCCCCCCACAAAAAGACTGAGATTGCCCAAGGTAGAATGCATGCTGGGTGGGCATAAACAGTAAAGATCTACCACAGAAGGTACGGATGATACTATTGCATGAAGACAATCACAGGAGTCAGAAGCCCCGAGCATTCTCTTTCAGCTCTGGAGTAACCAGAGAGTAAGTCTTACAAAGTCAATTTAATTCACTGCCATGAACATGTACTGCATCTTACTATGTGCTAGTATTAAGACATGAGAAAGCAAAGCTGAACACCTATGGACAATGGTCAACAAATCTTCTAACTGGCAGGAACCACAGCTATAAAACAAATCACTAGGAAACCTTGTGCTGAGAAAAAAGGAGTAGAAGTTACATGCAAGATGCGGAGGTTTATATTTGAATTTCCCTAGAGCAGGGACTAGGATCCCCTAATCCTGAGATTAGGATCTGAGTAGAAATGACAGATATTTGGAAGGTAATCTAGGAAGCAGGGCTAGAATAATGGGGAAGTGACCTGAGAAAGGAAAGATGCCAGTATGGAGGGAAGTGTTATACTATAATTACTTATAAAATCTATCTATCTGTCTATCTATCTGTCTATCTATAATATATATTATAGTGACCACCTATTATTTAATAATATGTATTATATGCTATAGGTGGTAACTATCCAAGTTACCACTGTGAGCAAGTAGAACTTTATCTGCTGGGAACCCTTGGGGTCAGTATAGAACACACACCTCAATTATTTAGCAGGCAAGGTGGAGACCGATGGTGAAAAAACTGGGGTACTGATTTATGAAATCCTGTCTATCACTGACAAAAGGCTGCTGGAGTATGGGGTAGTAAGTCCCCAGGCATTTCTGGCCTGTCATATGTGTGGACATATGTGTGGTCTTCAAAGACCAGGAAAAGCCCTAGGCAAAGAGATGCACCCCTGGTCGGTGGTCAGGCCAACTGCACTGAAATGGTAGGTCCTGAAGGCTATCGGCAGTGGCAGTATCTGATACTTAAGTAGAAATCATTTTGCTGCTCTTTCTAAAATAAGGAAGGTGAACCGGAAAATCCCGGAGGGCCTCACCAACTCTAAAGTCCTAAGATACAAGTGTTAGTCTAACAACCTTATATTTTATACTTCCCTGTCAGCATGTCTCAGGCTGGTTTTAAAACAATCTAAAAATGCATGGGAAATGGGTGGGTTGATGGGAGGTGGAAGCAGCTGGGAGACTGATAAAGCTAATAATTTTGTGGTCACAAAGTCCAGGAGTTCACATAAAAGTGTATTCATCAAAATAGCCTAACTTGCTTAGAAAGACTCTGCTAATATTTAACACGGTGATCTGGCCCCTGCAAGGGAGGATCACAGATTACAGGCCATCATAAGAGGATCCTCAAAGTTATAGATTCAGAGAGAAAATAGTTTGAGGTCAAAGTGTGGTTATGAACCCCTGGTTCTTCAGACTCCTAAGTGCTCTCCCCTCTGCTTGATCAGAGACAAGAACCAAGAGGCAGATGTAGCAAACAAGGCTTTATACAGGAAATTGATTTTTTTCTATATCCAGAGTCTTAGTTTTATACCACCTTCACACTTACAAAGCTTGCTCCTAACCCAGGGAGGTTGGTAATATTTGCTTATTATTTTTAGCATTTCTTATTCTTGGAAGTGTTTTAGTAGCTGTTATGGAGACAGGGCCACAAAACACTTGTGCAACAGGTCTGTGGCTCTGTGGCTTCCCATTCCAACAAAACCCTGTTTCCCAGAAATCTGCCTGTAAAACCCAAACCCCTGTGAACCCACACTGGGCCCTGTACTGGAGCATGTGAGTTCTAAGGGACAGGTTTATCTTCTCATTTCTTAAGATGTGTTCTGGTAAATTAGATCTCTTCTCTATTTTTTCCCTCCTTTTCTTTTTCCATTCCATAGGACACCACTATTGTTGCTTCTAAATGAAGTTTAAGAATTGCATTTGATTGCAAAGGATGGAGCATTTAAAGTGGTAAGTCTGGGGATGGAAAAAATGAAAATCATATAATCCAATAATAAACCACGACAATGGAGGGGAAACTCTTCCCGAAGCACTCTTGACGATAAATGTCTCTAAATGCCTATGTGCTCAATTCAGAAAGAATCTCATTTCTCTCTTGGTCAAGCACAGGACCCAACTCCTTGTAATTAATGTCTTCAGTATGCACACAGTACTGGATAGCTTGCAGTTGTTTTCCTTCCTCCATCTGGGTAATTTTCTTAAAAAGGGACTTAGTTTACCAGATTTGGGGAGTGACTTGAGCATTGCTGAGCACTGTATATTTTCTTGGGAATGGAAAAAGGATACTCTTTTCTACTAGGAAAAATACTATTAGTGTTCCTGTATTACCAATTAGGAAATTGATCATATCTTCCTCTTTCCTTATGTCCTATGGAAGACATACTAAAAACTGTAACTCTAATACTACTTCTGCTACTATTGGTCCTATAATGAGTATTAATAATGCATCAATTGACTTAACTTAATTTCACTAGTTAATAAGTATCATTAAACACCCAAAGTTTAAAATAGTGCTAGACATTACTGGTAAAAATAAGAGAAACAAGAAATTACATTAAGTATATCCAAACAGTGTAAGGGCACAAGATAGTACCTTGCGAACAATTGTATGCAGTGAGCTTCCTTAAGCAAAATACTCTTGTTGCTCGGTGTTATATCTAGAAGGAAAAACAGAGAAAATAAATACTGTGGCATTCCTAACTCAATTATTACCCAATCTGGACATGTTTTTAAGACTAAAATGTATGAATAAAACTCTTAGTGAACGTCAGAATAAAAGTGGCACACATGTATCAAACATCTTTGTTAACAGAGGTTCATAAGAAAGAGATGCTTTTAAAAAAGAAACAATAAGGGGCGCCTGGGTGGCTCAGTCGGTTAAGCGTCCGACTTTGGCTCAGGTCATGATCACATGGTTTGTGGGTTCGAGCCCAGCATCGGGCTCTGTGCTGACAGCTAGCTCAGAGCCTGGAGCCTGCTTCCGATTCTGTGTCTCCCTCTCTCTCTGACCCTCCCCTGTTCACACTGTTTCTCTCTCTCTCTCTCTCTCTGAAAAAAAAAAAAATAATAATAAT
Source organism: Crocuta crocuta (assembly GCF_008692635.1). Taxonomy (NCBI): domain Eukaryota; kingdom Metazoa; phylum Chordata; class Mammalia; order Carnivora; family Hyaenidae; genus Crocuta; species Crocuta crocuta. The sequence continues at coordinate 3,547,863 of NW_027532679.1, read as the reverse complement.
AATAAAATTTGAACTTTTGTTTTTTTCTTTGCTTTCTTTTAATTAGGAATAGGTACTAATTTGGTGATATTTTATGCTTATATAGCAAATTAACTACCAAATAAATAGGTACCACACACACACATATTTTCCAGAACTTAAGACATATTGATGCTTTCCTGATTCATGTCTTAGACACTATCATGCTATTAATTTGACTATATGAAATACAAAGATTTCTTCATGTTAAAGGCATTATTTTCTTGACATGTAAAGAGTTTTTACAAACCACTAAGAATAAGCTTAATAGACAACACAAGAATAAAAACAAAGCAATTTAATACAAATAAGATAACACACAACTCAAAAAATTGTGTGTTAAAGAACAAAACTTCCACAGTAAAAATTACTTTGTTCAACTTTAGTTGTATCAAACAATAAGACACTATTTTGGCCTATCCGTTAAAATTTGAATGACACTATCAAGGAACATATATTTTATTGGCCCCAGATCACAATAAACATTGGAGGTAGCTCAAATGTTGGTCTCAATGCCCTTCATAAAGAGTACAATTGTTTTTCCCCTTTATTTTTCTTTTATTCCCAGGCTGTGAATTTTCTCACTTTGGCCTCTTCATATTTTCCCTCAAGCAACAATGTTGCCTATGTCTGCACAGAATACGTAGTTGAATCAAAATATTTTTTAGATTGTGTATATAACGTCAAAGAAGAAAAGTTCCATGCATCTGAATCCCTACATAGAGAAAGTTACAACCAGCAGTCTCATGATGGTACTCATTATTAAACCTTTATGTTTTAATAAATAGAGTATTTCCATAGTTATCAACATTCTTTGAAAAGAGCTGTTCAGATGCGATTAGCAAAGCTATCTTTTGCTTCTAAACACCAGTCAACAGGGGAGCAAAAGGAGAAGAGAGAGTCCATTGAAATTTTGATTTTTTTTATTTTGAAAAAATAGCTTATCTCTGAAGTTTTTACCAAAATTACCTTTTTTTAATTTAATGTAAATTTTAAATATAAGTAGTAATTCTCCATAATAGTCTTTTACATAACTTACCACATTTAATTCTCATAATAATCCTATGACATAGTGCTTACTATTCCCAGTGTACAGATGAAAAGCTGATGTTTTGAGATTAAAGAATTTGTCCAAAATCACATCGCAAATAAGTGGCACAGCTTGGATTCAAATCCAGGCAGTCTTTTTCTGAAATCTGGATTCTTGAACCTGCTTACCACCTATAAACTACTGCTGCATCTAGGAAATAATTTTGTTTACCCTTATGCTGTGGACCAGGATGCATTTCCGTAGAGATGCATTTTCTTTCTTAGACTCTACTACTCCTTTGGGTGACACTGGTATACAGTGATGTCTAGAGAGGGCAAAGGGCACCTGCTCTGTGCTTTCCTCACCTCTAAGTTCTCCCAGTAGACTAGCTCCAAATGCTTCTCTTGGTTGGATGTGCTCCAAAATGTTCTCTTTCATCCCTGTGTTAGCATGCTAATAAGACTGAATCATCAAGCAAAATTCCCTGTTTAAAAAAAAAAAAAAGTAGACCAAGTCCAGTGGTACATCAGAGGTTTGGCTAAGACCACAGGGAAAGAACCAAAAGTCTGCCATGTGCCATGACCTCTTCACAGATATTTTCTACCTGGCTTAAGAATATACAACAAAACCAAAGGGGAAAAATTTCAGAGAGATAAATTTCAGCTCCATCTGCAGTAAGCTTATTAACAATTGGGGTTTCCTAAGGAAGAAGTGAGATCCCTTGTCACAGCAAGTATGCAAGCAGAGGATGAATAACCACTTGGCAGAAATGTGAAGTGGACTCAAAACTCAGATGAAGAATTAAACAAGTTTGGAAGTTTTAAACTTTGCTTTGTGATACATTTCTATGGCCACAATCATGTATATGGTATATCACAGGTAATTTACTATTACTAATATAGAATAGCTTTTTTTTTAATGTTTATTTTGAGAGACAGACAGTGGGAGTGTGGGAGGGGCAGAAAGAGAGGGAGACAGAATCCAAAGCAAACTCCAGGCTCTGAGCCGTCAGCACAGAGCCCAATGTGGGACTTGAATTCACGAACCATGAGATCATGATGTGAGCTAAAGTTGGACGCTCAACCAACTGAGTCACCCAGGTGTCCCTCATTCTTTCTTACTTTTAACTGCTCTAAAAGATGACTGATTAAAGCAAAAATAGTAGCAGTAGACTGCGGAATTATAGTATACATAAAAGTAAAAGCACAATTGATGGGAAAGAGAAATATTAAAAACATTCTTACAAAATCCTTATACTACACATGAAGCAATATGCTATTTGAAGCTAGAATCTAAGATGTATATTTTAAATCCCAGAGCATTCATTAAAATTAATTATTTTAAGAAGGAGGCATTACACACAAGTTAACAGGAAAGATAAAATGAAACAATTTTAAAATGTTTAATTAACAACAGAAAAGATATTAAGGGAGGAGAAACAGATAACTCAAGGAAAGAATAGAATGCAGCTAGCAAGAAGATAGATTTTAGTACAGCCATATAAACAATAACATTAAAGGTGCATAGTCTCAACCCAACAATTAAAAGACAAAAATTGTCACACTGGATAAGAAAGCAAGACTCAACTCATTCTTTCTACAAGAAACCCTCTTTAAATATAAAGGCATAGATATATTAAAAATAAAGAATGGAGAAAGATATGCTATACAAACACTATAGAAAAGAAGCTGAACTAACTACATTAATATCAGACAAAGTAGAATTTAGAACAATAAAGATTATCAAGAAAACTGGGGCATTACATATGATTTTAAAGGTCAGTTTTCTTAGAAGACATGACAATCCTAACTCCAAATTGAATTGAAGAGTTTCAAAGTATAGGAGGCAAAAACAAATAGAACTGAAACAGATAATGGAAAAATTATCTCAACACTCCTCTCTCAGTAATTTAACAGAACAAGTAGACAAAATTGGTAAGAGTATATAAGACCTGGACAGCACTATTAACAAACTAGATTTAATTGACATTTATAGAAGAATACCCTACCCAAGAGAAGAACACACTTTTCTTTTCAGGTGTACCTGATACATTCACTAACATAGACTATTTTCAGAGCTATAAAAGAAACTTCAACAAATTAAAGAATAGAAATCATATGATATACATTCTCAGAATATAACAGAATTAAACTAAAAATCATTAATAAAAATATGCCTAGAAAATAGCCAAATTTTTGAAAATTAAACAATACACTTCTAACTAACCTATAGATCAAAATGGAAAATTCAAAGAAACTTTTTAAAAATATTTTAAACTGTATCAATATACAAAATGACATATCAGAATCTGTGGGATTCAGCTAAAGCAGCGCTTAATGGGCAATTAATAGCATTTAATGCTTATTGAAGAAAAGAAAAATTCAAATCATTCATCTAAACCTGCATCTGAAGAAACTAGAAAAAGAAAAGTAAACTCAAAGCAAACCAAAAAAAGGAAATAAACATAAGAGCAAAAATCAATGATATTGGGAAGAGGAAAAAATTGAAAAACAAGTCACTAAAACCAAAAGGTGGTCCTTTGACAAAATTAATAAAAATTCATAAATCCCTAGCCAGACTAACCAAAAGAAAACACAAATTACCACTATCAGGAACAAAAGAGGGATTATTACAGTATAACCTACAGACATTTAAAAAAATAACAAAGCAGTTGTGATTACCACTGGGGTTGTATATCAGTGCTGAATCACTAATATTATACCATATGTGAACTAATTGGAACTTAATTTAAAAAATAAATTTTTAAATTAAAAAATAAAACAATGAAATAATAATAAGGGAATAAACTCCATATCCATACATTTCAAGTGCATTAATTCCTTGAAAGACATAAATTATCAAAATAGAAAGAGATATCCTGAAAAGTCCTATATATATTAAAGTTAATTGAATTCATAGTTTAAAATCTCCCAAAAAGAAAACTCTGGGCCCAGATCATTGCACTGGCAATTTCTACCAAACACTTAAAGAAGAAATATATAAAATATTAACTCACTTGGAAAAATGAATATTATTTTGATGTCAATTCTCTCCAATTTGATCTATAGTTTCATTGTAATCCTTATCAAAATCCAAGCAGATTTTTTCAAAATTACCTTTAAAAAATGATAGCTGATTCTATAATTCTAAAATGTAAGAATGTATGTAAGAAGCAAACGAACTAGAATAGGCAAAATATTTATGGTTGCTTTTTAAAAAAAAGTTTATTTCTTTATCTTGAGAGACAGAGAGTGTGTGAGGAGGGCAGGAGGAGAGAGGGAGGGAGAGAAGGGGAATCCGAAGTAGGCTCTGTTGAGGTCAGTGCAAGTCAGAATGCAGGGCCCAATCCTGTGACCTGTGAAGCCATGACCTAATCTGAAACCAAGACTCAGATACTTAACTGACTGAGCCATTTGGTCATCTCCAAAATATTTTTGAAAAATAAGAATAAAGTTAGAAACCTCACATTACCCATTTTTGAGATACAAATTTATTGTAAATCAAGACTATGTAGTATTAGTGAATGATAGACACAAAGATCAATGAACAGAAGAGAGAGCCCAGAAATAAACCCACACATATAGAATCAAGTGAATTTTATCAAAGTTCAAAAGCAGTTATGGAGTAACGACAGTCTTTTCAATGAATGGTGCTTAAATAATTACATGTCCATATGCAAAACAAAAAGTGAACTTTGACCTATACACCACACCTTATACAAAAATTAACTCAAAATGGATCCTGTACCTAAATCTAAAATATCAAACTATGAAACGTCTTTTAAAATAAATAGAAGAAAATATATGTGACTTTGGGTGAGACAAAAGTCGTTAGATATAGCAACATAAGCATGATCCATAAATAATTACTTGGACTTTATTAAAGTTACAAACTTTTGCTATATGAAAGAAACTGTTAAGAGAATGAAAAGACAAGGGAAAGACTAGACATGTATGCAGCTCACATTTCTGACAAATAACTTGTATCCAGAATATATAAAGAACTCTTAAGACTCAATAACAAGAAATAATCAATGTCATTTAAAATATGGGTGATAGCAGCAATAGCACTGCTAGGAATTTACCCAAGGGATACAGGAGTGCTGATGCATAGGAGCACATGTACCCCATTGTTCATAGCAGCACTCTCAACAATAGCCAAAACACGGAAAGAGCCTAAGTGTCCATCAATGGACGAATGGATCAAGAAGATGTGGCTTATCTATACAATGGAATACTACATGGCAATGAGAAACAATGAAATCTGGCCATGTGTAGCAACATGGATGGACCTTGAGGGTGTTATGCTGAGAGAAATAAGTCAGGCAGAGAAGGACAAATACCATATGTTTGCACATATAGGAGGATTAGGAGGAACTTAACGGAGGACCATGGGGGAGAAGAAGGGGGAAAATAGTGGGGGAGAGGGAGAAAGGCAAACCATGAGAGACTCTTGAATGCTGAGAACAAACTGAGGACTGATGGGTGTGGAGGGGAGGGGAGGTGATGGGCACGGAGGAGGGCACTTGTGGGGATGAGCACTGGGTGTTGTATGGAAACCAACTTAACAATAAACTATTTGTAAAAAAATAATAATAAATAAAATAAAATATGGGTGATAGATCTGAGCAGACACTTCAATGAAGGAGATATATAGATGGCAAAGAGGCATATTAAAAGTTGTCTAACAAAAAAAAAGTTGTCTAACATCACTAATCATTAAGGAAGTACACTAAAACCAAGTGTGCTCTAATAATTCAAATACTTATTAGGATGGCTAAAATACCAAACCACAACAACAAATGCAATACCAAGTTTAAGCAATGATGTGGAGCAGCTAGAACTCTCATATATTGTTGGTGGGAATATGAGATGGGAAAGTCATTTTGGAAATAGTTTGGAGGTTTATTACAAAGTTAAACACAAAATTACCATACTTTATGTAAATGTAAAAATAAATAAATAAGCAAGAACATGACAGGAAAAATAGAATTCAGCCTGTGACAACTAAATTTTAATGAATTTCAAATGAATCACATAATCACACTGAAGGGGTTGGAGAAGAATGTAGTTGGCCTATGTAACTTTGGAAACAATGGTTTTAGAAGGTAGTACTACCTTAAGGATAAAGACAGAAAGAACAATACACAAATACTGTACTCTACCTGGTAAATTTGTTTAGGACAGGCGCATTGGTTAGAAATTTTGAAACACTGTATATGTGCATAAGGTTGAACAAATAAATATATACATTATATACATAATGAGAGTCCATTTTCTTACTGTCATTGAAAGCAATTAAAAATAAGGAAAGAGGGAAGACTGGAATGAATCGTACGGTGCTGAATTGAAGTTGAAGGTATCAATATGGAATAGATAACAACTATGTATTATGCACAAGTTAGTACACATACATATATTTCTTAGCTCCATCCACTGAGAGGACCGAGAAACGGTAAGGCTTCAGTAACAATAATCAGACATAAAATCCAGGCCCTCTAAATTACGTTCTCCAATAAAAGCAACCAGCTTCTTGAAGAGTTGGTTGGTTTCTGGGCTGGGGTAGAGGAATATGCACCAGGGGCTTTGAGTATTTTGTGGTGCTAAAAAGTAAGAAAGTGCCCAAGTACTCAAAAGCAAAACAAAACAAACAAACAAAAAACGAATGACAGCAAATGGAAATGACACAGGAGCTAATCTGAAAATGCTGCCAATAGCCAAAATTTAAATAATCAAGCAACAAAATAAATAACAATAATACTGGATTATAATACAAATGACAAAAATGTTAATAAACATTTTAAAATGTTAATAAAAATTCGTGTAACAAAAAATTAAATAAATAAATACAAGGAGAAGTGACACTCTTCCTTACAGACGAATTCCAATTAATGCATGTAAAAGGAATGAGAGAAATAGAAAATCAAAATTAAAGCATCACAGTAATAATTGCTGCAGGCAAGGTCCACCAATGGATACTTAAATTGATAAGTAAAATTTTAGGCAGAAACAGAATATCTGCATAATCCCAAAGTATCATCTCAAAAATATTTAGTGATTTCAAAAGGGAAAATGGTAAGTTTACAGTAGAAAGATGAGACAGCCAGCCAGCTGATGAAAGTTAGCCAACTGGTAAAGGTTAACATCACCAATAACACACATTCATACCATCTACCCCCTATTATATGCCTGGAGAAGGGCATATATTCAGCTGTATTCTTCCCAATAATGTCTATCTTCAGTATAATCAAGAGAAAACATCAGACAAATTCAAATTGCAGAACATTCTACAAAATAATTGGCAAATATTCTTCAAATGTACCAAGGTTGTGAAAGACTGGGAAAGACAGAGGAAATGTTACAGACTAGAAGTGATTAGGGAAACATAAAACTAAATGCAGTGTGAAATCCTGGGACAGAAAAAGGACATTGGTGGAAAAACGAGTAAAATCTGAATAAGTTCTATATTTTAGTTAATAGTACTGTACCAGAATTAATTTCTTGGCTGCATAAGCTGTTAGCATAAGTGTATACCGCATGATGGCTATAGTTCTATTTTTGCAGCTCTTCTGTAAATCTAAAATCATTTCAAAATAAAAATAATTTTTCAAAAATAAACAACAGTTTATATGGTTACCCAAATTATCTATCACATCTAGAAGGAAAACCCTTTTCTCTTCTTTCCAGGTAACTAGTGTAGCATCTTCCATCCCAAAATCTTGCCAGTTAAAGAGGAAAAAAAAAGCTGCCTCCTATAACAATCATTTCCTATTCATTCTCTCTCTCAGGTTGTTAGGATTTTATCCTTGTTCATGAATCCATTGACTTTTCATAAAGATAAAAAACCAAGAGAGGAAGAAATCATTAAGGTGAGGGAAATGAGTATTCTGTTGGCTGGAAAATTTCCAAGTTGGTAAAGCCCTATTTTTAATGTTTGTTATTATTTACTTACATATGTATATATGTATGTACTTATAGTCACCAGAGCCTCATGAGAGCTATGAATCTTTGGATTAAATATTGTTTGCTCTCACTGCTTTTGGACTCTTTCTGAGATCTGTGATCAATGCACTGCGGCACTTGGACCTTTCTCAAACTCCCACTCATGTTAACTGTCTCCTTGTGCCAAGGGAGGAAGATTTAAGGGAATAATGGAGATAACCTCACATGGTTTCCTCAATGGGTTTCAAGAACAGACCCTGCCCAGGCTTCCAAATGGAGAAGGCAGGCCAAAGCATGTTGAGCTCCATGGAATCAAATTATTTGGGAGCTATAGGGGTTCATATCAGGTCACCTATCTTCCTAAAGGGCTTGCCCTATACTATACATTTTTCTCCTTGAACAACATCTCAGTGTTATCATCCCATCAATTAAAGAAAGAGTGTTTATTGGGAGGTAAGGGAAAAGATACATTTTATCAACCTTATGAAATGGGACTTGGCAGTCACCTGGGAGGACATAATTCTGACACTATTTCCTTGGCTACAAAAAGAGAGATAAGCTGCCCTCCTCCATGTCTTAGGCTTTCTGTAAGGAAAATATGCAGTAACTAAAATAAAAATGGCATGAAAAAATATAGACCAGTGTTTTCATTGAAATGTTAGGATTTTCTCTTTTCCATTCTTATTGCCCTCAGAGTAAAATGAATACTCTTTCAAAGTGTTTAACAAAGCCCTTCATATCTGACTCCAACCCGCTTCTTATCTCTGGACACTCCTCTCTTCACATCCCTTATCTGGTCACACTGGACAGTGCCCTATTCTCTTTCTAACATTTATTGCTTTTAACATACTTTTTCTTCCTTACTGGAATTGCTCTTTCTGCTCTTATTCATTCCTCAAACCACTTTAACTGAGTAATTTTTACTTATTTTTCAGTTTTCAACTTAGACCTTTCTTCTAGAAAGCCATTGCCCAAACCCACTGTCCTTTCAAATTCCCAGAACCTCATCCAACTAGTCTACTTTAAAATGTATATCTTCTAGCAGGTCATAAATTCCTAGAATGAAAGGAACTGCTTTTTTCACCATTTTATATGTATCCCTCTCTCTTAGTAGGGTCTAATATATAGTAGCTTCTCAATAAATGCTTGTTGAATAAATAAATGAATGGATAGATGGATGGATGGATGGATGGATGGATGGATGGATGGATGGATGGATGAGTAACTGACAAATGAATAAATGCATTCTTTCAGTACAAGTTCTTTGATATAGGCCCTATTAGGGGGACTGAGATGTGGGGAAAGTTTTCCAAAGACTAAACTGATGGAATTAGTAGTGAATATATGAGAGAGAATTGTGCAGTGCAATTAGTCATTTTAAACAAAGAATCTAAAACTTAAATCTTGGGCTTATTATTACTGTCATTATCACTGTTATTATTATTGTTATTATTTTTATTTTAGCAATATAATATTATAGCAACTGACATTTATGTATCTTAACAATAGGCTTAGCAATTGGCTAAGTGCTTTGTCCATATTAGCATTTTTAATCTCACCTACAACTTTATGAAATCAATACTTGGTTTTATCTCCATATACAGATAAGAAAACAAAATCAGAGAGGTTGGGCTGTTTGTCCAAAGCCACACCACTATAAATGAGCAGAGTCATAATTCATGTCCAAGTCTGTTGGACCCCAGAGCCTGAATTGTTAGAAAGTACATTCTCCCATCTTACCAATTCTCACTCCTTGCTCCCCTGCTAGACAATCAACTTCCGGGTCTTTCAGGTCCCCAAGGTGTAGCAAAACTAATTTAAATCCAATCCTGGCTGAGTTCTTGAGTTGGAGCTCTGCGTTGTTACCCTTCATCTTCTCACTCACTACTAAGGCTACTCTATGGAGTGGTTCTGATTGCAGCTTCTCTCTACCTAAACCCAGGGCAACTAATTCTCTCACGGATTCCTATCTGAACTGCTAAGTTTATGCTTTAATACAATTATGTAGCTCTCACTCTCCTACAGATCCTCTTTATTCTTCATTTGCTTCCAATAAAGAGACATTATTTGTTTGGGAGCTTTCCAGAGTAACATGAATCCATCTTTTGAAAACTAGTCCCTGCATCTGGAAAATTGAATGATGCTTTGGTGTTGGTTTAGCAAGAGAGTCGGTCAGTGGAAATGCATTGTTATTTTATTATCCTTAATGCTTTTAAGCCATATTAAGCAGATTTAATTTCCAAAGATGTCTTTTCTTGCCACCACCCCCTTTTTTAAGTAGACAAATCAGTGTCTACTTTCAAACTGGTTGCTTTCATATATGCCACTGAGCATTGATTTGGTCACTTAGCTGAATTAGCCACATGGTCCATCTGTACTTTCCTACCTTCCCCAGCAAAACAGGTGTTGCCTGTACCATAATGAGAAGGCTTTCTCTTATCAGACCACTTCTTATCATAAAATTAAATACACACACATCCCAGAATCTCAAATCCATCATATATATAAAAAAGCACACCCCTTGGTCTGCTTAAGAGCAGTTCTCTTAAGAAAGAGATGTCTGACACCCCCTAACCCATGATCCAGAGAGATTTTGATCACCCTAGCCTTCCCAATATGGCTTTTTATTCTTTGCATCAATATAAGCCCCAACTGGAGATGTTCACAGTACCAGCATGTGATAGCTTCAATAATCATCTCATCAGCTGTCCAAGAGACTGCTCTGTTTCCTCACACCCCAGGTAAGATTCTGAGCCTTGGAAAAGCTGAAAACAGCTGGTGGCTAGTTATTTGCTTATGTTCTTTATCCTTGAATAAAGCAAATAAAAATATACTGCAAAGATAAGATTTCCTTATTTTAAAGAAGAAAAAGAGAATTTACTCCTATATTAAAAAATTCATGCACTACACTTCCAAGTCAGATGTTGAAACACATCACCATGATCACAGTGCAAAATAACAATGGAATGAGAGACAGAATGAAAAGATTCCCATAAATTTACTCACCTCAATTGAATTTTTTTTTTAAGTATATGTGCTGCTGAAGCGAGCACTCAATTGAATTTTTTAATCAAAAACTTTTTGGGATGCCTGGGTGGCTCAGTTGGTCAAACATCTGACTTCGGTTCAGGTCATGATCTCACAGTTCATGGGTTTGAGTCCCGTATTGGGCTCTGTGCTGACAGCTGGAAGCCTGGAGCCTGCTTCAGACTTCAGATTCTGTGTCTCCCCCTCTCTCTGCCCCTCCCCTACTCATCCTCTGTCTCTCTTTGTCTTCAAAAACAAATTAAAAAGTTAAAAAAAAACAAATTTATTTGTAGAATGTGTCCTTTAGCATAAACACACAGAGAATTATTTAGAATATAAAAACAATAAGAGTTTATGGAACTGAGAGTAAACTCTGCCCATTCTAATAAGCTGACTGTAGGTCATAAAAGGGGATTCTTTTTAAAAAAAAATTTTTTTTTAATTTATTTCTGCGAGAGAGAGACAGTGTGAGCAGGGGAGAGTCAGAGAGAGGGAGACAAAGAATCTAAAGCAAGATCCAGGCTCTGGGCTAGCTGTCAGCACAGAGCCTGATGCGGTGCTTGAACCCATGAACTGTGAGATCATGACCTGAGCCGAAGTCAGATGCTTAACTGACTGAGCCCCCCAGGTGCCCCTTCAGTAATAAAAGAGGATTCTAAAAAGAATCAAAGGTCTGATGCTAGAAATGATCCAATGTTATTTCATGTCTTTTGTCAACTAGCTGAAGGATGAGATCTCTGCTTTTTTTTAATTAAATTTACAGTTTGGTATGGGATCTAATATAGAAGAGCTCCTCACTCACTGCTGATGAGAAATGATCTACGTGGTTAAAGAAAAGAGCTTTAGTTTCATTCTTTCCCTTTTTCTTCTATTATAATTCATTCTACCCAAGATTTCAATTGTACAGTCATTGCATACCTACTAGGAGCAAATGACAGCAAATTTAGATGTGCACAAAAAGACCCTAGGTAGCCTAAAGTAACAAGGCTTTCCCCTTATAAAGACATATTTATTACCAACAGCAAAAGCAGCATACTGTTTTGTTTTTTTTTTTTTCAGGGAAAACTCATGTTTGTTTGTTTTTTTTCCTTCATGCTTAATTACCTTTAGCATACTACTTCAGGGATTGCTCCTGTTTGTAGATCCTTAGGGATGCAGAAAGGCTTGAGACATGGTCCCAGACTTTGAGGACTGTCTGGCACACCTTCTTGGAACCTCCTAGAACCAGCTAGCCAAGGAAAATCCAAATAATTTAATGATGAATGGTAAAGAAACAAACAACAACAACAAAAAGGAATAAGCTCAGCATTGATGCAGAAATACTGTGGGGGGGANGATCATGACGTAAGCGAAAGTCTGACGCTTAACCGACTAAGCCACCCAGGCGCCCCGGAAGCAGGTTTTTTTTAATGACCAGACTTCATTTTATGAATTTAAAACCAGTAGTAAAGCAATCATGCCTACAAAGGAATACTCCAAAACAGAGATGCAGAATGCCAGGTAATGGTTGGTAAGACTGTAGAAGATGAAACATGAACTGGCAGAAACTCAGTAAGAAATACAAAGAAAACTTTGAAGAATAAAAACCATCCACTGTTGAATGAACAAATTGTAGAATAGACACTGTAGGATGTTCAGTAACAGAAATAACAGACAGCAACAAGAAAGGCAAACAATACAGACTAAAGAGTTTAAAAGGATTAATAATTAAAGATAGGTATAGAAGAAAGGATAAAAGATGCAGCGATCATGTAATTGGAGTCCACATTCAAGAAAACAAAAGCGATGGACAAAAACACATATGGAAAATACTATCTAAGAAGACTTTATTTTTAAAAGATGACTTGAATTACCCACTGAAAGATGGTAGCATGCACCAGAAAAAAACTGATATGAGAAGACAAATAATGATTATATTTGGGAAATTCTTGAATTTAAAGACAAAGAAAGAATCGTTTAGAGTCAGTAAAAAACACTGTCACTTATAGGTGGAGAAAAATGCTCCCAGATTTTTCCACTTCAATATTCAGTAGCAAGAGGCACTGAGAAATACCTATATCATTGTTTGCAAACTTTACCTCAAAAAAAAAAAGGTAAACAAATATTGAACTCTGGTTAAGAATATGCATGCTGAAGTATTCGAGTGACAAGTTGTACTGATGTCTATTACTTATTTTTAAATGCATGAAAAAATAAAATAGATTGAAGAATGAATGTAGTATGGAGGGATGGCTAGGTACATGATAAAGCAAATACAATAAAATATTAATTATAAAATCCAGATGGTGGGAATATGAGATATTTTTTTAACCCTTTAGCTCTTCTCAACATCTGAGAGTTGTTAATCCTTAGCCTTAAATATTTCTATCAATAAGATAAAGAATGAAAACAAAAGAATTTTATATGATTTTAAAAGTTATAAATAAAACCAAAAAAAAGCAGCATAAGGAACTAAGAGAAATAAAATCAGAAAGTAATGAGCTGTATAAACTAATGACAAAATCAAAAGCAAGTTATTATTTAACAATGAATTTTGAAATAATTTTTGGTGTGCATAAAAATAGCAGACTCAGCACATAGAGATCCTGTATACCCATTACTCTACTTCCCCAATGTTAATGCATTGCACAACCATAGTGCAACTATATTGAAACCAGACAATTAAACAAATGCAATATCACTACCTAATCTACAGACTTCATTAAACTCTGTCAGTTTTCCCACAAATATCCTTTTTCTGGCCCAGGATTCATTCCAGGATTCCACATTGCATTTAGTTGTTTAGTCTCCTCTAATATGTGATAATTCCTAGCCTTTTCTTAACTTCATGACCTTGACATTTTTTATGAGTTATTTGTTAGCTATTTTCTGGAACGTTCCCCAATTTGGGTTTCTCTGGTATTTTCTCATGATGAGACTGAAGTTTGCAGCTTTGGCAAGAATGATCTCAGAAGTACACAGTATGAGAATAGACCTGACATCTGTGGGTCTTATTACTGATGTTATCAATTTGATAAGGCGGTGTACACCATGCTTCTGCATTATAAAGCTACTATTTTCCCCCTTATAGTTAATAAATATCTTGTGGGGGAATATTCTGAGACTGTGTAAATATTTTGTTTCTCATAATACTTTCATCAATTAATTTTAGTGACTGTTGAGGGCCTTGACTACTATTACTACAGTCTCTGGCTAATAGTGCTTTCTATTTCTATCATTCCTTCTACATTTATTAATAGAATTCTCTCCCCAATTTACTCATTCAATAATTTACTTATATCAAGAGGGATTCAAGGATGATTTATTTTACAGGTTATAACACAATATATCATTATTAATTTTCTTTTGTTTTCTTTTTTAAATTTTTTTGAATTTTATTTAAATCCAACTTAGTTAACATACAGTGTAATAATGGCTTTGGAAGTAGAATTTAGTGATTCATCACTTAGATATAATACCCAGTGCTTATCATCATTAATTTTCTTGTCCAAATTGTCTGTTTTTGGACATTGGGAGCTTCTTCAAGTCTCTTCACAATTATAAAAGAGAAAGAAACTATGTGTATGAAAATTAGAATTGAAGTAAATACTACTTTTCAAAGATTATATTTGTATACCTAGAAAACCTAAGAGAATTATTAAAAATGACTATAAAAATAATAGTTGAGTGAAATAATAAGCTTGAAAATTTGTATAGAGAAATCAAAAAGCCTGTATAAATAGCATATAAACAATAACCAGTTAAAAGGTATGATAAAACAGACCTTATTAAAAATAGCACAACATAAATAAAATTATTGGGGATATTTAACTATAAAAATGTGACACTAAATAAGAAGAAAATTTTTAAACAGAACTGAAGGATGCAAAATAATATTTAAATAAATTAAAACACTGTATTATTTGATGGAAAGACTGAACATAATAAAGATAACAATTCTTCTTTTGTTAATTTATAAATGTAATGTAATCCCAGTAAAGAACAAGTTTTTTTGTGGTGATAGTTTGAAATTAGACATTCTCATTTTATTATATATGTTTACATATCTGTATATGTGTGTATTGAGAAGGAGGGCAGACTCTCTTTCAAGAGCAATGAGAGGATTCCAATCTTATCAAATATTAAAATATAAAGACTCCATATCAGCATAATGCTATTTAAGTATTAAAGAAGAAATAACCAACCTAGAATTCTGTATCCAGCAAAATTATCTTTTAAAAGTGAAGAAATATAATCTTTCTCAGTCAAACAAAAATTAAAAGAATTTGTCACCGTTAAACCTGAGTTGCAAAAAATGCTAAAAGAAGTTCTTTGGAAAAAAATGATATGAAACTCTGATCAACATTTTAAAAGAGCATTAGAGAAGAAATAAGGTAAAATAAAATCTTTTATTTTTTTCTTAATTCATCCAACAGAGAATAATTTGTTCAAAATAATAATAGATATCGGTATGTATTGCTATAAAGTATAGTTGATATCCTATGAGAGCAGAGAAAATGAAATCAGATGAAATGCTCAGTTAAAACCAGTGAAAGGAAAGGAGTGGAAAACAAAAAAAATATAAAGAACTAGGGAAATGAATATAAACTAATTCTGAATATATAGTCATTAATCCAAATATATCAATAATCACTTTAAATGTGAATGATATAACACCAAATAAAGGCAAAGACTGTTGGAGAACATTAAAAAAAAAAAAAACTCACAGGATTCAGTTATATGCTGTCTACAAGAAATCTACTTTAAGCATAAAGACACAGAGAGACCAAGGATAAAGGAAGGAAGAGAGTCAGCACATGTTAATATTAATCAAAGAAAAGCTAAAGTAACTATATAATTTCAGACCAAGTAGACTTGAGACCAAGGAATATTATCAGTGATAAAGAGGGTATTAGATAATGATAAAGGGGTCAATTCTCCAGGAAGATATAACAATCCTTAATGTGCATGTGCCTAACCACAGTGTCAAAATATATGAGGTAAAAAACTGGTATAACTGCAGGAAGAAATAAATATATCCACAATTGTATTTGAAGACTTAATGCACTTTTCAGTAATTTATAGATCTAGTAGACAGAATATCTGTGAAAATATACTGGAGCTGAATAGGACCAATTGGATCTAATTGACATTTATAGAATATTTCACCCAACAACAGCAGAAGACACATTCTTCTCAAGTTCACATGGAACATTCACCAAGATAGACCATATTATGGACCATAAAATACACCTTAACAAATTTAAAATAATAGAAGTTAAACAAAGTATGCTCTCAGACCACAGTGAATTAAACTTGAAATCAATAACAAAATGATAGCTAGAAAGTCACAAAATATCTGGAAATTAAGCAACATACTTCTAAATAACACATTTGTTAAAGAAGAAGTATCAAAAGAAATTCTAAAATATTTGGAACTAAATGAAAATAAAAATACAACCTATCGAAATTTGTGGGGTGTAGTGAAACAGTGTTTACAGNAGTAGAGCAAATTAAATCCAAATTAAACAGAAAAAAATAAATAATAAGAAAATAGAGCAGCAATCAATGAAATTGAGAACAGGAAAATAATAAAATCAATTAAACCAAGGGCTGTATTTTTGAAACTAATCAATAAAATTCATAAACCTCCAGGCAGGCAAACCAAAGGGGAAAAAAAAGAGAAAACACAAGAAACTGATAACCAAAACTAAAAGATGGGCCTCACTCTCAATCTTATGAACATTAAAAAGACAATAAAAGAATATTTAGAAATTCCATGTGGCGCCTGAGTGGCTCAGTCAGTTAAGCACTGAAGTCAGCTCAGATCATGATGTCACAGTTCGTGGGTTCAAGCCCCACATCGGGCTCTATGCTGACAGCTAAGAGCCTGCAGCCTGCTTCAGATTCTGTGTCTCGCTCACTCTCTCTGCCCCTCTGCAGCTCACACTCTGCCTCCCCTCTCTCTCTCTTAAAATTGAATAAATATTTTAAAAAAATGTTTTTAAAGAAATTCTATGCCCACAAATTTGATAACCTAGATGAAACGGACCAATTCCTTGTAGGGCATTATCTATCAAAACTCATATAAGGAGAAATAAATGATATGCCTACATGTATACAGAAATTAAATCAATAATTACTAGACTCACAAAAGAAAAGACATCAGATTATTCATAATAAAAACTCTCAGCAAGCTAGGAATAGAGTGAAACTTTTCTAACTTAATAAAGAACATCTGCAACAAACCTAGAGCTAACATAATACATAATGTGAGTTTCTAGATACTTTCCCCTAAGAATGAAAACAAGGCAACCATGTACCCTCTCCCCACCGCTTTTCAACATCCTCCTAGAAGTTCTAGCTAATGCAATAAGGAAAGAAAAAGAAATAAAAAGTAAACAAATTGGGAAGGAAGAAATAAATGTCTTTATTCCCAGATGACATGAGTATTTATGTAGAAAACTCCAAAGTATCATTAGAAAAAAATCTGGAAGTAATAAGTAACTATGGCAATGTTGCAGAATACAAAGTTAAAATACAAAAGTCAACCACTTTCCCATATTCCAGAAATGAACAATTGGAATTTAAAATTTTAAACATAGAACCATTTAAATTGGCACCCCATTAAAATGACTTAGGTATAAATATAACAAATTATGTACAAGATTTATATAAGGAAAATTCCAAAACTCTGATGAAAGAAACTAAATATCTAAATAAATACATTCCATGTTTGTATATAGAAATACTCAATATTGTTAAGATGTCAATTCTTCTCAAATTGATCTAAAGATTCACTGCAATCAATAAAATCCTACTAATTGATTTTGTGTATATCACAAAAGTGATTCTAAAAGTTTTTTAAAAAAGCAAAAGACCTAGAATAGCCAACCCAACAATGAAGAATAATAAATTCGAAAGACTAACACTACCTGAATTTAAGACTTAATTACAAAACTACAGTAATTAAGATAGTGTGGGATTGGCAAAATAAAAGATAAACAGATCATAGAAAATAATAGAGACCCCAGAAATAGACTCCTACAAATATAGTAGCTTATCTTTGACAAAGGAGAAAAGATAATTCAGTAATAAAAGGATATTATTTTTAACAGATCATGTTGGAACTACTGGACATTCATGCACAAAGAAATCAACCAAGTCCTTGCACTTTTCATAAAAATTAACTCAAAATGGAGCATAGTCCTAAATGTAAAATTCAAAACTATAAAACTTCTAGGTGAAAACACAGGAAAAATCTAGGTGACCTTAGGTTTGGTGAAGAGTTCTTAGATACAACCCCAAAAGTACAGCCCATGAAATGAAAAAAAATAAGTTAGATTTTAATGAAGATTAAACAATTCTGTTTTGCAAAAGACAAAGATTCTGCTTATGAAAATAAAATGTCAAGTCATAAACTGAGAGAAATATTTGTAAAACATATCCAATAAAAACTTGTATCCAAAATATACAAAAAACTCTTAAAACTCAATAATAAAACAACCAAATTTAAAAACAAGCAGAAAATCTGAAGAGACACCTAACCAAAGAAGTTATACAGATGGAAAATAAGGATATGAAAAGATATTCAACATCATATGTCATTAGGATATTCTAAATTAAGACAACACTGAGACACCAGTACACATCTTTTAGAATGACTAAAATCTAACCTCTGACAGTACCAAAAATGAGCAAAGATGCAGAACAATAGGAACTTTCATCCATTGCTGATGGAAATGCAAAATGGTGCAGCCATTTTGAAAGACAGTTTGGCAATTTCTTAAAAATCTAAACAACACTTACCATATGATCCAGCAATTGTACTTCTTGGTATGAAACTTAACACCATAAAACATGCACATGAATGTTTATAGCAGTTTTATTTATAGCTGCCAAAACTTGGAAGCAACCAATATGTCCTTCAATAGGTGAATAAATAAACAAACTGCAGTACATCCATATGAATTATTCAGTGATACCCAAAAAAAAAAAAAAAGCTATCAAGCCATGCAAAAACATGGCGAAATTTGGTATGCATTTGCTAAGAAAAAGAAGCCAGCTTTAGGGGCGCCTGGGTGGCTCAGTCAGTTAAGCGGCCAACTTCATCTCAGGTCATGATCTCACAGTTCTTGAGTTCCAGCCCCGCATTGGGCTCTGTGCTGGCAGCTCAGAATCTGGAGCCTGTTTCAGATTCTGTGTCTCCCTCTCTCTCGGCCCCTCCCCAGTTCGTGCTCAGTCTCTCTGTCTTAAAAATAAATAAATGTTAAAAATTTTTTAAAAAATCAAAATTAAAAAAAAAAAGCCAGTTTGAAAAGGCTACATACTATATGAGTCCAACTTTATGACATTCTGGAAAAGGCAAAACTATGGAGACAATGAAAAGATCAATAGTTGTCAGGGAGGAAAAAACGGATAACTAGGTGGAACACAGGTAATCTTAAGGCAATTAAACTATTCCGTATGATACTCTAAGGGTAGATATAAGACATTATGCATTTTTCAGAACTCATAGAAGTGTACAACAGAAAGACTAAACCCTAACATAAACTATGGACTTTTGTATCAGTATTGATTCATCAATTTAATAAATGTGCCACACTAATGCACGATGTTAAAAATAAGGAAAATGTGGGAAAGGACAGAGGGAGTATGGGAACCCTATGCTCTCTTTATCTCAGTAATTTCTACTCAGATTTTCTATAAACTTAAAACCATTCTAAAAAATAAAATCTATTAATGAAAAAAATTTTTTTAAATTTTTACTATTTATTTTTGAGAGAGAGAGAGAGCACAAATGGGGAAGGAGCAGAGAGAGAGGGAGATACAGAATCCAAAATAGGCTCTAGGCTCTGAGCTGTCAGCACAGAAACCCATGAAGGACTGGAACTCACAAACTATGAGATCATGACCTAAGCTGAAGTCAGACATTTAACTGACTGAGCCACCCAGTCTCCCCTATTAATTAAAAAATTTTAAGGTAATGCCAAAACTAAACTCTCTGTGTACATGAAAAGATCTATTAGATGCATGAGTGAGAGAAAAGAGCAAGAGCAGAGAAATTTGTAAAATATGTTTCCTTTTATGTAAAGATGGGGGAAAATAAGAAAGTATACTTATATTTGTTTGTTTATGCATAAAAAGCGTCAGAAGAATATCTAAGAAACTAACAGCAGTATTACCTTTGGGGTTAGTGGTTTAACTGGCTGGATAAAGATACTAATAAGAGAGCAAATTATAGATCTGCCATGTGATTGTAGCACTATTCTATTTTTTAATTATAATTTTAAAAAACAAACCCTTCAGAAGGTTTGTCTCAGCTCTAAGGGGAACCCGACCTTGAAGATTTCAGAACTAATATGATATTTTTGTTTACTACTATGAATAGCCCTCTGGAATTTACCCTAAAGAAACTTTATATGTGCACAATATACTTATGGAAACTACAAAGATATTCATTGCATCATTTTTAATAGGCAAAATTTTGGAATCATCTAAATATGCATTGAGAAGAGGAATTGGTTAAGAAAATTGTAATATAGACATACTAGAAATTGCAAAGGACCAGTTAAAAAGAATAAAGTAGATTTATATGATATGCATTGATATGGAAAATGTCCACAATGTATTATTAAGGCAAACAATAAAGTTGCAGAAATACGTGGACAGAAAATTTTAAAGTATAATATAATTTTGTTTGTAAATACAATAAATAAAGATCGGGAAGGATATACAAGAAACTGAAAACAGTGCCTACCTCAGGGGAAGTATGTGGGGTTTTAAGAGTAGAAAGGGAGAGGTTTACTTTTTGCTCTTTCTACTTCCTATTGTTTGACTTTTCTTCCCCTGCAACTAGGATGTATTGTGTTTTATACATAAGTAAAAATATGAGGATTTTTAAAAACCCAGTGGAGTGTTCGTGTCCAGAAGCAGCAGCCATCTCAGGGCCTGTTTGCCATTACCTATGTTCATTTCTTTTATACCAGGAAGGGCTAAAGGAACCTCAGTGTTCTCCATAGCATTGTTAACCGGGGCACTGAATCTAACTTGCTATACCCTGTAATTGGATCTTTCCAGTAAAGCTGCCTCAATAAAATGTCCCAAGTGCTGCAGCCAAGTGTTTAGGAGGCACATAGGACCCTGGTGGCAGCTCTGGGGGTGGGGAAGGGGGCCTGGGCCTGGGGCCGTGGTCTAAAATACTGTAGGAGGCATGCATTAACGTCCCAGCAAGCTTAACTAGCAACAGAGGAGCATGTCTGCATTTTCCATGCAGGCTTAGGGAGACTTGTTTGCAAGGCTTGGGATCCCTGGTGAGCAGTTTTCTGTGGCTTCAGTTACAGCACAATTGCAAAAGTATTAATGCACTGAGACTTTTGTATAACTACATTAGGGAAGGGGGAAATTAACTCTGCAGTTTCTCCAGCAGACATTCATAATGGTTAATAATGAATATATCTCAAGAAGGAAGTGATTGTTGATAATTATCCCCTAAATCTCACCTTGTGTAATACCTAAAATGATGGGCAGAGAAAGGCCTACAACTTCCTGTTTCCTTGGTCTGCAATCATGATGTAGGTTCCACTCATATGGTCTTTCCTTTTATTGTTTCATCTCCAGGGGCCACATATTCACTTATGATCTGGGGGCTAAGTTCTCTACCTTGGTCATTTTTGTTTTAAGGTTTCAAGGCCCAAGAGATGAATCCAGATGTGGCCTTTTAAATGATGCCAGCTTTGAGTCCCAGAGCATTTGTACTTAACACTTGTCTGTCTCGCTCCCCTTTGTTCACACAAAAGGAACAGAGGTCTTCAAGGATGAAATTACACAGAATTTGTACTGAACTTAGGTCTCTGGAATTTTATTCCAGATTTCTGCAGTCATGTTCATTCATTCATACTTTCATTCATTTCTTCATTCAATAAACACTTATTGAACAACTATGAAGCACAGAAGAAAGATAACATTATAGTTAAAAGTACCAACTTTGGAACCATATTGTAAAATTACCATCTGAGCTCCAACAGTTTTTAGCTGTGTGACCTCCTTTATTAAGTCACATAGCGTTTTTGTATCTGCTTCCCCAAATTTAAGTAATGATGGAACCTCATAAGATTGTTGAGAACACATGTAAGGGGGCTTAAAACACCTTATACTATAAAATGGTAGTTACTACTCTTATTGTTATTGTTATTCTTATCATGTTTGTCATTATGTACCAAGCATTATGCTGTGAACTTTGAACACAATGATAAAAAAAAATAATAATAAGAGATCTGCCTTCATAAAGTTTGAGACTAGTAGGGGTCTTAACATTAATCAAATATGGAGAATCACAAAAATAAATTGTGAGATTGTCATTGTGACTAGTGCTTCAAATGAGATATGCAAGTATGGTGCCTGGAGCAGGAGCAGAGGAGGGTAAGGGGTAGAGAGCTGGGATTCGGTCTAGTCAGGATGGTCAGATAAGACTTATTGGGGGTAATAATACAATTCTGAAGTGAAAGAAGAAATTTACTGGTCAAAATGGGAAAAGAGTCTCTGAGTGAAGGAAAAGAATGTTCAAAGGCCTTCTGGCAACTGGCTAGCAGTACCTACATGGAACTACAGAAATTTATGTGTGGTTGTAGCATAGATATCAAAGATGGGATAAGATGAAGTTGAATCTTTGTAAGCAACACATCTCAGGGGGGCTAGTAGGTACTTTAATAATGAATTTATCATTATTCTAGTTACAATAGGAAGCCATTGATGAGTTTTCAGCAGAAGAGTGCCATCATTTCCATTTTGGAAAAATCAGTATGGCTGCTAAATGAATAGATTGAAGGAATGATCCTTTCTGAGTATCTATTGTCTTTCTGTGTTGTCACTCATTTCACTGTAAATAAATAGAGGAGGATGTGCATCCCAGAAGAGAAGTCAATGATCTTCACAAAAGCTGAAACCAGAGAGAGACCTAGAGAGGATTAGTGTGGGAAGTGGGATAGGAGAATGCACATTTAGCCGGCTTGCCAACTTAGGGAATTGCACACCTAGTCAGTCCTCCTTCTCTGAATGGTCACCACATCACATAGGAACAGGAGTAATTTGTTGAAAGCAATGGAAACTGGTTCTGGATGCCTATAGCAAAAAGGGGATTTGTTGAAGGATATAGAGGTATCCCAGGATCATAGGAAGGTTGCAAAACCAGGCTCAAATGAATAGAACCCAGGTGACTCAAAGCATCTTGGAAGAGGAGCCAATGGAGAAGAGATCTCCACCTTTCTCTCTCTCTCTCTCTCAAAGGAAATCTGAATGATGTTAAATAACCAAAAAACAACAGACACCCACTAGAGTACTGGTTCATGGAACCATCTCCTGATACCTAATCATCTCTAGCACCCTCCCTCCAAACGCTCCTCCATGAATTCCCTCAAACTAACTTGTTTTCACTAACCCCTCAGATTCCAGGCCATCTGATCCACCTTCCTAAATGATGCCATGAAGGAATGCCCCCAGACTCCACCTTCCAGCCATGGGCTCCTACTTTGTCTCCAAATTTCCATTATGTTTGCTGCTTGCTGATGGTAAACACCCTTCTCTATCTTAGATTTTTAAAGACAGCAACCTATTTGCTGCCTACTTTCAGGGATATGTGATGGGGTAAGAGAAAGGGCATATAGAGAATAAGAAGACTTTCTGCTAACCATATGATCTTAAATAAATCACCATCCCTCTGGGAGCCTCGGTTGCTTCATCCACAAAATGGGGGCAGCAACAATAGCTACTTACCAGATTCTGAGACAATCAAAAGAAATTGTGAATGTGGAAACACTTTTAATTTTTATTTATATTTTTAAAAATTTTTTTAATGTTTTATTTATTTCTGAGAGAGAGTGACAGCATGAGTAGGGGAGGGTCAGAGAGAGAGACACACACATAATCTGAAGCAGCCTCCAGGCTAGAAACTAGCTGTCAGCACAGAGCCCAACGCAGGGCTCAAACCCATGAACCGTGAGATCATGACCTGAACTGAAGTCAGTCGCTCAACCGACTGAGCTACCCAGGTGCCCCAGTGGAAACACTTTTAAACCAGTGGTTCTCAACCCTGGCTATGCTTCAGAATCTCCCATTGTTTGTTTCTTAAAAGACAGATGCCCTTCCCAGACCTGCTGAATCAGAATATTCATAGACCCCAGGTAGCTATATTTCTAAGAAGATTCAAATGTGATTCAAATGTGCAGCCATGGTTGAAAACCAGTATGAATACGTATTTTAGGACATACATACTCCTGTCCAACACAGACACTTCTGTAGTCTGGCTACTATGCTCTACCCTCTCTCCCTGCTTTTATTCCCAGGCCTTTCCCGCTCCCCCCACCCCCGACACTTTCCAAGGAGCCTTCAATCACTGTCAATCAGACACCAACACTCTCGCTTGAATACTCCCAAGTACCTCTCATTGCTCATAGGATAAGGAATAGACTCTTGCGTATGACCAAAGACCCACATGATCTGCTCTGTTGACCTCTGACCTCAGTCCTTCTCTCTCCCTTCTCTCACTAAACTCTGGTCTACAGTTCTTTCTGGTTCTCTAACACTTAATTCCATTTTCATGGGGCCTTTTGCACTTGCTCACCCTCCCGTCCAGAATGTTTTGCTCTAGATCTTTGAATGGCTGGCTTTTTCTTAACATTCAGGCCACAGGGAGAGCTTCCAGACCATCTAATTTCAATTGCTCCCTCTCCATCTGTCACCCTCCATCACAGCACTTGATTGGTGTTCTTAAAGTCACTTATCACTCTCTGAAATTATTCATTTATTTGTTTTCTTAATTTCATCCATATTCCCTACCTATATTCTGTAAGAGAGGGCTATTGCAAGTCTAGATAACTATCCCTAGTGCAAAAAGATTGCCTGGTGCATAGTAGGTACTCAGTAAATTAATTCGGTGAATGAATAAATAAATGTTTATCTAAGGCAAAGGAGACTCATGTTTTGCCACCCGCCAATACTTTATCAGAGGTGTGAAATGACCAGAATTTTTGCTGTGATTCATCTCCCAGTTGCTGAGTTGCAATTCCCCAAATTCACAGCCAAGTACTATCAGGTGACCATAGACTCAAAAAGGTATCATAAATTGCTTAATATATTTTCTTCTGGGGCTTAGGCAATGAACTTGATATTTACTGTTTGGCAAAGCCTTTCTGTTTTTCTTTGTTGGTAGGTGTAAGTTGATTTTTGCAGCCAAAAACACCTCTTTCTGGCTGGCTTCCCCATTTTTTCCCCTTTTACTAGCATACCCTGGAGTAGTATAACCAAGCTGAGGTGAGTTATGTGCAGGGAAATGGACCTTAATGAATAGAAAATCCATGGAATTCATTTGATGTTAGCACATTAACACTCTCTCTGCCAAGTCTTCCAAATTTCAGCTTTCTCTCTGCCGCCCCCCCACACAAATAGTGGTGAAGGGAATATCTCTCTCAAAGACCATGATCTTGGAATTACATAAGCAATTCTATACATTTTTTAAAAAATGAAATGTGCTACAAAGCAGTCAACTATCATCAGCAAACCCCAGATCTAAATGTCAACAAGCCCCATTGGTACCGTATATTGGTTAGGAGCTTGGGTCATGATGTCAGTCCTACTTGATACTGTGGCTTACTGGCCATGAATCTGGAGCAAGGAACTTAGCCTCCCTAAGTCTCAGATTCCTTATCTGTTAAATAAGGGCAATAATAGCACCTATGTCATGTTGCAACCATTGTTAGGATGAAATGAGATGGATATGTGTCAGGGGCCTAGCATAACACAGGCAGAATGACCATTCTATGCACATTTGCTAAAAACTACATAAATAAATGACATTCCATCCTCCCCACATTTTAGTCTCCATTTCCCACAGTATCTTTCCATACTATGCTCCCCTTCAAGAATGCTGAATAATGGAATCAATTTGGACAGAAAGATAGGTGTGACTGTGGTTGTGCTCCAGCTTTCCTGAGTCCATTCTCCTGTTAGAGGACAAACATTTCTATATTAGAAATGCCCTGATGTACTATATAGGTCACAGTCTCTCTCCCATCAAATAGAGAAAATAATATATCCTATAGGCAGAATGTGGAGAGCAAATATCTTGAGAGTCTTGTCCTTTGCCACGTTCTTCACCAGGTCTTGGACATATTACATTAAATAAGACATGGACCCTGCCTCCATGGGTCTCACAGTCTCAGTTCAAGTCTCAACTCTGCCACTTATTAGCAAAAACATGGGCAAGTCACTAGCCTTGCTGAACCTTAGCTTTCTCCTTAACAAAAAAATGTAGAAAGTGATATCTGAAACCCCTTACTCTCAGTACTGAAATAGGACTTAAGCAAGATAAATTTGTCTAATGGTCAGAAACCAACTCTGGCTACTTTAAGTGGAAAGGAACTTTTACAAGGGTGTCAAGTGATTCAAATTATTAGCCTCCAAACTCAAAAATCAGGAAAACAAGCTATATCTGAGGGATCCACAGCTGATTTCAAAAGGAACACCCCAAGGAGAATATGACCATTATCAGTAACCAGTGCCATCACCACAGAAAGTTGCAGCCATTGCCACTAGGTCCACTACTATGAATAATTCTATCTAAATGACATCCCTAGCTCACAACCCAAAGGGTCGAACAGGAACATCCAGAGGGCTGAACCAATATAATCAACTCACTCTCTAGCTGCCAGGGGTTGACAAGAATCTAGATCCTATCAGTTTCCAACATGGGAGGCAGAGCACTCCAGGAGTTAACAGGAGAGATTTCCACAGAGAAGGTGTATTTGGGTGCTGAGCATTCCCCTAAATAGTAAATACCCCCTGAAGCCTATAAAAGTAATCTGCACACAGTTGACTGGTATATCTTTCTGAATCATCCTGATTGGATGATTGGAGTTCAACTGTCTATGAGTGGGGTTGATTAGGACTTACAGACCTAAGGAGCACATTCATTGTGTTTTAAGAGAAAGAAGGATGAATTATCCATATATGAAAGAGATTTACTGTAAAAGCCCATGGACATTTCCTAGAAAAATTCCAATAATTTCATGCTGTTAGGACAAGTCATTTGTGTAACTTCTACAGGGGAAATGGCTTATTACTTTATTCACTAATATCAACCTGCCATCTTATTACTATTGATTAGCACTGAGTGGCCAATGGCATGTTGGCAGAGAGCTGGTTCCTCCAAGATTGGCCCTAACCTGAAAATCTTCTTACCCAGCACTAGGTACTTTCTGAAGGGTCTAGAAAATTCTCCAGCCAATGGTTTCTTCCCTACTTCCTTCTCTCAGGAAAAAAAAGAAAAGAAATGAACAACATGTATGAACTAAGGGAGGGATGTATTTTAACATTGCTGGACACTGTCTTAAAGGCTACCTTCACTCAGTAAATATATTTGTTATGCAGTGCTGGAGAATTTTGGAGGAAGGACAGGAGAAAGGAGAAACAATAGCTAACTTTGAAGCTTGTGTCTTGCCTGGAGTTCCTCACCACCCTGGCACTCTGCCAAAAACACTCTTTCTCCCCACCACCTCAATCTTCCCACCTACCCCTATATCCCTTTATAATAAGCAGCCTAGAGTGCTGTCATTTAATACACATACACAGGGCTCCCCAGAGCTTGGAAATTCTCGTGCAACTGTCTTCTTGATAGGCATCTAAGAAACAAATGAGGAGAAAGGATGTCTAAAGGCTCCATTAACATTGTTAGGTTAGAAACGTTGACAATAAGTCGATTCTTTTTGACATGACTGTCCTGGTAATGAAGGGACATTTCTACATGACTCTTCCTAATGTAAGATAAGATATGGATGGCCTCTGATTTTTTTGACACATGTCCAGTATATCAAAGGGGTGGAAACTGGTATATTAAAAAAAAAAAATAGGTTGCTTCAGTGACACATTAATAGGAGCCCTGGTTGGGAGATTAATGATAATGCTACCTTGAGCTTGAGTGTTCTGGCAGCTCACCTGGGAATAAAGGCTGGAATTCCCACAAAAGGGACTAGAAAACCCAGGAGCCTCTACCTAATACCCAGAAGGAGTTCCCTCATTTGCCCGTAATCCTGGAAAACCACCGGGAGGAGAGGAATTGCTCATGCTCTAGAATATCACTTTTCATTTGCCTCTGGCTGGGTTCCGAGTGGGGGTAACTGTACAGGCCTCGTTCTGATTTGTCCCCATGCCCACTTCCCAAAAGGATGGGCTAGAATTGGTAGCAGACGATAATTAAGCTATGCATGTGAGACAGGCTGCTAAGGTAGGGAAAGCTGCTTTATAGAAGGCAACAGAATGGAGAACCAGGTAAGAGTGGTAGAAAGATAGCTCTTTCTGCATCTGCAGACACTCAGGCCTGCCTACAAAGCTCAAAGAGGTCTTAAGAGGGTCAGATTTGATTAAAAACAAAACAAAATAAAATCCAGCCTCTGTGCTCCCAATGCTTCTTACCCTGCCCTACTTTTTTTTTTCTCTTTTTCTGCAGCACTTACTACCTTCTGATATACAATATATCAGAAGGTAGTAAGTAAAATATATTTACTATCATGTTACCTTAGATTTAGCTACGCCTTACGGCATGGATCTTTGTTTTGTGTGTCCCAAGTGACCAGAACAGCACTGGCACATAACGGGCACTCAATAAATACTTGTCAAATAAATGACTATTCAAAATTACCAAAAGTCAAATATTTCTGTTTTTTAAAAAGATTTATAGCTCATATAGCTTGGTTGGTAGAGCATGAGACTATTAAAAAAAACCTATAAAATAAAATTAGTCAATTCAACTTTGGCAACTTACATGGTATTTAGATGAGATAATGAGCTGTCATTGCTATTAAATAAATAATTGTCAAAAAGATTCAAAGGAAAAAGGAAGTACTTTAGAAAAAGTGAGCATTCTATAGCAGGCTACTAAAAGCAAAAGGTTTGCCTTCTGAAAATCTGCTTATTCATTCTCATGCATTTATTCCCTTTTTGATAATAATACAAACAGTTCTAGTACTAGTAAAAATAATAATAGCCAGTGTTTACCAAGACCTGACAATGTCCCAAGCATGGGGCAAAACTATTTAGATGCATTATCTCACTTAATTCCCATAGCAACATCCTAGAGCATCTGAAAAGATTACCATTCCTGTTTCACAGAGAGATTGAGTAATTCCCTCAAGATCACACAGTGTCTGTGTTGCAAGACTGGGCATTAAACCCAAATGTTTCTCATTCTGGGCTGCAACTTTAGGCCCTGTGTCATACTTTCTTTTTCGCATCCTCTCTCTCTCTTTTTTCCTTTTATTTACTCCTTTTTTCTCTGGCCCATACCAGTAAAAGGAAAAATTAAGGAAGGGGAAGAATTTTTTTCTAGGAATGGGGAAAACAGAGAAAGTGGATACATTACAGAGGACCCATACATATACTTTCAGCCAATCTTTCCCACAATGCACAATACTATAGATGCAGTTAGGAGATTTGCATGAACTCAGATATGCTTATTTGACTCTCCCTTTCTTTAATCAGTTTAACTGAAAAGGATTAAGATACATTTCTTATCAAAGAGCATGTCCCACCTGTGACCTGTGTCCTTGATCTACCTCCCTTCTCATGCCGGCTCTTAGTTCAGTCAGCAATAGTCCCACCCCCATCCCCAGCCTCACAGGGCAGATGGTGCCAGATGGTTAACTTCCAAGTTCTGCTATTGAAGCACTGAGCTGTTGCCAAACTACCCTCCTTTGAGCCCTAAGAGTTACTCAAAGATGTCTCAGGTGCCCCCAAAGGATAGGCTGTGAGGGGGCAAGGCATACTTTACCCACAAGGGCTCTGCTTTTATCTACTTCACACCTTGAATTTCTGAACCAGATTTGTTTGTAAAGCTTCATCAGCAATAACAGAGAAAAGTATGAAATCACAAAATAGAGAAAAACAGTTTCCTAGAAACTAGAGCCCTTGGCTGACAATGAAGGAAATCGGGTCCCAGTTCTCCCCTTACCATGGCAAGGGGCAAATCATTTAACCCTCTGGGACTCAGTTTCCTTGTCTGCAACAGAAGAATTTGTATTAAAATTGGTTAATTAGTTGTGACAAATGTACTATACTAATGTTAACGATAGGGGAAATAGTGTAGACTACACAGGTAGTCTTTGTAATTTCTGCAACTTCTTCATAAATGTAAAACTATGAAAAATTCAAAAGTTTATTAAAATTTTTTGAATAGAATTTATAATATCTGTTCCAACTTTAAAAAATACACTTGACATTATCCTTTAAAAACAATTACCTTGGTAATTATCATTTATGGACTTTCAACTGTATCTGGATATTCACAGAGGAAAACTCTAATTTCTGAAACTGTTTCATATATTGGTTTATCTTATAAAATTAAGCTCATCTGGATCCTGGAGTTTCCTATTTGGGTGTCTTTTGTTGTGGAACCTTGGGTTTCTTTAGCCATCTTTACTTTCCTTGTCCTTCTTTACCTTGTACTTCTAGCTGCATTCTCAGTTTCAATTCTTTTGGTACTACATACAAAATAAATGATTTTATACACGCCCACCACATCAGTTCACAATTATATATAGTTAGATACAGAGCCATAGACATAGAGGTATATATAAATATAGATACAGATATATATGTGGATAAATATGTGTGTGTATATATATTTCTATATACCTACCATCTATCTATCTATCTATCTATCTACCTACCTACCTACCTATCTATATCTTTACCTTTATCATCCTAATGCCATTCCCTTAAACTCCTGCTGATACCAAAATGAAGCAGACAGTTGAAGACTTGACTAAGTTTAATAAGAAAAGTCTCAGTTATCAAAAATAAATTTTTCCCCTTATCAAATTTCAGCCATTTGGGTTTTACCATCATCTCCTTTGTTATTTCCAAATCCCCTATCAGCACGAGGGGATTTGCATGTTGCTGGCTCCTAATTCTCCATTGAAGAAGTTCTTATTAAAAACATTACTGACATGGGGCGCCTGGGTGGCTTAGTCGGTAAAGCGTCCGACTTTCACTTAGGTCATGATCTTGCGGTTTGTGGGTTCGAGCCCCGCGTCGGGCTCTGTGCTGACTGCCAGTTCGTAGCCTGGAGCCTGTTTCAGAGTCTGTGACTCCATCTCTCTCTGACCCTTCCCTGCTCACGCTGTCTCTCTCTCTCTCTCTCTCTCCTAGAAATAAATAAAGCATTAAAAAAAATTAAAAAAAAACATTACTGACATTCACTGACAATTTTAATATACATTGGGGCTTTGAGAGCATAAGGTAAAAAGAGGAGTGTGTTAACTCTAGTCCTTCATTGCACTAAAATGCCCTTTCCATAGGCTTCTTGCTCCCTTTACTGACCCCAAATTCCTTAAAGATAGTTAATGACAATCCACAGGCTTCCCAAACCCCCCAAACACAATCAATTTTGTGGGGCTTAGGCCAATCTATAAATTGGGTGTTTAAAACCAAACTGCACAGCTATCACTGACTAGAGTAGCCCTAATGAAATCTTAGCTATTTGACCTGCTAACTTGAAAGGCCTTTAGAAAAAAGAAAATCCATTAATCAATTTGTTTCTTGAGGCAACTTAGCAACAGGGATCCCAGTGGTGGATTGGGTGCTTTTGCTAATAAGCAAGTTGGACTGAATGAATTGTTAGTTGCATCAACTTAATTTAACTTTTAGGATATTGATTTTCATTAGGAAGATTCAACGTAAACTTCCCACCTGTATCTGAAGAAGATACAGCTATTTTTCCCCCTTTTCAGACATGCTATATTTCACATATATTTCATGCTAATCTATGGAATATCTCCAGAAGCCCATTACAATATGGAAAAATTGGTGGAATTTTGTCTGGCACCCAGAACTCTCCTTTGTGGAAACCAGGATGGAATGTTTTCTGAGCCCCATACTTCAGAGATCAATCCCCAATTTTTTTAATTCATATCTACTACAAAGCTTTCTCACCGCATCTTCTATATATCCCCACTATCCAAGGATATTTTGGTTTAGCTTTCATTTATTTGTTCATTCATTCATTCATCCATTCATTCATTCATTCATTTGTTTGACAAATATTTATTTAGCATCAATTTTATCCAGGTACTATACTATGTATTAGGGATACTTTGGTAAGGAAAAAAGGCTTGTGGAGCTTAGAATGTAGTGAGAAAGACAGGTAATCAGAGAGTAAATAAATACAGAATTGCCTTACATAATTTTGCCTTACCTAATTGAGATACGTAAGTGTGGTAAATGCTATAGCAGAAACCAAAAGGGAGCCTAACAGAGAATAACAGGAGTGAACTAACTTAGATATGATGGTCAAGGAGGAATAAAAACTAATATTTATTGAATGTTGCCTTATCTACTTTACATATATTTTCTTATTTAAACTTCCTAACAAGCCTATGGGGTGGATATCATGACAACAGCTTCCATTTTTTTTTTTTTTTTTTTTAAAGTAGAAACTGAATAACAGAGAGGTTAAGGAATTTGCCCAAGATCATATAGCTAGTGATTAGCAGATTTGAATTTTAATCCTGACAGGCCTGCTCCAGAGTCTACATTCAACCACTACACTATCCTGTCTCCGTGGAGAGATGTTATTTATGCTGACACCTGAAAGCTTGCAGGGAGGTGCCCACACAAAGGGAAGGGCAGAGCGTTCACTAAAATCAGAACAGTGTGCATAAAGATCCAGAGGCAACAAAGCAGTAGGCAGGCAAGAAGGCAGGCAAAGTAGCAGTGTAACTGGTAAGAGATGAACTTTATTTTCTGTATGTTGACTATGAAAACATTTTAATCTGTGCTCTTAAAACTATCTATCAGTCCCAAACCAGAGATTCTGAAACATCCCAGTTGAAGTTTGTCATAAATGGGCTCATTAGACCACTGAAAGGATAATACTGAACTCCAACTCTGATCAGTACCTATGAGCTTCTCTAACTCTGCAGAGCAAGCCCTTTACCCATTTTATTTGATTTGGTAATCCTGTTTAACATCTATCTGTGAGACTGAATTTGAACTTTGTTTTTTTAATGTTTATTTCTAAAAGAGAGAGAGAGAGAATGAGCAGTCAAGGAGCAGAGAGAGAGAGGGAGACACAGAATCCGAACCAGCCTCCAGGCTCCAAGCTGTCAGCACAGACATGAGGCTCGAACCCACGAACTGTGAGATCATGACCTGAGCCACAGTCAGACTGTTAACCGACTAAGCCATCCAGGTGCCCCTGAACTTCTTGAAGAGAAGTCACCATCATAGTCCTCCTTGTGGCCTCAATCCCTTCGAATAGTGTACGGCACAAAGAAGTTGCTCAATAAAAAAGGAATAAATGACTAATTAGTAAATTATAGTGCCTTGGATATAGCATGGATCAATAAATGAGAAAATGAGAAGGAAACAGTAGGAAAGAGCTTATCGTATCTCAGTGTTGGGGGCTGGGGGTCATGGCAGAGAGTCACCAGCGGGAGCTGGATGGGGGAGGAAATTATTCCAAGTTCAAGGTAAACATCCTCACACCTATCCATGGGCTGGAATTATAGGAGTGCTGTCTTGGTTTTCTGTTTCCCTCTGCCTGGAGAGAACTGTGTTTATGGACCTATTCAGCTGCTGGGAGTTCCAGTGGGAGATGACTTCAGAAGTGTGATATTTAAGAGCAGGAGGAAGGAACGGCTCCATAAGGATGCCGGGCCTCTATTTATTCCACTCCGTATGCCAGGCTCCAAGCCTTCTCGGCTGATTCCCATTTGTCTTTCTCCTGTGGAATATTTCAGATTTACAGTGCCATCTGTTGAGGAGCACAGGCCCAGGACGTCACGGTTCAGCCTGCAGCCCTTCTGCCGCCCAAGGCGGGGAGGCGGCCCCAGAGTGCAGCGGCTGGTGCCAGGCTCGTGACTTCCCCACCCGCACCAGGNGGGCCCCCGCCAAACCCCCTCCTCTCACTTCTGCATCTGGAATGGTGGCTTAGGCCGGTTTCTGGTCCTCCTTGTTCATCTCTGTACCTTACATTCATTCTCTCTCTCAGTCTCTTTCTCAAATTTTCCCTATCTTGGATTGTCTCCTGGCTTGGATCTGGGCTCCCTGGGCCTTTGCTCTACTGCACTGTACATTAACTCCTCTCCATTCTGGCATTTTCAGAAACTGCCTTTGCCAGGGCTCTAGGGGGTGGCTGCTGAACTCTGCAACTCTGACTAAGGAATACTGTCACAAAATTGCTAGGTATCACTCAGACACCAAGGGCCCAATGCTTCAAACATTTGGATGCTGTTTGGGAAGATGTGGGGTCTATCCATTTGTCCCATTTCACCCAGGAAATCCTCTTTATTTCCAAAGCAAAACTATCTGCCTGGAATTGATGCATAAAAATGTACCCTAGCTCCTTTTGCACTGCAGGCACTAGTGCAATCAACAGGCCACATGCATGCCCTAGAATTTGCAGTTGGGCCATCTCCACCATCCTAGACTGGAGAAGTAACAGGCAGAAATGCAGGGTTGATGGGCAGGAGCCTAATCTGTCATTCAACTTGCATCACCTCCTGCCTGAACAGCACATTCATCTTTTCAGAGTGCCTTTCTTTGCCCGTGCTTCTTCTAATGGGATCCCATAATAACCCTGGGAAACACACACTGGCCTCATAGCTCCCACTTTCATTTGCCTGATGAGATTCAAGCAGGATACATGATTTGACCAAGGTCACATGTTTTGAGGTTCTTTCTTTCTTTCTTTCTTTCTTTCTTTCTTTCTTTCGGTGGCACATCTTCCAGCTCAAAATCCACTGTTCCTCTCTTGGGATCAGATTTGCATTCTTCATTTTCACTTTTCTTTAACCATACAATAGCCATGCTTATACCAGCACTACCTGATACTTGACTTTACAGTTCACTTTTGGGGATCTCAGAGCCTTAACTCAGGAGTATTGGAGTGATTTTAGTAATCTGCACAGAACCAGGTTAGAATCATGTGAGCATGGACTGGCTCAGTGTCCTTTAAACTAAGTCTGCAAATGTGTGTGTTAAACAATTTGCTAAATGACAGCAATAATAATAGTAGTGACAGCTAACATTTAATAAGCGTTAACCCTATGCCAAGAATTCTTATGCCTTCCATGAACTTAAATTTCAATGACTCTACAGAATGGGTAGTTCTCTCTTTACCATTTTACAGAGGAGAGAACTGAGGCAAAGAGTTCCAGCAGGTTGCATAAAATCTCACCGTTAATTTGCAGTTGAAGCAGAACTCTTAACCATGAAAGCCATTCTCTTAATCACTTTTACTACAAATTAAATAAGATGGTAGATGAAACAAAGGGAAATTGAGGAATGAGATATTTAAACAACAAAAGAAAAAAATGTCAAGAACTCAAACCAGTCTTCTGTGTGTGATGTACTATATATAAAGAATTCTCTGTTCCTTAAAGCAGGCCCTGGAAAATTATATCAGATATCTCTTAAGTCAGAGAATATTAAAGAAATTCCATGACAAAATAAAAAAAAATGAGATTAGGGGATTTTTTCCCTCTAATTAGACTTGTATTACTGAATTACTGTGTTACTTTTCTCTACTTGGATTCCCACCATACTGTCATCCTGCCTGTCATCCCATGTGTGTTCTATATTTATAGCAGCAGTGTAATAATAGATAAATTCCATCACACAGTCTGTTTACAGGATACCTCAGTACCCCCTCTATTTGCATGTTCAAGGTTACAATTTTTTTTATAGTTTTTATTTATTTTTGTGAGAGAGAGAGACAGAGCATGAGTGGGGCAGGGGCAGAAAGAGAGGGAGACACAGAATCCAAAACAGGCTCCAGGCTCTGAGCTGCCAGCACAGAACCCGATGCAGGGCTCGAACCCACGAACCATGAGATCATGACCTAAGCCGAAGTCGGACACTTAACCGACTGAGCCACCCAGGCACCCCTCAAGGTTACAATTTTATCAGTGCCAATAAAACATCATGGGCTTGGAGGACATGGGTGGCTCACTCGGTTAAGTGTCAGAGTCTTGATTTGACTCTTGATTTCAGCTCAGGCATGATTTCCTGCTGGTGAGATTGAGCCCC
The DNA here is from genome assembly GCF_008692635.1 of Crocuta crocuta. Taxonomy (NCBI): domain Eukaryota; kingdom Metazoa; phylum Chordata; class Mammalia; order Carnivora; family Hyaenidae; genus Crocuta; species Crocuta crocuta. The sequence continues at coordinate 3,511,791 of NW_027532679.1, read as the reverse complement.
ATGGCACTGGGATCCCAGCTTGGAGCCTGCTTGAGATCCTCTCTCCCTCTATCTCTGCCCCTCCCCTGATTGTGTGTGCATGCGTGTGTGTGTGTGTGTGTGTGTGTGTGTGTGTGTCTCAGAAAAAAGAAAAAGAGAAAGAAAAGAAAATCATGTGCTAAAAAAGCCATGAGATATGATCAAAAGCCAATGGGCCAGAAAAGGCAAATATGGCAAAACAAGTTGCTCACTTCCATGAAAACAAATAAATGTTAAAACGTAACTAAGTCAGCAATTTCCTTTAGTGGCAGCAGAGATTATCTTTCCTATTCCTTGTCACAACAGACCCAAGTACATGAAAGCCCAAGTCTGGGCCCTACAGCTAGGTCTGAAACAGTGGAGCTGGGGTGTGGGAAGAGATTAAAAGGGCAGCCAAACACAGCACAGTAGAAAGCCTTCAAAATTCCTAACAATTAATTTAAAAAATGCAAATAAATTAATCATTAGCCTAGTCCTAAGTTTAAAAGTTTCTCTCCAAACATACACTTTCTGCATTTTTGCTGAGATGTGAATTAATATCTTCTTTTTTGTCTTTAATAATTAGTGATGAAGACTTAACTCAAGACAATGCCTATGAAAATATTGGGGAAAACCACTGAAAAGGTTTGCAATATCATGTTCAGATCTTTGCAAAATTTCCATTTTATTTTCAGATCTGCCTCTCTTTAAGGTGAAAACAGTTAAGGCAGAGAAAAGCAGATACAGCTTATGTGAGATTAACTTTTGTTAACCTATTCAACTTTTTATACTAGATCTCTTTGGGGAAAGGAATGATGCTAAGGATAGAGGTCCCATTGGGGTATTTAGAGTGATTTCAAGGTAGGGAAGACAAAGTATCCTTCTAGAGTGGATAAAGAAAATGGTGCCAACCAAGTCACAGGCTTCTGAATTCCAAACACAATGAATTTGTGGTCCCATGCATGAGGCTCAAGTCCCTAACCATAAAGAAAAAGAAGATTGGAGAGACTTATTAGGCAAGGTGACTCAAAATCCAATTTTGATGACTTAAGCATAAATGCATCAGCAAGCTATGGATCAAATTTCCTTTAACATACACTAGGTTTAGGAATACTACAAAAAGGAGATAAAGGTGGGGAAACGTGCTTTACATTTCCTTTTCCCAATGCTTGAGTAAAAAATGCCTGAAGACATTTAAAAATCAAAACACACAACCAAAAATTTGCAAACCTCAAACAGATTTTGTTCTTAAAATATCTGAAATCTAAAGACAGAATCATGAGACAAAGAGAGAGAGAGAGGAAGAGGGAAAGAAAGAAAGAGAGAAAAGGCAAGAAACTTAGAGCTCCATTGAAATCCTACCTTGCATTGTGAGAGCAAAGGAATTCTGACACAGTATAATGTTTTTCTCTGTCATCACCACAAATCTACATTTCAAGCTAGGAACCAGCATATTGTTTCCATTGAGTGGGATTAGCAAAATTTGTTTCCAGGAAAACTTTAAAACTAGCCCCAAGTTTCAGTCTCCATCAGTTAGGTCATAAAGAGCAGCAATCACTTCCAAACTTTGATGGCTGTTCATAGTGTCATTTGCTGCTTCACATCTGTTTAACTCGGAAGTGACGTCCCCAGTTGAGTGTGTTTTCAGCAAGTTCCCCATAAAATGACTTCAGTTTTATGTAAAGATCATTGTGTACATTTCACAAATTCATAGAGAGCTAAAATAAATAGACACTTCCAAGCTTCACTGTTTCCAATCTGATATTTTTCCAAATACAGGAGAAAAAGAAATGGGCAGGGGGGAGAAGAGAAAAATGATTGAACATTGTGCCTTTGAAGAAAATATGGCAAAAAGGAGAAAGGATTATTTGGAAGCTGTAAAAGTTCTGGACAGATTCCCTTTACAGATCATTATAGCATAAAGTATTATTGTTCTTTTTACAGAGACTGGCTCATTTTACTCTCTCCTATAGATGGTTCAGCTGTTATGTGCCACAAGTCCCCAGTTTTACTGCTTCCTTGGCCAGCCAGGGCAGATGCTATAACTCTGTTGCTTTCCTATACACAAAAGTAGGACTGTCAGCCTTTCACCAACAAGATGGGAGGTTTGTCTTCACTCACAGGTATCATCATTTCTGCACAACAGTGAATTGATTCTTAGCCCACTCCAGAGCTGAGCCTGGTGTGGTGGGAATTCCAGGTCAGAGGTAAAAGCAAATGTTTCTGGAGACGCTGGAGAAGGGAGGGGGAGTTTAATCTCAATCCTTCTGATTTAGAGTCCTGGGGTAAATGCCACTGTAACAAGGCTCCAAACCAACAACAGGATGACATAAGCTCTTCCATTTCTAACGCAGTTACCCACCAGAACCCAAAGCATCCTGAAGCTCATGATGTATAAATTTAATTTCTCTTTTATGGCCAGAGCAGTATTTTCCATGATTTATAAATCATTTGGTCGGTGATTTCTTTGAAATCTTTGCCTCATTTATGCTCTTGACCTCTTGACCTCCTGATACATTTATTTATGCCAGAGATCTCTCTGCAGTGGTGCAGTTTAATGTCATTTGCCGAGACTGGGTGGCTGAGAGGCAAAGAAACAAAGACAAACGTTTACGGAGGTTTGTGATGCAAAAATATGTGTTTAAAAAGAAGGATAAACAAAAGAAATTGTGGACACTTAAAACATATTATTCCTGCACTATTGATTTATTGCAGGAACCCTCTATTTATTGAATACTTTATGGGTAGCTGATTATATGGCAGTTGAAGGGGCAATGAGAGAACACTGATCCTCACAGCAAAAATATTTGCTGTAAATGTCATGACATGCCTTGTCTATAATATGATTCTTTCCAGATGGTAATTTTTCAAGTTTCAGAAATGGAAAAATATGCCTTAAGACAAGCATACATAAAAATAATGCCTTTCTTCTTTGTCTCTTTCAGATTTTCATTTATTAATCTTTGCTGTTCACTACGAAGCAATGTGCTAAAGAAATCTGGTCAGAATGACATCTGATTAATTGGGCAGGGCACTTCCTACATAGCTCTTTGCTGATAACCCAGCTGTCCAAGAACCATTTCATTATAAGAGATGCAGAGGCAGGCGACAGTCACAAAACTACTGGGAAGCCAGGTCTGCTCTAACAGATTGGCACAATTTGTATCACTGGTGCTCAGAACCTACGGGGCTTGCGGAGCCCAGAGCCAAGGACGGGCTCTGCCTCTCGGGACAACCTGTATTTCTCTATGCCATTTACTCGCTATTGAAACACCGTGAAGAAAATGGCTCCTCTTCAGCACCCCCTAATCCATTTACCTGAAGCAGAATTAGTTACTCTGGCTTTATATATCTACTAAGACGCATACCCATGCATGCACACACACACACATAAACAGATTATGTTTTACAGACATATTCTAGAGATAAAATATAATATTCTGGTAGCTGTTACAGTTAAAGTTAACAATGCACTAATGTTGAGCAACTGATTTTTGATGTTTTAGAAAGCTAAGTGTTTTATCTCCTGTGGCTGCTCCGTTTTCTTGAGAAAGTATGTCATTTGCACATTCAATTACATGAATTCAACCACTGCATATGATCTTGGTGGAAAAAATAGCGAGAGGGAAAGATATAACCATTTAAATGGCGTGTGTGATTTTTGCCCTCCATTCCTCTCCAAAGACACAAGTAACACAGTGACTGTGAATCAGGCAGCAACCTGAATCGGCGGTTCTCCCCACCTCTGGTTCTGGTTTCCTCGTGCCTCTCACATTGTGAGCATTTTGCTGCACTGAACCTGGTTCAAGGATAAAGCTGACTACATCATTTTTACACCATATATGCTGATGCTACACCTGAGTGCTTTAAAATTGGGCTAATTGCAGCCCGTGTCACAGCTAGGATTCCTGTGCGAACAGGCAGAATGAAAGGTACTGAGAAACATCAAGTAACAAACCAGAGAGTAAAAGGTCCACAGCCCAAACAGAGGCACCAAATAAGAATCAAGTTCAAGCAATCAGAAACACAAAGGTCAAAATCAGGAGAAGGTGACAAAATGTTAGCACTAGTTACTTCAGAGTAGTAGCTATTTTCTTCTTCACGTATTTCCCCATTTTACAACTTGCCTGCAATACGCATGGCTTGGTTTATGATGAGAAGAAAACACACTATGAAGACACTAACCATGAAAATGAAAGTGGATAAAAAGAGAGAGAGAAAGATTGGAATAACACAGCCTGGACCTGGAAAGTACAAGGGTTGGGAAGTCACAGAATAGGCACGGAAAACCTAACTTCATTTTTCTACTTTTCTTTTCCTTTTTTTAAAAAAAGTTACCATCTCTTCCCTTCTTACTGTTTACAAATGAGTTTGCCTGCTCAGGTTTCTAAGCCTTACTGGTTTGACTATTAAATTTTAGGAGGCCCTCCTTTCAAGGTTCCCTTTCCTTTCGTATCTAGGAGTAATGGGAGTAGAGGAGGGGCATGGTTGGGAAGCACTTCTCAAAGTCTGGATTACCAGATCTCAAATAGATCATCAATTACCTGACCTTCCATGCAGCCTGCCTCTCATACAGTTCCAGGAACTCAGTCTCCTCTTCAGTCTGGAACCCCCAAAGTGGAAGAGGCCTTTCCCTTGATTCTGCACAGTAATATTGAATCCACAATCCAACTTCTAATAAGATTTCATTTACAGTTCAAGAACAAAAGAAATCTATAACAGAGAAAAACTTGCCTCTGCTCTTAGAATGAGGCCTAGATACACCTTCTAAGAGCCCCGTATGGAGATATCTTCCAGCCTGGCCTCAGCTCAAAGTGTAGCCAAACCCATGAGTCCTTACAGTCCAGGTCCCATACCCATGTCTCCCAAGGAGAAAAGAAGTGTCTCCTCATCCTAGACCATAATCTCCATTCTTAGTAGATCCGCCAATTAATTACCAGGGTGATTGGCAGGGGCTATACCATTCCTACCCAGAGCAAAGCCTATTCTCACCCACAAGAATGTGGCCCCACACTGTGGTCCCAGCATGAAATTAATATAAGAGAACAATAGGGGCGCCTGGGTGGCTTAGTCGGTTAAGCGTCCGACTTTCGCTTAGGTCATGATCTCGCGGTTCGTGGGTTCGAGCCCCGCGTCGGTCTCTGTGCTGACTGCCAGCTCAGAGCCTGGAGCCTGTTTCGGTCTGTGACTCCCTCTCTCTCTGACCCTCCCCTGCTCACGCTGTCTCTCTCTCTCTCCTAGAAATAAATAAAACATTTAAAAAAAATTTTTTTTAAAAATAAATAAGAGAACAATAATCCAGAATCAGAGCACTTCTCAAAGTCTGAATTACCAGATCTCAAATAGATCATCAAAAGTCCAGCCCAGCCTCTTACTCCAGCCCAGTCTGGTCCTCCCAGAATGAAATAGAAGATTGTGTTTACTTATCCTTCTGGAAATCACTTCCCTGGGAGGCAGCAGCTTGAACAGTAATCTCCAGGCCACCCCAGATACAGGTAACCATATTTAAGGCACGATGCAGTCTAAACCTCCTAGATAAAAGAAACATGAGGAACTCTGGTGCTCATACAGGGGTAACAAATGTACATGACCACACAGAGCATTCGGTTTCTCAGTCAAGAGCATCTCTATGATTTTACAAATCGCACCCTCCTCCCCCCTCCCCGCCAGAGAGTTGGTTTTGCTTTACATTTGGATTATATAGAGACAATTCAGTGCTATTCCTAGAACAAAAAGCCCGTCTGACCCAGACAAGTTCAGAAGGCTGACTTTCTCGTAAGACAGAAAATCTCTGCAGCTCTTAAATGACAGGATTTGTTTTTCAGCTTTTACTCATAAATGTTTCAAAATCTTCAGACACATTTTTAGTTAGGTCATCCTGCTACACTCATATAATTTTTACATGGCTATGATCATATTGCAAATAAAATATTGTATTTGACCTTTCTTAATATGATGCATACATATTTTCATGTCTCATCTATGTTGTTTAGAATTAAAATGGTGATGTGAATGTTGTAATAATAGTGATATTAATAGTGAAGAAAGCAGAGTCTCCAAGCAGAAAGGGTGGAAGTCAGTGCAACCTTAAGCAACTCTGTAAGTATATAATTTATTTTCAGGGTTAGTCTCCTTCTTTCTGAAATCTCCACGTGAACAGGGGTCTACATCCCCAGCATTTGGTGCAATGCCTATAGCAAAGTAATCTTTGCTGTATTCAACAGGTCTTTGTTGGAGAAATGAACAATTGAATAAAGAAGTGAATGAATACTGTGTCCCTCTGCAATGGTCACTCTGACTTTGCTTCACTGTAGCATCTCATGTCTTATACCCATCTAAGTACTTTTTGCCATCAATATAGCCCCCATTGTGTCCTCTGAAATTTTAAAGTATTGCCTAATAAAAGCAAATTTTACAACCTCATCATTTTAGGAAATACAGTGGATCCCTAAGGAAGGTCTTCACCAAACAGGTCAATGCCTTTTGAAGAATCAGTGGCTTGCTTGACCTGGGAAATTGTAGCTAGCAACATATTAGAGTCAAAGTTATTCCAGGTCTGTGTTTATTATTTTCTGTTCTCCACATTCTTTCTCAATATTCTCCTGGTTTCTCAGAAGATATGCTCTCTCAAAATAATGAAGAGGGGCATGAAAGCCCTCAGTGAAAGTCCAAAAAGAACATGCTATAAAAGCACAGTGGTTAGTTAGAGGCCTGGACTTTGAAGCTCAAAAGACCTTGGTTCAATTTCTAGAGAAGGAGTCTCACTGTCTTCATCTGTAAAATAGGAATAACTAAGATAATATGTGCAAAGTGCAAATACTCCCTGGCATGTTACAAAGAGCATATTAGTTCTTTTTTTTTTTTTTCTTAAATAATAACATAGGCCAAGCAGCAAATAAGAGGTTACCATTTTGAAGTACTTCAGTAACATAGTGAAGAAGCTATGTGGAGGGCAGAAATGGACTTTGTTACAACTCAAACCACACAATTTACATCATGGATATCAAATATGCCATATCTTGCCACAATTCCCTCTTCCCATGCCTGTGACAGGCATCATTAATCAAACCCAGACTTGGCCTTAGTCATCTCAAAGCTGACTCAACCCATCAGTATGGTTACAAGAAAGGAAATCTTTTGCCATTTCATATTTATCTGTTTCCCTCCTTTGACAGTGCTAATTTAGCCCAGGGAAGAACACTTTTTAATCAGACAGTTTTTTAAAAAAAAAAAAAAAAAAAAAAATTTTTTTAAATAAGGAAGGCATTAGGCTCAATGACTCAGTTGTAAGCTTTCACTCGCTTCATGTTATAAAGTGACTGGGTGCCAACACTGAGTGCTAACAAACTCATGTTTTTATCCTCAGTGCACAACATCAATCCCTTACAATGAGGAGGTCTTCCATGAATAGCTGTTGGATTTCACGCTGTTTCAAACCCTGAAGCTGGAGTGTATAAATTCACCCGTGCTCAAACTTAACTCCCTTTGTTTTCCTTTCTCTTCACTGGTGTTTTAAACATTCTCTTTGGTTGTCATTAGCTAATTTCCCAAATGAAGACTAAGTTTCAGGAACTGTGTATGTTTTCAGGCTGGACAATGCCTTTTTGAAGAGCAACACAACGTTTTATTAGACCATTCTCTGTCCCAAGATGGGGAGCAAGTGAAATAATATGCCAATTCATTCTTTAACAATAACAACAGCGAAATAGCTCAAATTACAGAATAGTGTTTTAAGGGACTTTTTTTTATTGATATAACTCTTTTGAGGTCACAACTCAAGGTCTTTTCTTCAGGTTATAAAGGAATCATTTGGCGGAGCTTGTGTTTTCTTTGTCAGTTTTGTGCCAAATAAATACATGGTCCTAAGGCAAGGTGGCAAGGGACAAGATGATAAACACAGCTTCCAGAATTCTCTTTAAGAACTTCCATCTTACTTCTGCATCCTGGCATGCCAAGGCATGTGCTGGTACATCACAGCTGTGTTTATACAAGAAAAATGAACTGGAGAGTTATGTATCCAAGCAGTGAAACCATTCCAGTCTGGCTAATTGGGGTTCCTAACTTATCTTTCCTCACTAATATTTATTTTGGGGGAGGCTGAACACTTTTGAAAACTGCTGTAATTATATTATCCCTATAAACACAGCCGTGGTGACCTGTTTTGACCATGCCTCAAGACTAATCAGTTATTTTCTCTCTTCTCACCTCTGTTTCTTTCATTCGGTAAGAAGATATAAACTAGTTTCAGATTCCCAAAGTGATAGAAAAGTTCCATCCTTCTCCCTCAAATACTGGCACATTCCTAAGCAGCAGGTAGCAGACATCTGTGCAGAGTGCAGGTCTTGAGGAAGAGTTTCTTACTTGGAGTTTTGTGTTTCTCTTTTTGCAGCAAAAGGAAAACAAAATTTTTTTAATGTGTAAACATTTCCAGACAATGCTTCAGCCTATTGGCTGCATCCTGCCATCACTTGTAAGTGAACCATGGAACATGCATTCTGAATGTAAAATTGCAGGGGAACCATGCTGGCTTTGATGAATGCAGTCCTATGCTTTAGCAACCCCATATAACAGGCCAACAAATTATGTTCCCTCTCCCCCTCTGTGCCTTGCACAGTCCCAGGAGGATTGGACCGTCGTCAGCTGAAAATCCCCGGAGTGGCTAGCTGGGAAGCAAGGCGAATGGCGTAGCAAGGAATAGCAAGGATATTGATTGTAGGGCCACCTCTCTAATTAAGGAAACACGAGGATTGTGATTCTGAGGAGCTCACAGCACCAATTTCCCAAATCAGCCTGATGTACTTGCTTTTCTATCTGACATCTCCTGAGAGACCACCAAGGGCTTTGTCTTCAGTGTGAGAGAAACCAGTGCTGTAACTGCACAAGGTCAGTTTTCCATTTTGACTTCTGAGTTTGGGTGACACATACCACGACCCAAGGTTTCAAATTGCTGTTCCCAAGGCCCAGGCAGGACAAGCTGAGTGGAGGGGCAGCACCAGTTTCACCTAGTGTGGGTCTTTACTTTGCCTACATGTTTCACTATAGGAAGATCAGCGCCTTCCAGCCTGATGATGGAAGAAAAATGGGATGATTATAATCCAGGACAAGCAATATGGCATAGAGGTTAACAGTACAGTCTCTGGAGTCCAAGAGTAGCATGTTACAGTACCAGGTGCTCTACTTACTAGCACATTTCTTAAATTCTCTGCTCTTCACTGTTCTTATATGTTAAGCAAGGATAATAATAGTACCTGCTTAAAATTGGGTTCCTGAGAATTGAATAATATAATTCATGTAAAATGCTGATCATCTAGTAAATAGTAAGTGCTCAAAAACACTGGATGATAATTAATCATCATCGAGTGTATTGGGCAAGAAGATAAAAGTTCTCTACCAAGATCAGTCATGAGCTTAGTTTTGCTGAACTGGAGAATTAAACTGCTGAAGAGATATGAGGTTTATTTGGCCTAGAATTATATAATATTGGCCATATATATTATGGCCAAGGAGTGTTAAAATACCCTAATCTTACCCCAAAGTACAGGTGTCCTCTCAAGTGCCTCATTCAGGGTATTTATATGCTCAAGGAATGATGGCAGATGAAAATTAACTATCTACTACTGATAGTAGAGACTCTGGCTCCAAACCTCAATGCAGAGAATTCAAGGGGACTGGACTGGAACATGTGGAACACTGCTTCTCTCTAGTTAGACAATCAATCTATCATACCTGCAAGCTCCAAAAAGAATAAGTTCAGACATCCACAGTCTACAAAAGACAGCATGTTTGCTTGCAGTGCCCAACATCAGGCTGGGCTGGGCTGGGCTGTGGTCAGTGAAGCAGCTTACAGGCCTAACTGCCACATAGGAGAAAAAACTGCAGAGATAACAAACATCCTGGCCATGCCACTGCTCTCGCTGCATGGGAAGAAGAAGCAAAAAAGAGGAAAGTCAAGAGAAGATAAACAAACACAGAGACAGAGATAGGAGCAGGTACAGACACCATTTGAGAGTATTCTTATTACTCCAGTGAAGAGAATTACCTGGAAATGTAGAGAGAGAATCCCCCACTGGTGAGTGACCTGTGCCTACATGACTACGTACATAGTGACTCTACATTAACATTCTTGGTCCAATCATTATGCTTAATTTTCACCAAACCTCATTGGAGGGGAGAGAAAAAAATAGGGCTGAACATACTGCACAAAATCAGGGGGATTTACTGAAGAGTCCCCATGGAACAGAAGCCAAAAACTCACTGTGATTCCACTTGTTCTGGCAAACATTTGTATATTACTATCCCAATATATTCAACTCAAGGTCATTTCTACCATTCCTATAGAGCAGAACTGTGACTTTTAAAATATTCATGCTATTTTATCAAGCCATATACACCACATCAGGGCTTCTCAACTTTGGCACTATTGATATTTTGTGCTAGATAATTATTTGTCGTCTGTCCTGCGGGCCATCCTGTCCATTGTAGGATGTTCAGCAGCATCCCTGGACTCTACCCACTGCAAAGCAGCAACACAACACCCCCAGTCCCTGTTGTGACAATCAAAGATGTCTCCAGACATTGTCAAATGTTTCCTCAAAGGCAAAATTGACCCCTGGTTGGGAATCACTGTACTAGATTATGCTGCTATAACAAACAACTGCCAAATCACAACTAGTGATCTTTATTTCTTGCTCACATTACATGTCCACTGTAGGTATGCTGGGAGCTCTGCTTCAGTCTCAGGCTAATGGAGCAGCCACCATCTGGGGCACTGTGATTCAGCAGGGCAAAGGGAAAGACAGAGTTTTTTTGTAAACCATGCTCTAGCAAACAAGGATTCTACCCAGAAATGATGCATTCTTCTTCTGCTCACATTTTATCAGTCAAAACAAATCACAAGGCCACACATAGCTCTAAGGGCCAGGAAAATGACATCCTATTAGCCCAGGAGCAGAAATATTTGGTGAACAGCACTTGTGACAATCACAGCTGGCATGTGAAAAAGTTCAAGCTTCCTCCTACATTACTTTCTTTATTATTTTTACTAGTTCTTTGCTTCTATAATCTCTTTATCCTGATTGTTTTTCTAAATTATTTTTATTGATTGGTTTATTGATTTTAGAGAGAGAGTGTGTACAAGCAGGGGAGAAGGGTATGAGAAAGAGACAGAGAGAGAGAGAGAGAGAGAGAGAGAAAATCTTAAGCAGGCTCCATGCTCATCACAAAGCCTGACAAGGGGTTGGATCCCACAACCTTAGGGTCATGACCTGAGCATAAATCAAGTCAATTGACTGAGGCACCCAGGTGCCCCTGTTTTTCTAATTTAAATGAGATGTTTACTTATTAATTTTTAGTCTTTCTCCTTTTCTATTATAAGCAAATATAGCTTTCAATTTGCTTCTAGCATCATCTTTCTTTTCAATCCCACAAATTTTAATATGTAATGTTTTTGTTATTATTCAGATCCAAGAATTTTCTAATTGTCACTATAATTTACCTATTGACACAAGTTATTTAGAATTATGCTCTTCTTGGTCTCTATACATCAAATATTTGGGCTCTATACATCAAATATTTGGGAGGAAGGATTAATTTTGTTTGGTCTTAGCCATGGTAAGAAAATAGGGTCTGTATGAATCAGTATCCATGTAGTACTGATTTTTTCTTTTCTCTTTTTTATGATGATTTTTTAAAAAATTGTTGGGATTGGTTTATAGCCTACTAAAGAGTCAATTTTCTTAAAGTTATATGTGTCTTTGAAAAGGATTATCTTTTCATTGTTAGGTAATAGAACTACATGTGATACATAAATCAATGTTGTTAATTTTATTACTCAAATATTCTCTACTCTTACCAATATTTTATCTGCTTGATCTATCAGATTTTGAGAAAAGTTATATTTAAGTTCCCACTATGATGTTTGTCAGTTTCTTTTTGTAATTCTTTCAGTTTTGACTTTATATAACTTGAAACTATATTATTAGGTACACAGAAATTTAAGAACATTATCTTTCCCTGTTGAGTTGAAATATTTTCATTTCCTTGGCAACACTCTTTTATCATCAGTAATGGTACTGCCTTAAACAGTTATTTCATTGGATATTAACATAGCTCTACAATCTTTCTCTTGCTTGCCAGGTATATCTTTTTCTAACCTTTTATTCTCAATCTTTATATGCTCTTATAATTTTAGGTGGATCTCTTTTAAACAACAAACAGCTGGAGTTGTATACGTGTGGGTTTCTTTTTTTTTCTCCTTTCTCCTACTCAATTGCTGGATTATTTCATTCAATTTTTTTTTCTAAGATTATTTTCCTTCCTTCTGAAGCCCATCATTTAGAAGTGATTTTGTTAGGAATTGTTGGTAGCTTATAAACACTTAGTGTTTGTCTATATGCAAGTTACTTTTTGTGTTCAACCATTCTTGAAAGATAGTTTACTTGGGTATATAATTCTAGGTTGACAGATTTCTGCTTTCTGTCTTTGAAGATATTCTAGATTCCATTGTTGCTACTGAAAGTCAGTCATTGTTTTATTATGTCTTATTTGTAGAAATTATAACTAAGTGTATAGAGGATCTGGAAGTCTTTTTCTAATTGCTGTTAATCTCTCTTTGTTTTGTTATTGTGTTTGGCTACAGATTTATTTTTATTTGTCCTGTGTATTTTTCTTTCTTAATCTGGGAATTTTATTAACTCCAGGAAAATCTCAATCATTATCTCCTCAAATATTGCCTCCTTTCTTATTCTCTTCTTCTGGAACTCTATTTAGACATAGCTTAGACACTCTTACTCTATCACTCCATTTCTCTTAACATTTTCTATTTATTTCTCTGTGCTGCATTCTGTGTAATTTCTTCAGGTTTATCTTCCAGTCCACTAATTTGCTTTTTAATTGTGTCTAATCTGCAATTGATCCATCTATTAAGTTTTTTATTTCAGTAATTCTGTTTTTTTGAAGTTTTATTTGTTTTCTTTTTCAAATCCACCCAAGAGTTTTATAGTCTCTTATTTATTACTTTCAGCATAATTCCTCTCATAGAAGATTAGCATAAAAAATAGATATATGTAAAATATCTCATAATAACAACAGCAATCAAGACATGATGCTCCTTATATAAACAACTGCAGGTAAATCTCCCCCTCCCCTTACGCCAAGTTCAAATTTAAGGAATGAAAGAGATTTTCTCTTATAATGCTATCTTTCATTGGATAATAATAGTTATGCAGACACATTCTCCTTTGGTCCTAAGTGTTTGAAAGCTTAAAGCCTATACTTATCCCCAAGTACTATAGATTTCCTCAGCCTAGACTTTTTGATTCAACCATTCTTCTTTCCATCTTATTGTAAAAAAACAAAAACAAAGAAACAAAACTTATATCCATGTATTCATTTATATTATGTCTGTATTTTCTATTATAAGCCTACTTAGATCTTTGGAAAGTATGTGAGGCAAAAATAATCATAATAACAAATATCCTTAGGCATCATTTTCACTATATGTCAAAGAAAAGTTTACGCTAGGTAATTATTCTTCTCTGGTGCAAAAAAAAAAAAAAGAATGAAACTTCTAGCAAAACATAGTTGAAAACTTATGGTAAGTCCTCTAAATGGACTATTTCAACCTCAACTATTAAGAACATCTTAATTTAGCAATATATCTTAAGTTTATGTGGAGGAATCATTAAAATAACCCAGCTTTAAGAACTTTGCAACTCCTATCAAGAAATGGAATCTTTCAGAGAGCCTGGGTGGCTCAGTCAGTTAAGCATCTGACTTTGGCTCAGGTCATGATCTTGTGGTCCCTGTGTTGGAGCCCCTCGTCAGGCTCTGTGCTGACAGCCTGAAGCCTGCTTCGGATTCTGTGTCTCCCTCTCTCTCTGCCCCTCCCTCAATCATGCTCTCTCTCAGAAATAAATATTTTAAAAAAATAAATAAATAAATGGAATCTTTCTCTTCAACTCTTGAATCTTCACTGGCTTTGTAATTGGTCAGTAGAATGATCAGTTCTAAGGATAGATGTTAAGAGGATTTGTCACTTAACAAATCGCATCACCATGTAAAGAAGCTCAAGTTAGTCTCCTTGGAGATGAGAGACCTATGGAGTCCCATCCAACAGCCAATACCAACCCCAGATATGTAAATGAGGCCATGTTGAATCACTAGCCCATACTAAACCACCAGCTGATATGTGACCACAAGAATGAGTCCAGTTAAGACCAGCAAAAGCTGGTGAACCACAGACTCATGAGCTAATAAATAATTATTGTTTTAAACCATTGACTTTTAAGTGGTTTGTTATACAGCAATAGCCAACTGATACAGTTATTATAATCACTATCATTTTGTTTGATGCTCTTCACAACTCTGTGAAATAAGCAAGATAGATAAGATCCCCATTAACAAAACAAGAAAATAGACTGTATTACTTTTCTGTCACAGTGGACTCTCAAATGGGATGTGTGGAAAATGACTGAAACAGATATGGAAACAATATAGCCTGTGTTTATTCTTATTTTCTCAAAAAAAAAAAGGAAACAAGTAGAACTTTACTAATACCAATATATAGTAAGTGAGTAACATGTATATAATTTATAACAATTATGCATACATTAGAGATGCATGCTCAAAGTTGTTTTATTGATAGTGATGTGACATGAAAAATTTGTAAACAATTGCCTTAAGCAAAATGGTAGAAGAGAATAGTTTAGAATACAGCTCTGTGAACACTTGTATCCCTAACTAGACTACAGGACTCCCAAACCCAAAGAACAGGAAAAATTGAGCAGAATTTAAAAATGAATAGAAGGAAAAAAATGAATAGAAGATTTGCTACAGTAAATGAAATAAGTTCCAAAGACTAATTGCTTTCCTTTGAGGAATTAGGCATGATAGTTAAAAATTCAAATTACATAGTTTTCTAAGCATAAATAAAATATCTCAGTGTGGAAGGAATGCATTTTTTAAAAGCAGAATAGATTAATTTAAATTATACCCTGGTGGGCATTTCATAATTAGGTTTATATATGATTGCATCTGGAAAACATCATTCTTCTCAATAGGAAAATTATGCAATATGTATTGTATTGTGGGAGAATCACATAAAATTATTTTGTTTCTCCCATCAGCATGAAGGTTCCAACTTGCCTCAAGAATAATTATGAAACTATCCTATCATGTATGTTATATGGAATAAAAATATCAATGGCCCCAAAATTCCATATACAGCAAATAGAAAAAAAATTGTTTCTTGGAATTCAATTGATAATTCATTGAACCTCAACCATGTTCTCTAAATAATGTCAACAAGGAAAAGATATTGGAATCCAGTTCTGTGATCAGCTAGCCAAGCATTTTTGTATGGCTCTGTTTATCAGGAATTATGAGGATTAAGTGAGTTAATACATATGAAACTCTTAGAATGGTGACACAAACAGTTCTCAGTACAGGTTACAAATTATGAGGATGGGAATGGGAATAAATATGTCATCTCTGGGGAACCTTTGGATGGACCCATCTCCTTGCCTTCACATTTACAACTAGTTCCAGGTAGGAGCCATTGTCAGCCTGGGTGCCTTAGAACAGACCATCATCTAAGGCAATCTTCCCAGAATCCTTGATGAGGAAGCAAGCTCACAGAAATTAAATAACTTGTCCATGAAAACTCACATCAAAGTCTAAAGGTCTCCTAAGCCTTTGCTCCTTCTATATATCAGGCTGCCTACAGCCATCATTCTAGGACAGATCCAATTTTATATTAGAGCTAATGTGAATCTCACAGGTAACCTCATGGACCCTTTGGAGTCTTCTCCCTTCTTCCAGGTTCCAGGAGGAGGAAACTTCCCAGTTTATAACCAATTTGCCATGACCCAAAGCCCAGATATGATATGACCCCTTTGTTCACACACACACACACACACACACACACACACACACACACACTGAAGTGGCTTTACAAAAAAACTCATTAAAGTTTCACCAAGAAATACCTTCACTTATAATAAGCATAACAAACACACCAGCAGTTCATACACACTGTGAAGGGCAGACAAAGTAAACAATCTTTCAGAGGTCATCCCAGTTTGGGCTTTCCTTCAGTACAGTGGCTTTCAACTGGGGGTGATTTTCCCCCAAGGGAATATACGACAATATCCAGAGACAAATGGGGAGGAGGGGTGTGCTACTGGCTACTGGTGGATAAAAGTTAGGGATGCTGTTAACATCCTACAAAGCACAGGACAGCACCCTACAACAAAGAATAACCCAACACCAAACCTAGCTATTGTTACAGTTAAGAATTCTTGCTTTAGTACTTATAAAACCAATTGTAATAGCATAGACACTTCTGGATGACGTTAAGCAACTTGCTTTAACTCTCACAGCCTCTTTTTGATTTGTCAGTAAAATGGGGGTAATAATAATACATACCTTACCAAATCATTGTGAGGATTGAACAAGAAGATTTATGTTAAAGCCCCAGTATAATGTCTGTCTTACAATAAACAATTGACATTTATTCAGTAAACATATATTGAGCCACAAGATGCAGTGAACATAGGGGTGTGTAAAACGCTTATTGTCTCTGTGTTCAGGGAGCCACAATCTAGAGGAGGAGACAGACATTAATCAAAGAGTCACACAAACATGGGGCACCTGGATAGCTCAGTCAGTTAAGTGACCGACTCTTGATTTTGAATCAGCTTATGATCTCACAGTTCATGGGATCAAGCCCCATATCAAGCCCATGGTGAGCCCCGTGTGGGGCTCTGCACTGACGCCACAGAGTCTGCTTGTGATTTTCTCCCTTCTTCTCTCTCTGCACCTCCCCCCACTCACACATACACACACTCTCTCTCTAAATTAATAAACATTAAAAAAAGAGTCACACAAACAATAAAAATGGGCTGTCATTATTGTTGTTATTATTAATAAGAAAATTTCCTCCTTTAGTGGACTTCCCCATACTTCTACTCCTAAGCCTTTTCTGTGATTTTTCTGATATAATCCAAGAAGGGCTAATACCAAAGGTGAGTGGGCTAAAAGTCTTCCATGCCCACACCAGGATGGAAGAGCAGAAAAGCTCTTTGCTCATCTGTCAGCTCTTCGACCTCTGAGAAAAGCTGCTCCCAACTTCTAATTGCCTGCTCCCAACTCCACAGTGTCTGGGGAAGGGCACGTGATCCACAGGCAGCCCTGCCACCGGGCCGCGTTGCTATAGTAAGGATGCCCTTTATTGATCAGACTTGCCTGGAGTCATGTAAGTCCCCAGCCTGCTGCTGGGCTCCCCGAGGGGCAGTTGGCGGGCAGCAGTGTCTCTCTGGACCCAGGCTGATCCCCAGCCCTGCTCTTTCTCCCACCCTCGACTCAAGTAGGCTGCCCACAAAAGCACCTAATGCTTCTTTGTAGTGTCTTGTCATTCACACACTAATTTGAAGTCACAGATCAAAACCGGTTGGAGACACCAGGGAAAAGAGATTTGAAGATTCCCTGCCTTCCCTAAAGCGATGCTGCAGTCCTGCATCAGCGGCCAACAAACTCCATTGTTTTCCCCAGAGGATCTTTCTCCTACCCTTTAATTTCACCACTTTCTAGAGTCTCTCCGTCTTGCCAACATTTTTATTATAGGCGGTTTGACACTGTATCTTAGAAGAAGTTCAGTAGGTCTGCTACCGATTAGAAAGCCGATGCCCTGAGAGGCTAACAGACTTGCTCAAAGGTCACAGTTCTGGTTAGTAACTACATAACCCAGAGACACACCCCATTTCTCTAGTACCTTCAGAGAGTGAGGCAGCCAGAAGGTGTTTCCACGTGGACTTTCCTTTTTTTTTTAAATTTATTTGCTTTTAAAAAGCAAGTTTAATACTTTCTTCCTATAAATATTTGCATGGAAATATAGGTGAGGGGTCATTACTTCTAAAAATAAGGTATTAAAGGTTGTTTTTTTTTTTTTTTTTTTTTGCTTGCTTAAGAACTCCAAATGTCATGTTTATCTATTGAACATCCACCTCCATCCCCACTGCTCATGTGTTGGTGATCTATGAACTCACTGTGGGTACTTGTTGGGCTTTCAGACAGAGTGCTCACATAATTAAGTAAAAATCATATAACAAGTCAGCAACACTACCAGAATTTGGGGGGTTTTGTTAATGCAAAATTCTTTCATCCATAGAAGAAAAATATACAGGAAGGAGTCTACAGTGCTCTAGCCCATACCAGTGGAAGGCATCACTAATCAATCACAGTACCTTTTCCTTTCAAACATAGATTGAGTCTCAGAATCCTTCTCAAGACCATGGTCCAAACAGCAGTTCCCCCATCAACAAGTCCAACATAATATGTGGTGATATGGGAAAGCCTCTTGAAGTGGAGTCCATCTCACATGAGACTTAAAGATAAAATGAAGACAGACATGTAAAGAGTCAGAAAAGAGGGTTCTAGGGAGAGGGAACCATATGTGAAAAAGTGACAAGTATGAAATGACACTGACTAACTCAAGGAACTGGAAGAAGGAATTGCGGTTACACTGCAATGAGCAAAGAGGAGTAGTCGGAGATAAGGTGGACTAGGTAGGAATTCAGGAGATTGTCTCTAATCACTTAATCACCTCCCAATACCTTACTGTGAATTAATTTACTACATTAATATGTAGAGGATAATACAAAGAAGATTAAAAAGTAGAAGAAATTTCCCCAAGGAATTATGTTTGAATAGAGGCTCTGGGCACTAAAAAGAAGATAGTGGGCACTGAGCACTTTGCTAGAAAGAAAGAATACTGTCAGCTATGTGAGGCTACTGACAATCAACTGTATCAGTCAGGATTCAACCAGAGAACTAGAACAAGAGAATGGGTATGTACGTGTGTTCCTATGTATGTGTACATATTACAGGATGTATTGCAGGAATTTAACTTTATACAATTGTGGTAGTTTAAACTAATTCTATAAAGCTGTGGTCTTCATATCTCATGTTGGATCATGTACCTTGCAAGGCAGGCAGAAGGAAAGGGAAGATGGGTGTAAAGTGAACAAAGACACACTGGAAGCCACTCTTTGAAATAGAGCCTACGAGGAGAAACTGACACCTGTGTAAGTCTCATTGCTTCTGACCTACATGGTGTGGATTTGCTGCAGAAGCACAGGTATTTCATCATGGATCTAAACACACTCATTGACCAAGAGTTGGAAAAACTGAAGGAGGGTACCCAAGAAGAAGGAACAGATGGAGACTGGCCTGACTGTTGCCTCTTCAGATGGCCTCTTCAGGAGGCCATTCTTCAGATAAGGCACAATGTGTGAGAGCTAAAGAATGGCTACTACTTCATCTCCAACCTTCAAATCTCACACAAGGAACCTCTCTGTGACCCACCATAACTGGATACAAAACGGGAAGGGATTTGGGGACACAAGACTCAGCCTAGTAAGTTGTTATATTACAAAGCCATCCAACTGAAAGGTGGACTAGTAATGCCAGTTCTTGCCTACTCGCCAGCATCCTGGCTACTCCTCTCCCCTCTATAGCCCCACACAGATGTGGCCATCTCTGGATACAGACAATTGGACTAGGAAAGACATTTGACCCAAAGAAAATCAATCCATGGGCTCAATGAACCATCAGTTATTCTCTCCGCCTCTCTCACTCTCATTTCAACCAAGAAGTACATGATGTCTGAGGGGGTTTATAGAGGCTGAGTAGAAGCTGACAGGTCAATTCAGAACCTGTGCAAGCAGGGAGAACTGGAGCAGAGAGATCAGCAATAATGAGAGAGATTCTGTAACGCCTGGGAAAACACAAATGCCCGTTAGTTCCTGGCTTTCTTTGAGGGGCCCAACTGTACTTTGCTTTCTGTATAAACACATGATGGCCAACTGTAATAAAAACTCCACTTTCACCTTTACTTTTGCCAGCAGGGCTGTTTCTGGGTTTTGCAGACAATCTGTCTCTAAGTCAGAAAACAAAGGTTGAAGACAATCTGTACCTGTTTCCCAATTACCCAATTCCTCTCTAGTTACTGTATTCAGTGACACAGATAACACAAGTTAGAAGTGCTTCAATTCACACTCACAAAGATACACCCTGAAGTCATAGTAACTTGGAGGAAATGGCAGAAAAAAATGAGAGCCGAAGGAATCACGGAAACATCTCCCTCTCGTGCTGAGTGCTGGGCACATCACGTCATGTCAGCAGAGGCTTCATAAGGTAGTGAGTGAGAGGGGGGCAATTTCAACTCACTGCTACTCCTAAAGTGTGCACTTGAGAGATGGCGCTCTTCCCAGAGCTGTCAATCTTCCAGCATTCACGATCCTGAAAATCGATTTAATAGAACATTTTAAAGGAACTTTTTCAAAACTTTATGCCAAAAAGAAAAAAGAAAAAGAAAGAGCAAGGTGCTAATTGCACTTTAGAGCTCCAGGTGCTTTTCAGTCCAGGATCTCAAAGTATTTGATGAACCCTTATTTCACAAAGCCTTGCTTTACCCCTTAGTGGGAACAGATCAGTATTGTTGAGTTCATTTTACAATATGGAGAAACTGAGGCCCTACTCAAAAAAGATGAGAATGTCATCGCTTCCAACTTTTGACTTCAAGAGGAATTAAGGGAAAATGTGATTCATTTAGATCATAGGACTTGTAATTGCCTCAGTTTGAGATATCATGTCATGCATATTTCAGTTGCAGATATTCTACTCAAGATGTCAGCTTTCACTGGCCAGTACGTCTTTGCCACAAGGTTGCAAACATGCAGGCAGCTGATAGCTCACATCTTTACAATTTTACAAACAAAAATGGAAAGAAAGTGCTTTTATCCAAGCTTCTTTTCTCTAAAAATCTCAAGGAAGAATTCTGACTGAGTGGTTTGGATTTGCATGCCCACATTGGACCAATTGCTAAGGTCAGAGAGATGGATACTGTGATTGGTCAGGTCTAGCTCACATGTATGTCCACCAAAGGCCAATGGCAGCATGGAATACCACCAGAAAAAGAGGATTAGCCAAGATATAACCAGCAGAGGAATTGTGGCCTGAGCAGCCATCAATTAACCTTCTACCTAAGCAAAAAGAGGTAGCCAAATACACACATCTTATCTTCTCCCTGTCCTAAGCCCTCTAATATAAAGATGACTTGCCACTAAATCTATGTGTGTGCACACACCTGATTTCTTAGGGTAAAATCTTAGCAGTGGCACACCTGGGTCAAATGATACATTTTTTTAAGGTTTTGATCCTCTTTGCTGACCTGCTTTTCAGAAAGCGAGTACAAACTTCCATTCCCACCAGTGTGTGAATGTGTTATTATTATTATTATCTGCTTCCTAAAGAAAAGGCAAACATATCATAAAACGGGCAATAGGAACAAGTGAAACAGAAAAGAAAAGAAGGAAAGTATCCAAATAAATTACCACCTAGACAATCAAGATTAGAACTGAGAAATGTTTGTCCTGATGAGGTATGAATGAAATTTAGTGAAAGACAGATGATGCTGGATCCTATCTCTGAGCAACGGCCGTGACCTTTCAGAATCAGGCAGCAATGTGAACAAGAAGTGTCCCTCATATCAGGCAGCTGAGCATTTAGAAGTAGCTGGCCATGCATAGCTTACTTCCCCAGTCTCCTCTAACAAGAAAACCAGATGAACTCCTGGCAGCATGCAGATGAGATTATGTTTCTCAAAGATCACAGCCCGTTGAAGCCAGGGCAACACACCTGTCAGAGGCAGACTCTGCCCCATAACTGCCCCAATGAACTGTGGGCTAATTGCCATTGGCAAAAATAATCTCCACAGATTCCAGCAGGCATCATAAATAACAAGGGTCTGTGACAGTGCATTATGACAAGGTCTCAATCGCTCTTATCTTTTACTAGAGTGGAGCTTGTGCATTCGTGTTACTAATGAATCTTTCTCATTTGTGCAGGTGATGTTTCCATTTGACAATGACATGAACATAAAGTGGAGGTTAATTTACTCCAATGCGAGAGGTTCATTATTTAACCTGACGTTGAGGACAAAACAATGTAGTTTAATAGATGACAAATAGAAATTAGTTGTGATGAATTTTGCCATTTAATTCTAGCCGGCTCACTGACTGTTCACCATAAACATGGCAAGAGAGCTGGAATTAACCTCTCTGTGGGCGGGGTTTGCTCCCCTTGCTATTTCCAGGGTATCATACAATGATCAAGAAACCTCCATGGGGAGGTTCCATTGGAAAGGAGTAATGTCCAGTTATACAAAAGACTCTGGAGACCTATGGTAATGCCCTGTCACTGGGTCAAGTTTTATTGGATTGCTTTTCTTTAACACCAGATAAACAATTGACTTACAAGCCTAGACACTAGAAGTTGTATTGAATTTTGATAGATGTTAGCATTGGCATCGAAAGCCCTTATCCTGGTGCCCTTTTATTCTTTCACATGAAGGTAGCTGAGCAATAACAGGAATGAGTTACAATTCTATAATCAGAGCTTGTGTTTGAATTCCAGGCCAACCAGTCAGTAATTAGAAGCTTTTCCTAGTTAGTTATTCAGCTTTTCCTAGCCTCAGTTTCTTCAACCATAGAAGGGGAATAATAATAGTATTTACCTCAGACTATAGATCAGATGGGATTCTGAGGCAGGAAATGTACATATAACTTGGAATTTATATGGAGTCAATGTTCTTGAATAATGCTTAGAAATTGTCATTGATTTTTATTTTTTTTCCTCCATCAAGGCTTAGTGTCTGTAAGAAAACCAGAATATGTCATTTACGCCATCATACAATCAGTGTGTTCCTTGCCCCAAAGGTATCTGCATTTGTACATGCCTTTTCACTGTAGAGAGAAAGACTGTCCCCAGGTTAAGGAATTTTAAGTCCAGCTGATTAGGTAAAGAGGGAAAGAAAGGAAAAGAACATTTTAGGCAAAAAGCCTATGCAAGGCTCTGAATTCGTAAGGAGTATGGGAAATAAAGAAATTAAGTATATTCAGAGCATAGAAATCCAGAAAGTCATGTAGGAGAATTGGGCAGGGCCAAGATATTGCAGACCTTTGAAGGCCAAGGTGAAGAGTTCTTGTCTTTATCAAAAGAGCAATGATTGGAACACCAATGTCCTAACTAGAGTCATAACATGTTTAGACCTACTTTAAATAGGTAACTCTGGAGCTAGTATGGAAAATAGCTTTGGAAGCAGGTAGGAGTAGATGCAGTCAGACCAGGTTGGAAGGCACTGCAGTGGTCCAGACAAAGATGGCAATAACTTTAGATAAAGTTCTGCTAGATAAAGAGAAGTAGAAAGATTTGATAAATGTGTAGGAGGTAAAATTAAGTAGACTTGGCAGTGGATTGGATATGGGGATAAATGAAGAAGGAGGTACCATTGATGACTTGCATGAGTCACTGAGCCAAGCACCCTGTTTAGAAATAAAAGAATAAGCTTCAAGGAGAGTACATTAATTTTCTAAAAATCAACATATACCCACCTATTAGCGACAGAGTTTATAACATGTGCTATGTGTATATGGCACCTATACATGTGATATGTGTTTATAAGAGATAAAAAGAGAAAAGGTATTTGTGTTAATACACACATATCCAGGATATATTTAGATAAACTAAAAATTTGATCACTATTTTATCTCTAAATAAAAATTTCTAAAGAAATCCTATGCCCATCTTTTATCTCTATAAACTGCATCCCTATGACATATTACTCATATTCTGTGCTTATTTTTCTAATCTGCAGAATGTATATACAACCCTCTATATACTTTCTTTTATCTAGCCAGTGTGTGGCCACCTCATTTTTATTGTTATTCTGGCTTCTATTCAATTTATTAGTTTGTGGTCTATGAAAGCATATTTTAATAATTTTGAAGGAATCTTTTCATCATGGAAGCTTGTCTAAAGAAGGCCTGAAATAATCAGTATTTCAGATTTTTAGTACACCCCAGCCCCTTCCCCCACCACGCACACATACTCATATATGTTTTGCTATTTTAAAGAAAGAGATTTAACAGCCATAAGGCACTTTTAAAAATAACATTCACATCTGGGCTGACCACCTGTATGCCAAAATTTAGCTTGATGTTAATTAAAACAGGCATGTTATAAACCTCAGGAAATGGCAGCTGACCCCTAACTATGAATGTAATGCTATAATAATATGTAGTAAAAATAAGACATTTTGAGGCTGTTGCCCAAACCACTCATGCATTAAAATTTTCACCACTGTATACTCTGCAAGAGGACGGGTAAATCAGCTGCAGAAATGGTCCAACCAAAAAATAATAATGATAACAATTCAAAGAGTATGAGCCACTCATTCATTCAACAGATGGCTGTCCTGGATACACATCAGCATTCTGCCTCATGAGGAAGATTCTGCGTAGAGTTTGGAAGATTGTTTGGCCCTATCCTGCTAGATATGATAATATCGATGCAGCTGGTATTTATTGAACACTTTACTATGTGTCTTGCACTGTGTTATGCATTTAACATAGATTATTTCATTTAATCCTCCTTACAATACTCCAAGATAGGTGCCATGATTATCCCCATTTTACAGATTAGGAAACAAAGGCTTAAAAGATTTATGTACCCTCGATGGGTGGTGCAGTGGCAGAGCTGGGACTGGAATGCAGGCCATCTGACCCCACGGTCCAGGTGTATCACAATGGCCCCACATGGCCACAGAAGCCTGCCCTCACTCCTGCTTGGACCTGTTCCATCTGTAAACTCACCCCATTCTTTTCATATCCACCCACAACTGACCTCCTGCATTTTCCACCACCTCCTTTCTGATCCTTTTTTGTCACTTTACTCCATGAGACCCCAGACGCTCTCCCATTTCCTTTTCACTCTCCCATCAGCCCCACTCATTTGAAGCCACTTCTCTTAATTGCCTCTGACACCCAGGCATTTGACAACTCAGCTTTTGCTCTGCTTTTCATTTGATCCAGCTATTTGCCACTGCCTCTGAATGCTAAAATTGTCCTCTTTCTCCTTGCACCTTCAATTTTTGCTTCATAAAGCAGGGTATTGGAAATTTGCATTTTAGGACAGGTATATATAGAATGCAACTAGGTAGAGTGACACATATTTATATGCAACTGGATATTAGAGTACACAGACAGTGGCATTTTTTTAAAAAACACAGGATTGTCTATTGTACAAAATACACCATCAGGAGTGGCCATTGGCACAGTTGTGAATAGCACTTGAAGTGGTAAGTCTAAGTTCATGTCTAAAATTTCCATATTCACTTCCAAATGTGAACTTTAAAAAAAAAATTAGGGGCACCTGGGTAGCTCAGTCGGCCGAGCATCCAACTTTGGTTCAGGTCATGATCTTACAGTTACTGGGTTCGAGACCCATGTTGGACTCTGCTGACAGCTGGGAGCCCAGAGTCTGTTTTGGATTCTGTGTCTCCCTGTCTCTCTCTGCTCCTCCCCTGTTTGTGCTTTGTCTCTCTCTCTCTCTCTCTCTCAAAAACAAATAACATTTTT
Organism: Crocuta crocuta; assembly: GCF_008692635.1. Lineage (NCBI taxonomy): Eukaryota > Metazoa > Chordata > Mammalia > Carnivora > Hyaenidae > Crocuta > Crocuta crocuta. Next base: position 3,486,319 of record NW_027532679.1, on the reverse strand, counting down.
AAAAATAAATAAATAAATCATAAAAAAGATTTAAACAGAAACTGTAAAATTCAACTGTATTCCAGTTTCTGAAGCTATAATAATGGTTGTGCAAGGTATACAAGAGTCACTGAATCCACTGGATATGCAATATGTAAGATTTGACCAAACTCTGTCCCATAGGACCTCTAAGGCTTTAGGTATACTAGTCTGGATCCTAGCTTTGAGGCAGAAATATCAAGGTTTTGTTCATCCCTCTACACTTATTCAGAATAAGTGACATTGGACAAGTCATTTAACTTCACTGTGCCTTGATAAATAATCCTAAAATGTGAATGGCTAAATAAAACCTTCCCTGTGGAATTCTGTTGAGAATCAAATGAGAGAATACATTTAAAGTGCCTAAACTAGAATGCACTCAATAAATGGCATCATGTTGTTGTTAATACCACCTCTTTACAGCTGTTGTTCATACCCAGCAGTAGTTGCAGTACTGTTTGCTGCAACAGCACATTCAAGTTCTGTGCTTGCGAAATTCCGACTACTCCTTTCTTCTTCAGCCATACCAAACTACTTGTGGTTACCCCCAAATGCCATATTGTTTCATCTCTCCTGTGTTTTTTTTAATATATTCTTCTCTTTTCCTGGAAATGATGGTCCCCTGTAAATTGGCCTAATGAAGTCCAAATCATTGTGTAAATCCCAGATCAAATATTTGCACTGATAGGAAGTTCACCCCAACTCCTCAAGACAACCCTGACTATTCCTTATCCCACTATTCTTAGATGTGTCTCTCTATTAAACTGAGCTTGTAGAGAACAGGGACTAAGTTTTGTTTTATTTTTGGTGCTATATTCACATCTGGCACAGTGGCTGATGTACTATACAGACCTATCTAAGAAGCTTTAGCACCAAGGAACAGAAAAACCCACCTCAAACTGGCTTAGTATTAAGGAAGTATGTCGTCTCATACAACATGAAGTACAGAGGCAGGGTGGGACCTAGGGCTCATTCAATGATTCGATACCCACATCAAGAACCTGGCTCTTCCCACCTTCCTGCCGTCGTCTCAGTGGGGCAGCCGTGCCTTATTCATGGGCATAAGATGACTGCACTAGTTCCAGGACTCCCATCCAGGTGCCAACAATGACAAAGGAAGAACCGTTTCTTTCTTCCTGTGTCTTATTTAGAGTAGCCAGAACCCTTTTTTCAACATACTTCTGATACTCCATTTCCCAGGATTAGGTTTTATGTTCATTCCCAAATAATTCATTTGCAGGGGAAATGAGATTACCACGATTGCTGTAGGCTAGGGATCAGCAAAGGTTTTCTGTAAAGAGCCAGACTGTAAATATTTTAGGCTTGGAGAACCATAGAGTCTCCATTGCAACTATTCAATGTGCCCATATAGCAAAAAAGCAGCCATAGACAATGTGCAAATAAATGAGTGCCGTTGTGTTCCAATAAAACTATTTACAGATACTGAAATTCAAATTTTATACCATATTACCGTGTCATGAAATACTCTTATCTTGAATATTTTTCAACTACTTAAAAATTTTTGAAACATTCTTTGCTCAAACAGGCAGCATATCAGATCTGGCCTAAGGTCTATAGTTTGCAACCCTTGGCTTACATTATTTGGAGTCAAATGTATGTTTAAGTGCCATCCACCATAATTTCCAAAGTGCATTGTAAATATTTTAAAAATTAAAGAAATAAATGATTAAAGAGAACACAGTTATTTCCCAGGAGAAGTTCATAGGATATACATGTATATGATTTCTCAAAAGATATTTTTTAAATAAATGCTTTCCCTAATAATGGTAGAGTTAGCAGGATTAAACAAACAAAAATTGTGGTTTGTGACAGCTTAGATACTAAATTGTGAAAATGGAAGGTAAATAACTTTTTGTGTTAGGATGTGTGAGAAATATAAATTTAAAAAATTCCCGTGAATCTAAAGTCATAAAAGGTTTGCTTTGATGGTAAGTAGGTGAAAGAGATTACTTAATGGGCGTTTTCTATGTTAACATCTTCTGACTTCACAATTTTCCAGACATAATGTTGTATGTATCCTGATGCAGGCAAAGAGATAATTATAGAGTAACTGCTTGCACTCAGTGTAAATTAATCAAATGTAAATTAAATAAACTGTAAATAGAAGAGATACTCCTTAGCTGATACAGCAAGTGAATCACCTCCATTATAGACTCATTTTTGCAAAATTACATCTAATCATAGTATTTTAAGATAGTGTTTGGCAAAACATCTCTAAATCTGTCAACAAAAGCAGTGATTACTTCTTTGCAGCTGAATACCTTTGCCAACAAACACCCATCTGTCTGGAAAGATTTATGTATGGTTCTGCCTAAAGTCAAGGCTAAAATCTCAGTGACCTCTGGAGTCTTCTTTCACCTTTGTGCTCTGAGAGTCAATAAAAATTCATTTTAGAGTAATCATACTACGATCCTTAAAAAATTACAAACCTAAGATGTAATCAAGCCTGTTCCAAGAATCCCTAAAGTAAATATTCTTCTAGGTAATTATGTAACTTATTTTGCTTGATCCACATTTTAATCTAGCTTGTCATTTGCTGCTTTAATAGAGTCCAACTCCTTAATATGGCTTATAAGATCCAGTATAGCTGCATTTGAAGTCCGTACTGTACTTTATGCTCCACTGGTCTGATTTTCTCAGTTCTTCAAGCACATTGTGATTGCTTCCAGACCTTGGCCCACACAGGTCCTTCTGCTTGGGCCACAATTTCCTTCTTCCTATCTTACTCACCCCTCGGTGCAGTTAACATTTCCTCTTTCTTTAGGACTTTGATTAGTGTGGAGGATCTGGAAGCCTCATCTGCTCCTCCCACCCCATCATGGATTTGGTGGACCATCTATATGTACAGCATCCTATGCTTGCTTGGTCCTTTCTTAGGATTTATAATCCAAGTACTTTTCTGTGTATTTGTTAGTCTCTTGAGAGTTGAAGACAAGAACTGTGACTTATAGTGATTATAATAAAAAATTACAGTAAAAAGCAGAGAAGTCCAGGTCATAAAGGGATTTATATGTCTTGCTAAAAAGTTTAGACTTTACCCTGAAAGATTTAAAAAGAAACCATTGGAGACATCTGTCATGCTCATATACGCCTTTTGGAATGATAACTTTGGAAGAAATACCGAGAATGGACTTCCAGACAGCAAAGGGATGGATGGCAAGAGGTTCACACTAGAAGCAGCAAGACCACGTGGGAAGGAGTTACTGTATTCCAGATGAGAAAAGACAGAGATCTTATCTATCACTATGAATATTGCAAATGGAACATGGTGGCCATTTAGTAGGTGGAAATCAATACAGTGTGACCACCTGTGTATGAAACTGAAGGACTGGAAGGGAGAGAAATCAAGGCTTGGACAACTAAACAAAGGATAGAGCTAGTCATCTCAGAAGAAATCTAGGAGGAGGAGCAAGTTGAGGCTGGGGGGAAAAGATGATTAATTCCATTGCAAACATGCTGATTTCAAGAAGCCTGCAAAGTCTCTAGGAAAAGATGACCAATAGACATCTAGACCAAAGAAAATGTGAAAGTCATCAGATTATAGAAGCATTGAAGTCACAAATGTGTAATTTACTCAAAGAGAATGTATATTTAGAAAAAAATGTAGAAGAGAGCTTGGCCAGAAGTTTGAACCATACCAACACTTCAAGGGTAGGGAAAAAGAGGTGAAGGCAAGCTCATAAAGAAAACTGAGAAGTAGCCAGAGAGGAAGGTAAAATTAAGAGGAAGTATCATCAAAGGAAAGTGCAAGTTCCAGAAGGCATATATTAATAATCAACTATGATTACATAACAATCACAAATTTCAGTAAGAAACCAGAATAAGCATTTATTAACCTGCTCACAGGTTCAGCTACAATGGCTCTGCTCAGGCTGCAGATCTACATGTTGGCTGGGACTACTCTGCTCTATATGTCTCTCATTCTTTTGGGACCATTAAGCTGTCTGAGGTATAGTCTCTTCCCAGTAATGGCAGAAGCCCAAGAGGAGCATATGGAAGCTTACAATGCCTTTTAAATCCTAGTCTCAGGCTGGCACTCTACCACTTCTGCCCATATCAATTGGCCAAAGTAAGTCTCAAGGCTGAGCTCCACACCAGTGAGTGGAGAAGTGATTAATAAGGACAAGATTTAGGACTGTGGCTGAAGCAATTTCATAAGAGGCTTAATATCACACTCCAGTAAAAAGTGACATTGCTGACTCAGATGAAAATATTGTTTTGTGTGTCTTAAAACATACCTAGAGCCAGTGAACCTGATTGGCCTATCCCTTCTGAAGACTCTAGCATACCAGGGTCAGCCCCCACAAGTCACACCCTTATAAGAAGCCAAAGAGCTTTCCAGGAGAAAATCATCATATATTGTATCAGTGTTGGGTAAGTGTAAGGTCAGGCTTTGGTATCAAGTAAGCTCATGAAAAGGAAAGTTTACTGTAAGTATATATGCCAAGTAGAAATGGGAAACCACCAAGAATGGAGTCATATTCACATAGATCAATGGAACAGAACAGAGAACTCATAAATGGACCCACAAATGTATTGCCAACTAATCTTAGACAAAGCAGAAAAAAATATCTAATGGAACAAGACAGTCTTTTCAGGAAATGGTGTTTGGAAAACTGGACAGTGACATGCAGAAGAATGAACCTGGACCACTTTCTTATACCACACACAAAAATAAACTCAAAATGGATAAAAGACCTAAATGTAAGACAAGAAACCATCAAAACCCTAGAGGAGAAAACAGGCAACAACCTCTTTGACCTAGGCCATAGCAACTTCTTACTAGACATGTCTCCAGAGGCAAGGGAAACAAAAGCAAAACTGAACCATTGGGACCCCATCAAGATATAAAGCTTCTGCATGGTGAAGGAAACAATCAACAAAACTAAAAGGCAATGAACAGAATGGGAGAAGATATTTGCAAATCAATTATTGGATAAAGGGGTAGTATCCAAAATCTATAAAGAACTTATCAAACTCAGCACCCAAAAAAACCAAATAATCCAGTGAAAAAATGGGCAAAATATATGAACAGATACTTTTCCAAAGAAGACATCCAGATGGCTAACAGACACATCAAAAGATGCTCGACATCACTCATCAGCAGGAAAATACAAATCAAAACCACAATGAGATGCCACCTTACACCTGTCACAGTGGCTAAAATTAACAACTCAGGAAACAACAGATGTTGATGAGGATGCAGAGAAAGGGGTACACTTTTGCACTGCTGGTGGGAATGCAAACTGGTGCAGCCACTCTCAAAATAGTATGGAGGTCCCCCAAAAAATTAAAAATAGAACTACCTTCTGATCCAGCAATTGCACTATGAGGAATTTATCCAGACGATACAAAAATGCTGATTCAAAAGGGCACATGCACTCCAGTGTTATAGCCACACTATCAACAATAGACAAATTATGGAAAAAGCCTAAATGTCCATCGACTAATGAATAGATAAAGAAGATGTCACACACACACACACACACACACACACACACACACACACACAGAGGAATATTACTCAACAATCAAAAAGAATGAAATCTTGTCATTTTCAAAAACTTGGATGGAACTAAAGTGTATTATGCTAAGCAAAAGAAGTCAGTCAGAGAAAGACAAATATATGATTTCACTCATATGTTGAATTTAAGAAACACAATAGATGAACATAAGGAAAGGGAAGGGAAGATAAGATAAAAACAGAGGGAGGCAAACCAAAAGGGACCCTTAAATACAGAGAACAAACTGAGGGTTGCTGGAGGGGAATTGGGTGGGAGGGGATGGTCTAACTGGGTGATGGGCATTAAGGAGGGCACTTGTTGGGATGAACACTAGGTGTTATATGTAAGTGAAGAATCACTAAATTCTACTCCTGAAACCATTATTACACTATATGTTAACTAACTTGGATTTAAATTTTTTTTTAAAAAAAGAATGGAATCATACCTAGGGGCTGAATACTTTCCCCAGCTTCCACATAGGTCTAACGGTCTCTTTCTCATATTATTTTAGCTACTCTTTGCACTTCTGCACCATTCTCCCCATCTATCAACTGGCTGGTCCTTGTACTCATAGTTTCTGTTCCATTCTAAATTCTACTTCCATATAATTCTGGATGGCCATGACTCTAGCTTGGGGCATTTTGTATCCCTACTGCTAGTGACCCTGTTTCTCAGTTCAAACTTCTAAGGGTGGGATTCATATCTCTTCAGTTTATTTCTCACACTAATCTGTGTAACAGGCAAACTTATTAATTCATCACCCTTGTGTCCCATGGCCATGCCTAATCTATTTTTGACCCACTGCAAGAAAGTACAAAGAGTAAGAGAGTTTCCCTCAGGAAGTACTGTGAGTAGGAATGTATCAGCTGACCCTTCCAGTACAAGGAGGTTCCCAGAACATTGAGATTAGAATTCAAAGAAGAGCAAATAAAATGCCTACCTTCTAACTATTGGGAAAGTATCCAGGCAGGAAGTTTATCCTGAAGGAAGAAGGATTGGAGATATTGTGACTAAACCCCAGGTCACTGATCTATCATATATATAGAGATTTAACATGTTATATAATGGAATGTTTCCTGTATAGTTCAGTCCAATCTCATTTACAGGAACTTATCCAAGACCCTTGAGATAAGAACTAAAGAAATACATTGAATGCAAAATAGTAAAGCTGGGAGAGATATAAGAAAAACTAAAGCCACACTGTTCGGAATCCTCATCTAAGGAATGAGATACTGGTTGGGAGAAGGTCCTCCTCTGACCTCACTGAGAGGAATGATATATTAGGGGAGGAGGGACTGAGGCCATTGCCATGTATGATGGCTGGTAAGATTCCAAGAGAGCCAAAATGGCTATGGTTGTCCTTCCTACATTATTAAAAAGTAGAAACAAGCTTAGAATAATAAGTAAGAGTTCCTGGCTATATCATGGTCCTTCCAAAGGGAATCATTTGATTGCCTCCAAATTCCATTGCATAAGATCCGATTTCCATCCAGATGTACAAAGAATAGATATCCATAGTGTCTCTGGTAGGGCTGACACTGCTCTTCCCACAGAATTTATAGCGATGCATCCTAACTGTAGGGTAGATTTGATTCTCTGTTCCTGGAGAAATTATTCAATGAATGCAGAGAGTTTATTTTCCAAACATGTACCCCTACTCCCAACCAAGGATATCTCCAAGTACTCAATTGGTTTTTTTAAACTGTGCATCCACTCTGCTAGAAATGAGTCAGATCTGAAGATAACGATATCACTGGAGATAAAGAACACACTAGAAGCAATTAGAGAACAATAGAGAACAGCATACCGCCAAGTACCATACAAGAGAGTACAAAAGACAGTTCAAAAAAGCAAAGTTAAATTAGCTAGAATCATGGTAATGGGGTCAGGGATAAAGAGAGGATTAAATCTGAACTAACTCCAAAGAATCATCTATCATGGTCATTAAAACGTCTCCAAAGTACTTCCGTCTTCCCTCACCCTCAAAAATAAAGCAAAGTAATAATATAAATGTATAGTTATTTACTTCAATTTTTTAAATAAACATATGTCACACCTGTTACTTTTAAAGAGGGGAGGGGAAATGTGTTAGCAAATCAAACCATAAGGTGTCACAAATCCAGGAAGGTTGGAAATCACCACATTCAAGTCCCCATTGGGTTTATGAGATTTATGCTTCTTAAGGGTATTCAGACATTAACAGCCCAAACCCCCACACTGTACCCTGGCTTCATTTAAAGGACCCATAGGTCAGACCAAAACACAACAGAGCTTTATATGCCAATTTTTCTTGACTCTCTGTAGGTCAGGGGAAGTTAAGCTCATGTAATTAGGGGATAAAGATGGAGGCTGGGAGTGGGGGATGGAAGCATGATGAAAGTTCCAGAGTTTAAAGGCTCAGTAGGAAGCCAGAGGAAAAGTCGATAAAGTCATGTCTTTATGAAACATGTGTTTTCCATGGTAGAGTAAACGTATTTGCCATTAAACCCAGGGAATCTCTCTCTATGACTTGGCACTCTCACCCACCTGTGGGGCAAGAACAATTCAAAAATCATTATGATGATTGTAAGGCCATTGTTATCTTGAGCTGTCTTCCCAATTATAAAATATCTATTCAGTTACATTCAGTCTACTATCAGCACTAAATACATTACATTGTATTAATTTTACCTCACAATTGATAATCTAAGTGACTTTTTGTAATTCTCTCTTGAGTAAAATTATTCATTAATTGAACTCTCCATAAAAGATACCAAAGAACAAAGAGGTTCCTCAAAAGTTCAGTGTAACATGTAATCACCAAGAGTTTAGTAAGCAATGACAAGCAGCAATAAAAACAAAGCAGTGAAAATTAAGAACAGCTATAACTGACAAAATAAATGAAGAAAATCCCCTAATCCTCAGAACAAATACATGGTAAAGAAACTTAGTCCCAGAGACAAACATCAATACTCATATAAATGACTAGATCCCAGAGTTAGTCTTCTAGATTTCATCTATGCTATTAACAAACTAATGAAGCCCATGACTCCTTCAGACTGGAAACCTGTGTCAATGGACCAAGTGAGCTTCTTCTGAAAAATGGTAGTCATATTGATGACTATTTACAGTACATACTTCCATGGTCCACCAGGAACTATTAGCAATAGTATTCTTATGACAACATAAAATTCTATGTGGTGATCAAACAGGGTATGTCTATTAGAAATTTTTGTTGCCTATCATTACAAAAAGGGGAGAATTTTTAATGTCCATAAGCTTTTTCAGTCTTTATTTATCGTCCATCATCTATCCATCTTTCTATTCATCCAATCTTTTCTCTTTCTCTCTTCCTTTCTTTCTTTTTCCTTCTTTCTTTCCTTCTTTCCTTCCTTCTTTCTTTCCTTCTTTCTTTCTTTCTTTCTTTCTTTCTTTCTTTTCCTTCCTTCCTCCCCCCCCCTCTCTTTTTTCCTCTCTCTCTCTTTCTCTTTTTCCTTCCTACCCTCCTCCTTCCTTCCTTCCTTTCTTCCTTCCTTCCTTCTTTCCTTCCAAAAAATGTGTACTGAGCATCTGTTACATGTTAAGCACTGTTCTGGGCTTTGCGAAGACAGTGGTGAGTAAAACAAACAAGGTCCTTCCTCCAGAGTAGTTTATTTACATTTTAGAGAGGGTAGGCCGACAAATAAAACCTAGTAAATAAATACATAGAGAAAGAAAATTTCAGATAATGCTTGGAGCTATAGTGGAAAGAGAACAAACTAATGGGAGAGAGTGAGGCTGCTTTAGAGAAGACAGTGAGGAAGGCCCTTGTCTGAGGGAGAAGTGACATTTGAGCTAATACTTGAACATGGAGACAGATCGGCTACAACTCAGGATTTCTCAACTTCAGCACTGTTGACATTTTGAACTGGATAATTCTTTGTTGTGGGTAATTATCCAGTGCATTGTAGGATGTTCATCAGCATTCCATGTTTTTCCAGCCTCTGCCCACTAGATACCAGTAGCAAGCCCAACTCCAAGTCATGGCAATCAAAAATGTCTCTTAACATTGCCAAATATGCCCTGGGAAACAAAATCACCTCTGCTCAAGAACCACTGGACTATATGAAGACCTTGGGAAAAGTCATTCCAGAACAAAAGGACCAGCAGAGACAAACCCCATGATGGAAAGGAGCTTGTTGCATTGGAAGAAAAAGAAAGGAGGCCAATGTAGATGGCATGCAGTGAACAAAGCCGAGAATAAAGCTAAATGAGGTTGGGAAGGGGCCAGATCAGAAAGAACCTTGTAGGAAATGGTAAGACTTGCACTTAAATCATGAAAACACATTCTTGATAGAGAAGCTGTTAGTCCAATGGAGTAAAGAATAAATGTGTGAACTGTCTATGCTTTAGCAATTAATGAAGGATATCCTTGAGTTAATGTTCCATAGTGTGAGGATACCTCCTGTGTACAAATGCCCATACCTATAGCAACATTAAAGAAGAATCACCTCAAAGAATCACAATCACTTCCATTCTGGTAATTGTCCCCACAGTTAGGTTACTGTATTGCATTAATTCCCCTTCATAAAAATTCTCCAACTCATCTTTTAAAAGGTTTCCACTGAACATCTCCAGTACTAAGTGAAGAAGTACTTAATTTATCACCCTGTGGACAGGATCAGGATTGTCGATGGTAAATAAATTGTATGTCACATTTGATTTGTGTTTGGTTTACATGTTATTTTATCAGTGGTTAAAAAAAAAACCTCAAATTGTCAGCACAGGAATATCTTTTGGAAAGTTTGTTCTGAGACAAGAACAAAAAGATTCTTCTCTTTCTATTTCCCCCAAAAAGAGATATAATTAATGATAACACTCTTGAACATTGAAATAAACGCATCTTAACATGATAAGTAATACAGAATTTCCCAGCTGGGTGAGATGTAGGAAAAGTAGTGCTGGAATCTGAAAGACCAACTTTTCCACACCTTCCAAATCTCAACTAAACAAAAGTTCCCTTCAAAATTACTTAAGCATGATTAATTGAGCTGCAGGCTAAGAAATTGACTATATGTCAGAAATAACAATAAAAATTGAGTGTGGAGCAATTTGTAAATGGTGTGGTAGATACAGACTTCAGGTCATATTAAAAAAAAAGAGGCAAGGAGATTTTGCAAATAAGCAATATTGACAAAGTGAATAGAAAGCAAAACACCTGTATCCTCCTTTCAGCTCAATAATCATGGAAGCTATGTGATCCGTCATCTAGGGAAAAGAGTTTGGAGCAAGGAACAGAGTTTCTAACTTGGATGCCACTAAACTTCATCCTGACTTTGGCAAATCTCCATGCTCTCTGCCTTAGTTTTCTGACTGCTGAATGGGTGTAGCAAGTGTACTTACCTCATAGAGTGGGTCAAAGAGCATAACATCACAAATACGCAAAAGTTACATATAAAGTATAAAACCCTGTAAGTATGTGAAGAATTATGGCCAAAAAATCATCTGGGGTTTTATCCAAGGAATAGTCTATTTTTGGCTGACAGGAAAATTCTAGTATAAAATTCCATTTCAAATGGTCAACATAATCCACAGATCCAGATAAGTGGTGGTGAATTCTCAGTTTGTTTCTCCTGCATGGAAACTGAGATATAAGAATGAGACACAACGGAAAGGTATCTTCTCTAGGCCTGATCTCAGTATTTAATTTCGTTTATTTACATGCACCCGCCTCCTCGTGGAGAGAATTAAATTCATTCATTCATTCATTCAACAAAGAGTTATTGAACACCTATTATGTGTAGGGACAGTGCGAGGCCCTGGGATGTGGAGAATAAAACTAGATCCTTGCCCTTGAGGATGTCACCCCATGGTTGACAAACAAGAGAAAAGGGAGCTCTTTATTGAACATAAGATTATGCCAGCTACTTTCTAAATTGTCGTATACACTTTATGACCATTTTGTGAGTGACATACTAAAAAATGGATGTTTAAAAAATATTTTGCATAAATATCACAAAGCTTCTAAGTAGGGAAGAAAATCTGAGCCTATTCATGCATTCATTCATATTATTTATTTACGAGCACCTAAGATGTGCCCGACATAATGCTAGGCACTGGGGATACAATAGGTCATAAACAAAAATCTCTTTCTCATTGTGTGTTCATAACTGCGAAGGGAGACAAATAAATTGAATACAAGCAAGTCTGCTTAACACCAAAAATCCAAGACCTTTCCACAAGCTGCTTCCTATGGGTCACCTCTATGTGACAACAAAAAAGAACAAGAGGGAAAATATGTACACACACACACACACACACACCAAACCCAAATTAATATCACTAGTAAACCAGAAATCTAGAAAGAATAAAGCTAGATAAAAGAGGTTGCCAGACACTAAAATGTCCTCTTCCAAAAATCTAAATAAAAAATGTTAGCATTTGGTTTGAGAGCCTGTAAGCCCAAAGGCAGGCAGCTCACAGACCACCGACAGCACAAAGACAGTGGCTGTCAGGGAACAAACATGAAAACCGGCTCTCCACCAGAAGGCCTGAGGTTTACAGGAATTAAAAGGCCTGGGTCCCTGGCTCTTGGAGATGGCGAGACAAGACGGAAACATATGCCTGCCCGCCTGGCAACAGCTCTTCCTGGCCTGAAATGAGTGTGTCTACAACGTCCAAGGGAAGCTGGCAGCCATGGTGGCCTGGGATGGAGAGAAGCCACCGCCAGCCAGCACCAGCACGGGGCTTCCCTACAGGCAGCTCTTGCTGAAACAAAGAGGGATGAAGGGAAGAGCTGTGGATGTCCAGCCTCCAGGCTCAGATCTAAAATCGAGAGCAGCACTGGGCTAATGGAAGCCCGGATCTGCTCCAAAACCCTGACACTGTGTCTAGGATGCAATCTGAGTAATTTCCTGATGACTCCTCTCTGCATAATGGATTTGAGTTATAAAGGAATTTATGCCCTCAGGACCAAATTACCCAGATAACTGAAGATACAATGAGGGAGAGATGGGGAGAGTAGAAAAAGAGAGAAAGGCCTCAATTACACGGGTTTCTCCTTCACTCTGAATGAGTTCAACATTTGAATTCACCATGGTGTTTAATTTTTAAAGTCACTTTACATCCATAAACTGCCCTATCTGGAGTACAGTGAAACTGCATCAAGGTCTTATTTAATGTAAGCCTGTAGGCTTTATAGTCTGTACCCACCACCGTCCACCACCCCATTCGTCCAGGATGAGACTCCATTTCCTGGTTTAAGCCTCACAATCACAACTAAATCTATGGCACTGCATTAAGGATCGAGAGACTTAATATTAAAATAAGGTCTACTAAAATCTGCAGGCAGGCTGGCTTTGGGAGCTACAGCCCATCCCCCAGTCACAGCTAAGCATAGGATGGTGATTTTCAAGACAGAATGGTTGGAATACCTCAGAGCTGAACACCTACTCTGCTCCTATTCCTTTTTGCAATCATTCTCATACTTGACGGAACACAAGAATTACTTGGGGAATTGGAATCACAAAACCACTAACAGTCCTGTATGAGTGCATTAAGGGATCTTCAAAGGGATTGTCAAATTCTGTCACCTCTGTACTGACTTGACACCCAAGCCCAAGGAAACTGTGTCCCTAGAACATTGCTTTCAGGCTTACCTTTGGGACTCGTAACTATAAGGCAAATGCCAAATCTTGCTCCATTCCACACCCAGTGGAAGAAATTTTGAAATGTCAGTGTCTGAAATAATGACATAGAAGATCCCTTAACCACATGCTTCCTGGTGTCTAGGTTCCCTTCACTGCCATGGGAGGTGGGAAAAGAGACACAGAGAAGCTACTTCTTAAAAGTTTCCCATGATTTAGGCCAGATTTATTGAGAGATTAAGGAATCTTCATTATAGAGTTGTTATTTACCCCTGCGCAGTATATTGTGTTTGACAGAACCTCATTGTGTCAATATATACAGAACTGGATAGACAAATGAATAAGACAAAGGCTCTGAAATATGACTGGAAACCTGAAGCCCCAGAATCAGGGCTATAACAAATGGTGGCATCCATAAGCAATTTGCTAAGTTATGCATAGAATTTACAAGGCATCCAACACTGGCCAGCTCAAGTAAAGTCTGCCATGAAGTGCCAAAGGGCTTGAGAGTGGGGGTAGGATAGAGGTGGTGAGTAGTCTATAACAGGTGTTAAACCACTTATTCAAGCACTCCCACAAATGGCCTGAAAGATTTTCCCAGAATCCTCCGCCTCTCTATGAGTCACTGTGGGAATAGCAGTAAGGTTTGGAGTTGAGTTATAACCATTCAGTGAAGCATTTCCCTCCAGACTGTACAAAGGAAAGGAGCTATGTTAGTAAATTTATTGACTATTTCATTAGATCAATATGGAATATGATTTAAAAGGCTCTGCTCAGGCTCTTTAAATCTATTTAATCAAACCAATTAATAAAAAAAAGTAAGAAGTTGAAGCATATCCTGTAAGGTGCATCATAAATATATTCGCTTACTTGGGCTTTTGATCTCACCCAGGTAATTAACAGCTTTAGTTAAGTTCAGTCATTCCTTCATGCCTGGCTATGGTCATAAAACCCCCCAGGCTATGTGTAGCTCTTGGATTTATTATGTTTTTCTTAGTGCAAGAATGTCTCTCTCATTCCGTTTTCTCCCCTCCTTGAGAAAGTTTATGTAGCCATTGCTTTTGCAGCTGTCATAAAGGCTACACTGACTGGTGAGCTTTGTACTGCTCAAGAGGCTGCATTCACTCAGCTGCTGGTATCCAATTCAGTAGCTTCTTCACTATCATACAACAATTCCACACTAACTCCTCTTTAGGAGTGGGGAGATAAAAACATCTCAAAATCCTGACTTCTCTCCCATTGTCTGTCTATTCTCAGCTACTTTTCATGAGTGAAATGGCTTCTCCCTGCTACACAGAACATGGCTTTTATTCTGGGATTTGGAGCAGTCTGCTTCCCTGTAACTACTGAGGATGAACTATTCTTATCAGCTGCTCGGGAGAGTGTCTCCTCAAACTTCCTTCAGATTCTTCTTCTACCAGGTCCCCAGTTCCATCTTCCTGGCTACGAAGCTTTGAGATGCCTGGTCAAGCCAACGTATCACCTCAAGTTGGAAGGGAAATTCAGTGTCTCTCCAATGACAGAGTCAGTGTCAGCTTGGGTCTATGAGGCTGACCGTGTAGTTTCATTCTACTTTGCAAGCAGAGAAATCTCAGCTTGGAAGGGCAGCAAATGTTCCCCCCAAAGCTCTCGTCTGTCTCATTTTGAAGGGAAGCTTGGTAAATATAATTAGCTGGGTAACTGCTCTAAGGTCCTTCCACAGCTGAAAGCAGAGTCTGAGAAAATATGGCAGTTAGCTATAAAATCCAAACTGCGTGTCAACAGTTGACCTTCTTAAATAAGTCACAATTTTTTGTGCAAAAAACTGGGGGAGATAAGACTCTCTCTTGATATGACCAGTTTTCCATGGACAATCAACTTCTGTTTCCATGCACTGGAAAGCTGGGCTCACAAAAATTCTACAGGGGGGTATTAAATCAGAGCAATTGCTTTCTCAGTTTAAGATCAATAGCAGCCTATTTTACTTTTGCCTCCTTCTACTTGCTTCGGTCCAATTCAATATATATTTACTAAATCTCCACCATTCTAGACATATCAGAAAAGACACAAGAGAAACACAAACCACAGAGTGAGCACAAGTATTTTATAGCTTTTGTAGGAGATAAAAGCAGGCAGACATGAAATTCTCATGTTTAAAACCATCTTCCCCTTAACCAGCCCTGCAAACACATGTTCACACAAACTTCTGGCCATCATTCATTCAATATTTATTGAGCATCTACTCCAAACCATACACCACGTGTGTATGGTGTGCATATTGTATGTGATAAAAAAGTAAGTCAGCAATTATTAATCCGTATGGGTTTACTGTAGAATAAAGGAGGAAGAAGACACCTACAAATAATGTCATGGCTCTTCATACCATGGAATTTACATGAATAAAACCCAAAAGAGTTTCATTCAAATCCTCATATCATTTTAATACAGTCTAAACTGCCAATTCTATTCTATACTGAAGCCCCACCAATTTTTTCAGAACAGGTAAATGCCCCTTTGATTTAAGTAGACATCTGATTTAGAGAATATATTTATTAAAGTAATATTTTAAAACGTAATAATTCAAATTAGTATTGACAGTATATGTAGCAGAGGGTGCAACTGGATAACTACTTGACAATAATGTACAATTTCTATGTCAGTTGCTTGTAAGCAGGGTTTATAAGACATATGAGGGGAGTTGAAAACTATTCTGAGTTGTTTAACCATTGCAATCGTATTACATCATTGCCTTAAAGAGCAAATTTTTTCAAAGTAGTCTTTCTTCCTAGATTAACATTACTGTAAGTAGAAACATCCTCTTCTAATAACATGATAAATTTTAGCTCAGCCTCTGTGTAAATAATCACTAATACTGACTTGCAGAAAGAATAGTCATCATAATTCCTAGAACTTTTTGGGCCCTTGTAAAATGCAAAATGCTAGGATATATGCTTTAAGTGCATAATCTCACTGAGCATCACAACAACCCTACAAGGAAGGTTGTCTTATTAGCTCTGTTTTACAGATGAAAACCTTGAAGCTAAAGTTTCCATAGCTAGTGAAGACTGAATTCAGAGCTCCTACTTTTAAATGAATCCAAAATCAATGGAGTTGTGTCACGTATATGCAGTTCAGGGTTAAAATAAGTAAGTAGGTTGGCAAAAGTCCCAAAAATATCCACAAGCACAGAGGGAACAAATGTGATTTTTTTCCCTACCAATTTCCTTTAAACCTCCTGATTTCTATGGGGACCGTTTTTGCTCTGTGCCTCCTGTTCTTTCACCTGCTCTCCAATCAAAGATGCTCAAGTGGCCAAATCCACTTAAAATACATTTTTTAAAATGTTCCTTCCTCTTGCTTCAGGTGCTTGTCTGTATGAGGCGACTCTGGGACGCCTGGTGAAGAGAGAGCTTGGAGAATGGTGTATAATTCCCAACACTAAAATTAAATTATTAATTTTTTATCAATTAATTGGATGAGGATTGGTGGGAAAGACAGGCCCTCAGCTCAGCAGAGCTCTACTGGGTGCCAGATAAAACAAGAAATCTGCCTGGGTGAAATGGGTAAGAGGGGATGAAAAGCCACAATAGTAATAAATGTGAGAATCCCCTAGTTTCAGGAGAGGGAGAACAAACCAGCTCCCAGGAGGAGAGACGCAGAATCACTAAGATTTCTCCAAGGCGGCTTTGACGAAACAGCCCTTCAGGCCTTGTGAAAAGAAACTCTACTGCTTGCCCAGGAGTTGCTTTTCTTAATTCTCCCCCACACTGAGGAAGATCAAATCCCAGAGAAGAGAGGTTTCGAGCCTCCCTTTGAACAGATGGAAAGTGTTCTTACTCAAAAGACTGTTTGTTTTTCTTTAATAAAAATAGTTTGTATTTTCTGGATATATAAATAAATCATGCTCATTATAAAAGTATCAACCTATTTAGAACACATGTTTTTTTAAATTTTTTTTTCACTTGAAATTCCATTATCCCAAGTTAACCATTGTTAATGTTATAGGAAGCATCATTCCGTACATCTCTTTTTGCTTATAAGGAAGTAGCGGACAGCTATGAAAACCAGTTATTAGTTTGTTGAACAAATATTTATTGAATACATACTATGTGCCAGCAATCATAATTATACATGCTATTCTTTAACCTTTTTAAATTCAGTATTATGATGTGAACTTATTTTCATAACAAAGAGGTATGCATAATTATTTTGAATCATTTCATCAGGTTTGACCATAACCCCAATGATGGTTCATTAAGTTTTTTGCAACTTCTTGCTATCAAAAACAATTATGCAACAAGAAAGCTTTCAAGAAATCTTTGATTATGTCCTCCAAATAGGTCACTGGGAAATCAAAACACCTTATAGTTATGTAATAATTCACTATTCAAGTTGGTGTCATATTTATAGCATGGTTTCTGTAAAACTCATACCAGAATTGGTCTCATTGATAGTTATATTGCATAAATTCAGCTTTCCCTAATACGTTTGAGAGAGCAAGGCTTGAGAGAGAAGGAAAGAAATACCTGTGTGTATGAAACAGAGAGAGACAGGCCTAAAGACAATTCTCTGAAACTGGAAAATAGGTATTTCAACAACACCTGGGTGAAGTATGGCATGTGCATATGGATGGGACCAAAAGAAGATTCTAGGAGCCCCACCAATCCTTCCAGATAAAAAGTTCCCTGAGGATAGAGGCTGTATCTTACTCACTAATGTATTTCCAGTGCCTAGCTTAGGGTTTGGAATATGACAAGTACTCAATAAATAGTTCTAGATCAAATGAACAAACCACAAAACGGGTCTTCATAGACTGCTGCAAACCACAGTCAACCTCCCACCCAGAGGCCCCCTCCCTCCTCAACAATAGAAACTCTGAAATGAAGCAAAGAAATTCATAGCTAGTTAATTATATATAGCTTTTATGCCACAATAAATTTCTCATTCTGAAGAGCTGTGGAGAGTAAGTCTCCTCCAAAGCCATATCAAATCCTTGAACTGAAAGACTTAACTTGAAGGAGACTGGTAAAAAGTAAATGAAGAAAGATTCTCCCACTGAGTGCTTTATTTTGCCCTTTCTGAAAATTTCCTTCCAACTGCTATTAGCAAATTTCATTCATCTCTCCCATCTGTGCCCCTCCTCTTCTTCAACCCATAATATTACCTCACCCTCTGCATCTCTGTCAGAAATCCGTCTTGTGTACTGATTCATATATACAAACACTGCATATGTAAAGGAGCATTAGCAAGTGGGTGGTTCTTGAAAATCAGCCATTCATCATGCATATTGATCACTGGGGTAGTATGGTATGAATCAGAGAGCAGCAATCATTAAATCAAAGATTTATACTAGTAAAAGAGCACCAAAGCAATTCATCAATTCCATATCACCCTTGGTGATTAATTAGGTTCCAATCTGACAGCTTAGAAGCTGGTTCACAATTAAGGCTATTACAGTTAGAGGTAGGTTTCTTTTCCTTTTTTTTTCTTTTTCCTTCCCTTTAGGAAGAAAAAAAAGTGGGGGAGGGCACTAGTCTGTTGGTCTTACGGCCTCCTGTATTTTTCCTTCATAGTATAATCACAGTTATAAATACAGTGTTATCAATGGTATTATATGTTGAAATTTTCTCTCTCCATTAGACCGTAAGTTCTTCAAAGCTTAGAGCTTCTAAAATAAGGCCTAGCACATTGTAGGTGCTCAATAAATATATGTTGAGCAAATGAATTTTTTTTTTCTAGGAGAGAGAGAGAGAGAGAGAGAGAGACAGCATGAGCAGGGGAGGGTCAGAGAAAGAGGGAGTCACAGACTCTGAAAGAGGCTCCAGGCTCTGAGCTGGCAGTCAGCACAGAGCCCGACGCGGGGGTCGAACCCACGAACCGCGAGATCATGACCTGAGCGAAAGTCGGACGCTTAACCGACTAAGCCACCGGGGCGCCCCGAGCAAATGAATTTATTAACCAGATGCTTCTGATGCCCCATCCCAGATGTAGCATAACTTACAATGGGGCTTCCAATGTTTCCCACCAGGTCCTGTCCTCTAAAACATTAAACTCAATCTTTCTAGACTGGAAAACTATTCTGGAAAATTGCCAGCATCTACTAAAGCCAAAAACCATGCATTCCCAGGACCCAGTAATTCTAATCCCAGGTATACACCCAAAGGAAATGTAAACAAAGATTCATCAAAAGGCATGTCCAAGAATATTTATAGAAGCACTGTGGAGCACCTGGGTGACCCAGTCGGTTGAGCGTCCAACTTCAGCTCAGGTCAAGATCTCATGGTTTGAGAGTTCAAGCCCCACATCAGGCTCACTGCTGTCAGCCTCTCAGCGCACAGCTGGCTTTGAATCTTCTGCCCCCTTTTCTCTGCCCCTCCCCCACTTGCACACTCTCATAAATAAATGAACATTTAAATAAAAGAAGAAGCAGCACTATAATTAATTGACCAAACTAGAAACAACCTAATTGCTCATTAACAGAAAAATGGGTAAATAAATTATAATGGTCATACAATGAAAAACATGAAAAACTACATAGCAATGAATAGAAACTATAGCTTATGCAACATGGATAACTCTAACATTTTATTGACAGAAGGAAACCAAACACAAGGAGTGCATGTTGTGGATTCCACTTATGTTCAGAAATGAGCAAAACTGAAGTCAGAATAATGATTGCCTTTGAAGGTTTAGTGACTGGAAGAGGGCACAAAGAAGGCTTCTGGGGTGCTGGGAAAGTTCTATCTTTTCTTTGGATGATGGTTACACATGTGTATTCATTTTGTGAGATTCATAAAGCTATTTTCCGTTGTTTCATTTTGTGAAAACAGAGCTATATGATTATTGCTCTTTTTCTGTACATATGTAGTAGTTCAGATAAAAATGCATTTTTAAAAAAATAATTAACCTGGTTTGTTTTTCCTCTGTGTGATTGAAAAGTGGTAAACATCTTCATATATACCCCAGCCCCAAATTCAAATTTCAGAAAGTATCCCTTGGTGAGGATTCCAAAGAAGGTTAGAATACTTGTCCTTTGTAGTCCCTTTCAATACTAAAATTCTGTGATAACTAAACTTTTTGAACATTGATGGAGAACCCAATGTCCAGTCAGATTTCTTATGCTAACCTTGGCCATTCTCAGAAGAGTGAAATGAGGCAATTAGAGAAGACAGTCTTTCTGTCTTATAGTCATGAATCTGTATCACCTTTCATTATGTCCACCTGCAACACCTGCAAAGAAAGTAGAGACTTCCTATAAGTTGAGATGGTTTAGAAGAAATGGATGTGATAAAGGAATACTATGGGTTTAAGAAATTCAGAGATTCCTGGGGTGCCTGAGTGGCTCAGTCGGTTAAGCATATGACTTCAGCTCAGGTTATGATCTCATGGTTCATGAGTTTGAGCTCTGCCTGGAGCCTGCTCTGAATTATGTCTCCCTTTCTCTCTGCTCCTCCCCTACGTGTGCTCTCTCTCTCTTTCAAAAATAAACAAACATTTTAAAATAAGAAAAAAAATCAGAGATTCCTGATAATCCCTAACATTAGATCAGAAAACCAAGATCTAGATTTATAATAAAGACTTCCACTTTTAAAGGCTTCCTATATCCGAGGCAATGGGTTTATTTTTTATATATTCTTTCATTTAATACTTAGAACATCCTATGATAGGTACAAACTCCCTCACTGTAGAGGGTGAATCACATTCACTGTCAGAGACACAGATTCACATTTGTTACCACTGGTAATAAAATCTCATGCCCATATAGCAGTGGTTATGAAAACAGGCCCTGGAACAAAAATAGCAGGGTTCAAATCCCAGCTCAGTAACTTACTAAGTAACTTACTTCAAGTTTATCTTCTGAAAAACAGAATTATTAATAGTAATAATAGTAGTAATAATCACAAGATTATTATGAGAAGTACATGACTATACACACACACACACACATACACACATAGCATTTACAACTGTGCGTGGCACATAGTTGGTCCTCAATCAATGGTAGATGTATATTAATGTAGATAATTTTTATATTATATACATATATATACTCTTTCATAAGTGTTATATAACCAGCAAATATTACCTATTCATTTAGCATAGTTTTTAGTAAAACAAAACTGTCACTAATAGTTCTCTATGGGTTTAGAATCTATTGGGGATATTTTGGTCTAGATACCTAAAATCTAGAAGAAATAATTGTTATGTCAGTCTCCAAAGTTCTTGAAAGTCAGGATCATGTCCATCTTGCTCATTATTATATCCCTGTATCCAGTTACAATGTTTGACACACACCAGCCAACAAATATTTGAAAAATGTTTTATTAAATACTTCCCCAGTATACCTATCTAATCCCCTCACTTTGTATCCATCCAAAAGATGCCTGGTTATTTACAGAAATTTTCTTTCAACCACAATAAGCACGGATATTCCCTAATTTTTTTAAATGAAAAATTTTATAAAATAAATATGTCTTTTTCAAAAGGATTCACTGTGTGTTCTCAATATAACAAAATTTGACTTATTCTTACTTTTTAAAAAATTCTCCCAGTGTCTAATGTCAGATATGATAGAGCTCTTCATCTTTAGAACATAAACTTCAAATGCATTCATTTGTTCATTCATTTATTCATTTAGCAAGTGTTTATTAATGACCTTTTATCTGTGTTTAGTGGTCTCAGTTTTAAATTACAGAAACCTCAAACAGATTTAATAATAAGAAACCTATGGCACATAACAGGAAGGTCACAGGTCCTTGTGCAGGCTTCTTATTTGGTTTGATTCAGCAGCTCATTATGTCATTGAGGACCCAGATTCTTTCCATCTGTCCACCCTGTCATGCTTGGTGTTGGCTTCATTCACACTGTTAGCATGATGACAATTGTTGCAGTCTGTGGCCAACTCTCTGTTACACTCTCCCACTTCTTCCTTTCTAAGGAAGCCCAGCTTTGTTCAGGTATCAGGCATAAGTGTACTTCATTAACCTCTCCTAAATCTGGTTGTTAATTATCTAAGCCAATTATGGTCATTCCATTTGTCTTCCCACAATTGTTTGAAGAATGCACATGTAACAAATCTTGGCAATGTAAGGGGAAGTCAGCTTTGGCCCTTCTAATGTTTTCCACACTCCCATAAAGGGACACAAGTCAGGAACTTTCCCCATTTCCTGCCTCAGAACATTCTTTACTCTCCTGTGTGAAATGATTCCCGGAGCTGCTATGACCATCTTGTCACCACAAAGAAAGCAACCGACTCATTACAGAAAGATGGAAGGAAACTTGTACCCCTGTAATTAACCAATGCTGGAACTGTCCTACCCCTGAACTCATTGTTATGTGATAAATTAGAAAATAAACCTGTATTCTTTAAGCTGATTTTAGTTGGGTCTCCGGAAAATTATAAAGTACTATGAGATATATATAGCTATCACTATACAAACACAGCTATTCCCAGAGGAAAGAAAAAAGTCTCTTCTGAGGATTTCTCTTAAAATAGAATAAAACTTAACCTCTGTCCCTCCTACCCCATTTCCTCTCAATTCTGATTCACCATTAATCAGTCATATGCCTTCAGACGAACCAATCACAGACTATAGGAATTGGATTACCTTAAATCCAATCATATTTCCTCCTACAGTCTGGGACTGGGATTGGGTGTGTCTAAGGTAGCTGGCTACATAGGGGAGAGGTGACTGCCTGAATAAAAGTGAGTTCTGTTAGCAGAAAGTGGTTGGATATTAGGTATTCATGTGCTGTATCTTGCTTATTACCATATGCATACTGTGTACCAGACTTGAGACTCCTCAATGATAGGAAATGTTTAGCACAGCTCTACTTCAGTAATCAAATCAGAATCCACATCCTTCTTTAGGACCCTATTTTTGGAATCATAAAATTTCTTAAATCTAAGGCAAGTCAGATCTCTAACAACACAGCTTGGGCTCAGTCAGTCCAAATGTGGATTTTGCTAACAGATTTTATCTAACGTAAGGTCAAAGTAGGTTTCTTCCTACCTCCCACTAATTTTACAGAGCTATAGAAACAAATCTTAAGCATATTGGTAAGTTCAGAAGTACTAACTTGCTTCTAGGCAAATTTCTAATATTCTAATTTCCGATCAAACTTTTCTCAATCTAAGTCAGACTTCCTGGAGCCTAGGAAACTATTCTACAAATTGGAAAGAGCTTCTTTTTCTTCTTTGGAGGTAGTATGGTATAGTGGTTAAGAGGGGTTTCAAATCCCTGCTCTGCCACTAACTAGGTGGTCCTTGGTCAAGTTGCTTAACCTCCCATGCCTTAATTTCCTCAACCATAAAATGTGAATGATAATCATAGTTCTTACCTCACAGAGTTGTAGAAAGTATTAAATTAGTGCATGGAAAGTGCTAAACATAGTACTAGAAAATAAAATATTATCTCAATAAGTATTAACTATTCATCATGTTTCTCTCTTCATCTCCATCTTCTCTCCCTCACTGTTATCATCACATAGCTATATCATCACATTTAGCAGAGTTAGTTGACTGACCTTTCTGATTGGGTGTTGTTAGTCAGTCAAATAGCCTGAATTTCCTTTTTCCCATTTCGTTAGACAAATTCACTATTTGGTATTATACTTAGGGTGGCCAGTTAAATGGGAAAAATATATAGCATTTATATGGTAATTATCTCTACCCTGAGCTTTCTGGGAGGTCGCAGGACTGAGCCTTTCTGGATCAAGCCTCTGGAGTCGAAGTGGCTTCCTTCTCTTTGGGCTACATTCCTGGCTTTGAGCCAGTTCGTCTCCACAGTCTCAAAAAGCCTGAGCTCCAAGAGTGCCTTGGGGATTCAACTTCATTGACTCGCAAAATCAAAATATACAAATTCCCCTTTTAAACCATGATATATAACTGGGAGAATATTGCCTCTCCACTGCATTAAGGCCCGCCCTATTACCTTATGGAATTACCCACAGTGGCAGAAATCCATTCACCTGATCCACTGACACCCTGGGGGCAGCTCAGATAGCATAAAGCCAATTGATAGATGTATATTTGATATATATTTTATGCCTGGAATTTATGTCTTCTGCATGTTTCATTTGCCATTCTGACTCACTTTATGCCACAGGAGAACTAGGGAAATTTCAACAGGGACTGAGAAAGAAACGGCATGGAAGAAGAGTGTGGAAATCAAAATAGCAATTTATCTTTCTGATCTAGGACCTTACACCTGAGCATCCTGATCAGCTTTGAAGCAAAGAGCATATATTCCCTCCTCTCCTCCCAGGAAAGGATTATGAGAAGGAGAAGAGCCAAAGCTAGAAGAATGGGAAAATCCTTTTCCTCTAAAGCAGTAGCTGAGCCAAGCCCCCACTACAAAGTAAGTATATTGGGGTTAAAGGAGCAAAGATATAAACAATAATAGAACTAAAAGTGTGCATTTTATTCTATATAGTTATCAAGACCCCACCACATATTTGAGCTCATTTCACTCTCAAAGTAGTCAACATTGGTATTTTCAGCCCCATGTTACTGATGTTCAAAAGAAGAGAATGACTTGCCTAGGATCACAGCTTATAGCAAAGATGGAACTCAAATCCAGCCTTCTATCTCTCTGGTGTGTGTACAAATGATACACAAAATACATAAAATACATGAAAATTTTAGCAGGCTGCTTCATAAGCTCCTATATATAGGGAGAAAATTGATCATCATGTGTACTATTTAAAGTCCTATTTTATGTCGTATATTTTTGAACAGCTTAATAAAAAAAATTTATACCAATTTATAACAGCTTACCCACATACGCATGCATGCGTGCACACACACACACACACACACACACACACACTAATTCAATCCTTATAATAACCCTATGAAAGTAATGCAAGGGAATCTGACTCTGGGAACTGTGCTCTTAACTACTCTGCCATACCACTTCTCTATCAACTCATGAATGGAGAAATGGCAGGCTACACTTAAAAGGCCTCCTATTGGCTCAATACCTGGCATATTAAGGACAGGACCTAGGGAAAGACAAAAATCAACTGACCCAGTCCCTTTGAATAATTTCCTTTGTTCCATTGGAGCTAAACTGCTCCATTGGCCTTGGCTACCTAGGATGGCAACCATTCATTTCACTTCACCACGTAATTATTGAAAACAAAGCTCTATGCCTGGCTCTGGTAATTCAGTATGAACAAAACAGCCTCATCCTCACAGGGCTTATAGCCTGAAGGGGAAAGTAGATACTAAGCTAGTATTAAGAGTGAAAGCAGTGAGGCAGCTAGCCTTCTTTATAGACTCTCCACTGAAAGAGAATGAAGAAGTCATGTATCTGGCCCAACTGATGCAGAAATTTTTGCTATAGTCTCTCTTACAGATGGTCATGCAGCTTCTGCGAGAACCCTCAATTTCAGAAAGCTCCCTCTTCCAACAGCAGTGCATTTCAGTTTAATCTACAAAGCCTTTCCCTATATTGAGTCTACACCTTCTGCCTTGTGATATCTGCCATTGTTTCAAATATATCTTCTAAATCACACAGAACAAGATCTATCCCTCTTCAACACAGCAGTCCTTCATCATGTTTCAGGATTGCCAACAAGTGGCCCTCAAGTTTTCTCTTTTTAAAACTAAACTCCTCGGGACACCTGGGTAGCTCAGTTGGTTAAGCATCCAACTTTGGCTCAAGTCATGTTCTCACGGTTTGTGAGCTTGAACCCCATGTCTGGCTCTGTACTGACAGCTCAGGGCCTGAAGCCTGTTTCAGATTCTGTGTCTCCCTCTTTCTCTGCTCCTCTTCGGTTCATGCTCTCTCTCTCTCACACCCTCTCTCTCAAAAATAAATAAACATTAAAAAAAATAAAAAAAAACAAAACTAAACTCCTCTTCCTCTCAACCATTACAGTTTTGGCCATGGATTCCCAAACTCTTTCCTACTAGGGGGTTCTATCAAGTCTGCCAATAACTACAGTAAAAACCTAAAGAGAATACTTTAAATGGAGTCTGACCAATAAGGTAAAGTAGAACCATGACCTACCTTGACAAGGATCCTGTGCTCCTATTAATGACTGCACTTGTTGTTTTTGTTTTAATACTCACCACACACAAAATTGGCTCATATTGCACTCAGGTAATTGCTCATGTCTTCAAAGAGAAAATTGTCAGTCAGGTCCCCCTGAAACCTCTATTTGGACAACTGACCTTTTTTTTTTTAATGTGCATACAGGGCTCTGTTAAACTTAATCTTGGTGAAAGTCAGATGACAGTGTCATCTTTGTGCTCATTGAATAACTACCCTGCCTTACCATCACAAAAATGATTTTCATAAGAAATCTTTTCAGACTAAGCATTTCATAAGTTGAATAGTTCTTTCTGAAGACTTCAGAGCTGTGGAGAAGATTCCATCATATGGCACTTCATATGAAAAATCTTTTCTCTGAAACTCTTTGCTCTCCTCACTACCAGCTCTAGGGCCTGTGTCTCAGCTTCCCCTAACAGATCACAGCTTTTCTAAGTTCAGAACACCTGTCGCTTCTCCACCATCCCAACTGCAACCAAATTCTTCTCTCCTCTGTTATGAATACAATCCAGTTCACTCCCAGCTCCAACCAAAATGTTATCTCAACATATATAGTCAGAAAATAAAATAAAATTTAAAATTTCTATTTATGTAACACACCTACTCTCCTTAGAAGTAAATTCCTGTAGATAGGTGGTTAATCAGTATTCAGAAAGTGCTTATACTTTGGGCCAGGCTCATACTATGGGCCAGGCACTGAGCTCCTAGAAGGATGCAATATCAGACATAATCCTGGACTTCATGGAACTTACCACCTAATAGGAGAAGATAGACGGCAATCAACTAAATATACAGTCCATGTAAATTACAGTAATAACAAGCTCTGTGAAGAAAAGATAACTCTGGGAAATTGAAGGGTTTGGTGTAGTCAGTCCACTTCTTAGGAAGTGGTGAATGACCTGAGACTGAGGAGAAGGGATTAACAAGAGTATTCATTGTCACTTATTTACAGTGCTGAAAAACTGGAAGCAACATAAATGTCTCTATAAAGGAACCATTGTGACATTAATTTGTGGCATATCCACATGATAGACTATTAGAAATCCATTAAGAATTAAATTTTTGACAACTAAAATATTATAAATAGAAAACATGCAAACCAACCTAACTTTAAAAACATTAATGTAGGGGCACCTGGGTGGTTCAGTCAGTTAAGCATCCGACTTTGGCTCGCGGTCCATGGGTTTGAGCCCTGCATTGGGCTCTGTGCTGACAGCTCAAAGCCTGGAGCCTGCTTTGGATTCTGTGTCTTCCTCTCTCTCTGCCCTTTCCCTGCTCATGCTCTGTATCTCTCTGTCTCTAAAAAAAAAAAAAAAGTTTAAAAATTTTTTTTAAAATATTACTGTAAAAGTCCTAAATAAAATGTTAACAATGAGAATCCTTCAGAACATTATGCATATTGATTCATTCCAGGAATGAATTTTAATTTCAAAAGTATTTTAATCTTAGAAAATCCATTAATAAAATTCATCATATAAATAGGTCAAAGGAGAAAACTATGATTACCAAGAAAACTATCAAAAGCATTTGATAAAATTTAAATCCATCTCCAAGTTAAAACAACAACAACAACAACAATAACAAGATAGATGCAAATGACATCAGATAAAGGGCTAGTATCCAAAATTTATAAGGAACTCACCAAACTCCACACTCGAAAAACAAATAATCCAGTGAAGAAATGGGCAGAAGATATGAACAGACACTTCTCCAAAGAGGACATCCAGATGGCCAACAGACACATGAAACGATGCTCAGCATCCCTCCTCATCAGGAAAATACAAATCAAAGCCACACTGAAATATCACCTCACAGCAGTCAGAGTGGCTAAAATGAACAAATCAGGAGACTCTAGATGCTGGTGAGGATGTGGAGAAACAGGCACCCTCCTACACTGTGGGAATGTAAATGGGTGCAGCCCCTCTGGAAAACAGTGTGGAGGCTCCTCAAAAAATTAACAATAGAACTCCCCTAGGACCCAGCAATAGCACTGCTAGGAATTTTCCCAAGGGATACAGGAGTGCTGATGCATAGGAGCACATGGACCCCAATACTCATAGCAGCACTTTCAACAATAGCCAAATCATGGAAAGAGCCTAAATGTCCATCAACTGTCAAATGGATAAAGTCAAGATGTGGTATATCTATCCAATGGAATACTACATGGCAATGAAAAAGAATGAAACCTGGCTACTTGTAGCAATGTGGATGGAACTCAAGGGTGTTATGCTGAGCAAAATAAGTCAGGCATAGAAGGACAGATACTGTAATGTTTTCACTTATAAGTGGAACAGGAGAAACTTAACAGAGGACCATGGGGGAGGAGAAGCGGAAACAATAGTTGGGAAGAGGGAAGGAGGCAAACCATGAGAGACTCTTGAATGCTGAGAACAAACTGAGGGCTGATGAGGGTGTGGGAGAGGGTAAGGAGGGTGATGGGCATGGAGGAGGGCACTTGTTGGGATGAGCACTGGGTGTTATATGGAAACCAACTTGACAATAAACTATGAAAGAAAAAAACAACAACTTACTTTTTGAAAAAAGACATATGTATCCCCCCAAATTAACAATCATAGTAACTAGTGAGACCCAAGAAGCATTCCCACTAAAGCCAGCAGTATGACATGCATATTTTTTAAGTATAGTTGACACACAATTTTATATTACTTTCAGGCCTACAACATGGTGATTTGACAAATCTGTGTGTTATACTTGAGCTTACTGCAACTGTAGCTACCATCTGTCTCAATACAAAAGTATTACAATATCACTCACTATATTCCCTACACTGTATCTTTTATCCCCATGACTTAACACAGAAGAATAAACAAAATTTAAAAGTGCCTGGATGGCTCAGTCCGTTGAATATAAAAGTGCCTGGATGGCTCAGTCCGTTGAGCATCCAACTCTTGATCTCAGCTCAGGTCATGATCTCACAGTTCATGGGTTCGAACCCTATATCAAGCTCTGTGCTGACAGTGCAGACCCTGATTAAGATTCTCTCTTTCTCTCTCTGCCACCTCTCTCTCTTAAAAATAAGTAAACATTTTTAAAAAGTATTTCTAAAAATATAACAGAAGAAAAACATTAATAAAGTAGCTATTTACAAAAGAAATACAAAAACTCATAGTATTCTTATAAACTAACTAAAACCCTAGTAACTTAAAATTTTTTATGCTAATTCTTTAAAAGACAGACAAATGATATAGACAAGATTAGAACAGAAATAGGCACAAATATTTAATATGTAATAAAGAACACACTATGGTGATCATTTCTAGAAGCTATATATGTCAGAATCTATAAAATACAACTAAAGCAGAGATCTGTAGTAAAGATGAAAGAATAAAAATAGATCAAACAACCAAATCAAAAGTTTGCAAAAGAACAAAATAAACCAAAACAAAGCAGAAGGAACAAAAATAAATAGCAAAACCTAGTACTTTAGAAAAGAGGAAAAGATAAAACTAATAAATTAAAAACTGGCATTTAAAGAAATCAATAAAATAAACAAACCACTAGCTCAGTTAATCAAGCAAAAAATGGAAAAAAAACACAAGTATACAAAGGAAGAAACAGTGAATACCAAACAGAAAACTGAAAACATCATTAGAAAATACTTTTCATAATTCTGTGCAATAAATTTGAAAACCTAAATGAATAAATGATTTTAAGAAAATACAACTCACTAATGTGATCCCAATAGACAAAATTTAAATAGATCAATTTCCTAGAAGAAAAAAAAGAAATTATTGAAGACCTATCATAAAACAAAACAACAAAACAAAACAAAGCAAAATACAAACAAAGCAGCCGCTCTAAACAATTTCATACAGAAACTGGACCCTCAAAGAAAACATAATCCCAATGTTATTTAACTTTTTCCAGAGAATAGAAAAAGAAGGAAAACTTCTCAATTCCTCATAGAAGGCAAGTATAACATTGACACTTGAATCTGGTAAAGATTGCACCAAATAACCACAGACTAATCTCACTTGTAAATCTGGACACCAAAATAAATCAAATATTAGCAAACACAACCAAATAGCCAGTTAAAGTAATGCTCTGGCCATGGAAGGAGAGTTCAACATGAGGAGATTTATGATATAATAAATCAAAGGGGGAAATCATAGAAGTGTATACACTGAGAAGGCATTTGACAATACTCAAATTTTTGTGAAATTTGTAAAATTGTGAATTTAAAAAAAACCTTAAAATGCAGGAATTAATAGAAATATTGGCATTCCTGGCCTGCTTCTCCTGAGGACAAGGCACATTCCCTCCGGCAAGGAAGACAAAAGCAGTTCTGACAGAACTCATTGTATGCAGGTGGACCTAGAGGATCTGGGCAGGATCTGGGCAGCCTATGGGCATCTGCTGCATTAGGGAACATGCTCTGGCTCTAAAATATCACCCACACAGACTACTTGCAAAATGCAAAGGGAAAAGAAAAATATACCTTTACAAAGGAGAAATCTGTCCAGGTAGTTTCACATGCATCATCTAATGTAACCCTCCTCATCACCATCCAAGAGATAGGTAAAACCATCTCTACTTCAGAGATAAAAATTTGAGGAGCAGAGATGCTTCGTGGCTTACTCAGAGTAAATAGGTTGGGTTTATATCCAAACTATACTAGTTCTAGGTCACTTTCCTCCTTCTATCATTCTATCTTTCTTTATCTTTCTAGCTTTCCTTATTTGGGATCTTCACTGGCCAAACCCAAAAGTAAACCAGAGGGCAGGTGGATGAGAAGTGTAAGGTACACACCTGGAGGGGCTAATGCAAGATAACAGGTATCCCATCTCTTAACTATAAGAAGATAATAAGAGCCCCTGCCACATGAGTTGCTCAAAGATCGAATAAGATATTGCATGTAAACATCTCAGCACCTCCTTGGCATTGATCAAACTCTCAACAAATGTTAACCATGTGAAAGACTGTCATTAGCTTGCATTGGTTAAATGCCCTGAATCAAATAGACTTCATTTTTTAGTAAGAAGTTTGGCTTTGATACTTAAACTTTAAGAACAAAAAGTTGCAGGTAAATTACAGAGCTGGCTCCATCCACCAATATCAAGTGAAAAATCATTGAAATATCACAAACAAACCAACATCTAGGCAGAGTAGGATGCCTGTAAAATGAGCAACACTGATTTCCCCCTCAAAACAACTCTTTAAATCTATTTTTAAAAGTAGTGCCAATGAGGAACAGTCTTACTAAGGGAATATCTTTTTGAGCTGTGGTCTCATTCTAAGAATATTCTCTTTGCCACATCTTGTAAATGGTAAAGTTCATATTTAATAATTTTGGTCATAAGTGACCACCTAAATATGTCAGAAATAATCTCACATCTGTGACCCTTAGAGCTGAAAATATAGATGAATGTAATTAACCTACTTCCAAAATTGAAAAAAAAAAATCTGCTCTATTCTCTCCTGACTTGGGAACATATGGTGTCAGATTACATGGTTGGCACCTGGCTGACTGCTGGGTCCATGTGTCGCATTCTAACACAAACAGGCAGAGACGCAAAGCCTGCCCAGAGAATCACCAGCCAAATCCAAAATGGGCAGCTCAAGCCACAAGCTCGGCCAGAAATTGCTATTAACATCCTGGTGGAGGAAATAGAGCTCTCAGCATCACCCTCTGAGCCCAGTTTCCCCTTGTGCCCCATGACCTCCTTCCATAAACATCTTGAGAAGGATCCATGAGGTTGGTTTCTCCATTGACGCACATCGTCAACACTCCTGGCTCTATTTATCAGGGAGAAATTGAATTGGCTTCAACTCATTTTGGGGGTTGGCTCTCTTAAGTTAAAGCATTTTGAAGCAAGTTAATCCAACCAAATGCTTTCCATACCAGTTAAAGGTGTGCTTGTCATCCTCCCCACCCAAGCTCCCAACTCCTGGCTTGTTTATACTGAGTGAAGAACATTCACCTCCAGCCCTGAGCAAAGAAAGCAAAGAGAGTGTCAGGGGCTTCCTGGTCTCACTCTTTTGTTCTCTGTCCATCTTACTGTAGTCTCCAGCTCTGTCTCTGTAAATCAATTCAAACTACTGATGCACCATGAGACTGAGTATGCTCCTTCACTCAGCAGGCCCCCCAATTTTGCCCATTACAATACTGAATATCCTCAAATTATATTATTCCTTCCTGTTTGTGATTATTTTGTTCCTGTTTTTTGCTTCTGGTTTTGAAATGTGCCCACCTGTTTCAGGCTGAATCCTGGATAAAGAGCTCACATGTGCTTTGGGAATCAAGAAACCCCAAGGAAGTAGATGGAGTTAGTACAGTTAGAATGAGAAGTAGCCTAGGGATAGAGACCAAGGGTGGTAGATGTATGGCTTTTTTGGCTCACCTGAGTCATTCCCTTACAACAGGCTGAGAGATAGAAGACATTAGTGACAAGAAGGAAAGGTCACTGAAGGGATTAAAAACTGAAAAAAATAAATAAAAACTGAGTCTTTTCAACCAGGTGGAAGGATCCGAAAACCAAAGAGAAAAGATCACCCTCATGCATTAGCAAGAAAATTAGCTCTCCTATCCCCTTAGCAGTATACATTTTCTGCCCAGAACAAGACACTGGTATGGAGAACTTTCTCTTCTTTCCGTACTCCGGTCTTGGTAATCATGGTAGACATTTGCTGTTCCTGTCTGCCCAGAGTCTATTTCTTCTGAGAATAACGCTTCCTTTTCCTCAATGGAAGACTCCTTTTCTACTCTAGGTGATTATTATGGGACTGCCAATCCTAACATCTTGTCCCCACACCCAACACAGGGATAGGCATTGGACCCAAGTACATGAGACAACTTCTCACTTTGATGATGTAAGTGAATCAATCCCAAGAAATAGGCATGTAACCCAAGCCAGGTTAATGAAAAACTTCTCTGAAATTTATATAAAACAGATGTCTAGGAGAGAAGCATTCTTTTTCCTATGGTGTCATCAAGGAACATGTAACATGTTACATGGGAACACGTAAAATACAAGCTACCTGTGCCATGTCCCCTGCTATGTAGAGGAAACCACTACATAGTCTCTATGAAGAGGTCCAGAGATGGGAAAGGTATGGAGGAGAAAGAAATAGGGTAATGGAAAAATGAGTTGGAGGAGAGATGAGAGAAAGATAGATGAAAGAGAGGCTGGGGAGAAAAAATGAGGGGAAAGAGATGGAAGAATGAAGAGATGGAGGAGAGAGAGAGGAAAGACAAAATGGGAGACAGAAAGATGGAGGAGAAGTGGGTAGAAATGGGGTGAGAGAAGGATGAAGGAGAGAAAATGGAGAGAGCATAACAAGAGAGAGAGAGAAACGAAATACATAATGATATGGGGAGAGAGAGAGATGGGGGGATAACTGGAAAGAGATAAATGAGGGAGAGAAAAAAGTAAAAAGAGAGAGAAAGAAACAGGGAGAAACAGATGTGAAGGGAGAGATGAGAAGTGGGGAGGGAGAAAACACAGAAGCCTGATGACCTCTCTGGAGGTCCTGCTTCCAGACCACCCATGAGGCCACCTGCATCTTCATATGTTCTACTTTATAACCAGGTTTGAGTTAGAGCCTACGTTTCTTGCAACCAAGAGTGATGACCACTCTAATCTCCTTAACTGAATCCAATCCTGTTTGAAGCTTAGCTCTCAGTGGCTGTGTTCTAAAACCTTAAGAGGAACCAGAGGTTTCACTGATAACCTCAAAACATAATCACTCTTAGAATCTACCCAGTTGATTTCCATATTTCAAATGAGTGAAAAAAATATAAGTTCCTTTTCTCTGCCTGCAGAAAGCATGTAAAAATCTTCATTTTTATCTTCCTACTTTGAGATCTGGCTTTTAGAAACCAATCCTCCACCAAAAATACAAAAGAAACCACTTGGAGGTTAAAAGCAGCATTTAGGAGAAAATCATGTTGTACATCATACCAAAATTTAATATGACTTTATGCAAAATAGTAATGTGTCTAGTAATACAAAGATTCTTCTAAAGTAGGTTAATAACAATCCAATATTATTCTCCTTAAAAAAAATGAAAATGTATGTCAAAAAAAAAAAGGCCTAAAGTAACTAAATCTTGTACCCATTGATGGAGCTGATTTACATAGATAGCATTTAACATTCCATCATCATTATCCTATCAGTCTCCTGTCTAACATGCAAGCCTAAAGACATTCAATGTGCTTAGAGGTTAAAAAAAAAAAAAAAAAAAACCTATATTCTTCCCAGTGTTTTTCAGAACCATTTGAAAACAGATGACAAACTCCACTACAACCCNCTAAATCCACCAGCCAAAATGGTGGTAAATGACAAAAAAAAATTTAGGCAGACAGATGAATATCAACTGGGATGAGAAAAAGACTGTCTTCTCACTCCTTTCTGTTCCAATATAGTAACCTCAAAGATTGAATAAAAGAAAACTAAATATTTAAGGGTAAAATGTGGTTCTCAAATAGGGAGAAGGGGAAAAAAGGAAGCATTATGATAATGGTTGAGCCTGCCTCTGCTAGAGGAAGCAGCTTTGAGTGTGTGCACCTTGACTTAAACGGAAAGCAAATGTAAATGAAACACAGTTCATCCTTTAGAGTTGAGTGTGTGAATATTTTCAGATGTTTTTTCTTTTAAAATGTTAAGTGAATTTAATTCTGATGAGAAGAACCAGAGAGAAGAGAGACTCTGGGGAGACTCACTTGTCTGTCTATGCACAGTGTGGAGAGGGGAAGTAGAGGGTTACATGTGTGTACTCCTTCATGCTGAGAGCTCCTTCTTGACCATGTACTTGACTGTGGCCTTGCAAATCTGATGACCTGGGCTCTTTAGTGCCTCTGCCAGCATATCAAGAAGGCCAGAGGGATTAGAGGCAAAATGGAGCCTGGGGGATTGTAAAGCCATTGACCTCCATTACCCCAACCACTAGGTAGTTCTGTACTATATCTAGACTAGCCCAGAACTAGCCCTGAACTATGTTTAGACTAGCCCAGAAGTACCATTGTTAAGTCAGATGTGTGCAGCTGGGTGGGTTTGGGAGGTACCCTTTAAATCAGCTCAAAGAGAGGTATGTGGAGGTAGAGAGAAGGAGAAACAATGGAGCATGAGAAGAAAGAGCAGAGTAGAAGGGAGAAAGGAAGCCCATAATGAAAGAGAAGACTATAAAGGAAGTTGAAAAAGATTAGTCAAGGGAAACAAACATTTTCTTAGCTTCCATTCATCTGGTTCCCTACCTTGAACACCTAAACTGAGCCCCAGCCTTTCAACAGTTGCTCCAAGCAGATGTTGAATGTTTGGAGCAAGGGTATACCCTTGCCCCTGGGCAGCCATCCCTAACAGTGTTCTTTCCTACCGAGCTCAAGTACACATTGGAATCCTTTCTAACACAACATTCCAGACAGTCACTGCTATTAAAGAAAATGATGGCCTTGGTATATAAGCGCCATCCCTAGAGCTATTCCTCAGCCTTAAATCCAGACTGTGTGCCTTTTAGCAACTGTCCGCTCAACAGCAGGCCATGCCTTGGATTCTTCCTAACAATGTTGAATCTTATTTACAAGAAAAAAAGGACAGGAGTCAATTAACAGTGTGGGATACCAAAAATAATATGCAGAAACTCCAAAAAAATTTTTAAAAAACTAACAACCTTGGGCCATGTCTCTTTTTGTCCTATCCCACAGTGTGACAAGACTAAACCAGACAAACCAGGTTCTCCCAGCCAGCAGTCTAGTCTACTAAAGAACAAAGATAAAATAAAGTGACAGCTTTTGAATATTAATAGGGCATATCAGCAAGGGTGAGCAGCAAACAGTGGAAGTCATCCACAAGTTCTAAAAGCAGTTCCTAAAAGCCCGAATTCATCTCATCGCTCCCCACTTAAGAATTCCACTAAGAAAATGAATCTTTATTTCAAAAATAAACTTCTGAGATGACTAGAGATAAAAGCAGAGAAAGAAATACTGAAGCACCACAGGACCGTCTTTCACTCATCTTCTCCCCCTGGGGCCCATCACAATCACAATGCCAAGTACATTACAGATGCCCAATAAATGTTTGTGGCATGAATGATGTGAAAAGAAAAGGAATATTTTAAAAATCAACTTCAGAATGGGAATGGGCTTTGAAAACAAGCTGGCCCCAATCAGGATCACAGAAATAGAAAACAGAATTTGAGGTCACTGAAATCCACTCCAGTTATTACCTATTGAATCTTTGGAGAGTTTTTACTTCCAAAGAAAAGTAGAAACAAAGTTTTCTGGAGCACCATATTTCTATCTTTTTATTCACTCACTCACCCACTCACTCAGTTCACTCACCCACCTACTCATGCACTGATCTAATCATTCATTCAATAAATGTTATTGAATGCCTATGATGTGCCGGGTTCTATGCTAAGCTCTGGGACTCTAGTGGTAAAGAGAGACCAGCAGGAGCCAACTTTTGTGGAACTTATATTTGCTTTCTTCCTTCCCCTCACCCTAAACCTAAGCCTTACATGCTTAAGCCATTTCAACAGCATGAATTGCCTCCCTACCACAAATGTCCGCCACCCCTAAATCATTGCCCACCCACTCTGCATTAATTTTTCTAAAAGATTACTGTCGTCATGTTGTTCACTGGCTTAAAAATGTCCAATGGCTCCCTCTCATCTTTAATTCACTTTAGGACCCAGTTATCAACCAGGCACTCCATATCCTAGCACAGGGCTAGGATTATAAGATAAAGTCTAAACTCAACATAGCACTGAGGGCTACACCCGTTATTTACTGCTGTATAGCAAGTTATCCCCAAACTTGGCAGCTTAAAACCATAAACGAGTATTATCTTCCAGTTTCTGTGGTCAGAAATCCAGGAGAAGCTTAGCTGTTAAAATGAGACTGCAGTCAAGTTATTGGCCAGGGCTACAATAATCTGAAGGCCTGACCAAGGCTGCATGATCCACTTGCTGAAGGCTTGCTCACATGGCTGTTGGCAGGAGGCCTCAATTCCTCACCAGGTGGGTTTCTCCATAGGGCTTCTTGAGTGTCCTCACAAACTGACAGCTGGCTTCCCTCAAAACTAGACCCAAAAGAGATAAACAGGAAGAAGCCACAGTGCCTTTAGAAACTAGTCTTGGAAGTCACACACCATCACTTCTGCCGTATTCTATTAGAAGTGAGTCACTAATCCATACTTAAGGTGAGGGCAACCAAGCTCTACCTCTTGAAGGGAGGAATATCAAAGAATCCATGGGCTTAACCTAAAACTACCACAAATCTATTATCAGATTCTATTCTATTCTATTCTATTCTATTCTATTCTATTCTATTCCATTCCATTCCATTCCATTCCATTCCATTCCACTCCATTCCATTCCACTCCACTCCACTCCACTCCATTCCATTCACCACTAACTAAAATCAGACCCTACCCCATTTACCTATTTTCATTATTTTCTGCTGGCAACAGTATTAACCTCTATCTCCAACCCAGCTGACTCTCCTGAATATGCTGTACCCACTGTAAATACTAACTCTTTCTTCATGTGCTGTTCATACTTTTCCCCTGCCCTCTACCCTCCAAATTCCTTACTCCAAGAGAGGTAGCATTGTAGTAGCTAAGATTTTGGACACTGGACTGCCTGGGTTCAAATCCCACCTCCACTTTTGGTGAGTTACCTAAACTCTACCTACTTGGATTTCCTTTTTGTTTTGGTTTGGTTTTTTTAAATGTTTTTTTAAATGTTTTATTTATTTTTGAGAGATAGAGACAGCATAAGCAGGGGAGGGTCAGAGAGAGAGACACACACAGAATCCAAAGCAGGCTTCAGGCTCTGAGCTAGCTGTCAGCACAGAGCCCGACGGGGGGCTCAAACCCATGAACTGTGAGATCATGACCTGAGCTAAAGTCGGATGCTTAACCGACTGAGCCATCCAGGCGCCCCTCTACTTGGATTTCCTAACCTATAAAATGGCAATAATATTATCTACTTAATAAGCTTGTTGTGGGGATTAAATGATTCAATATTTATGAATTACTAAGAATAGTGCTTGGCATATAAAAAATGCTTTAAAGTATTTGTTAAATAATATAGATATCGCTCTTCTACATCCAGTTTAAGTTCCACATGATAGCCTATAGTGAACTCTTTCACTGAACTACTAATGCTATCATTGTGACCCATCTTAATCCATGTCAGACCTACAAATTATCAGTTCCCTCACTTGTAGAGATTTTGCCTCATCTCCCAACTGTTACTTGCTGATGGTTTTAGAGTGCCTATTGAAGAGTCAGCATTCAATTCAAAAGCAAGAAAGGAGGGAATTAATTTACATTAACCCCTAGGGAAAATATTCAAGCTACTAGGCTAGTTTCCCCAAATACCAATAAACCACACTCTCATTATTTCCATGTGACCCTGTTATATCACAGAGCCAACCCAAATTAGGCTTCCCTATATGACCAGCCACGTAGGGATCCCCCTCCTCACTAAGGGAAACATGCAATATGGAAGTGGGATTTCCTTAGACCTAATGATGGGAAGCATCAGAAATGGGTGTGAGCATCAGAAAAGAGGGCCCAGGTACTGCTATAACCACAAGTAAAGCAAACTTCAACATTATGGGATTGTTAAAACTTCAAGAGACTAGTATTTCAAAATCATTATCAACAAATGCTCCTTCTCCATTTCCAACTCAAACACTATGGAATTTTAGACTTCCCACCTACGCTTTTTCTCAAAATGATAGTATTTCTTCCCCAAGAGCTTATAGCTTCTGGTATAAGCCAAAACCTGGGCTGAACCATTTCTCATATTTGAAACCTGCTGGCACTTCCAGGTGAACATACAGGCAATGGCAATTAATAGGTATAGGGGGCTTTGGGGAAAACGTTCCCTGCCCCTTCCATCATATAAAAGATTCTAGTGGTCCTGATTTAGCCACCAAGAGACTACCTTCATTTTTAGAGTCATTTCCTTCATTCATTCCTTTTTTCAACTCATCTTTATTGAGCATTTATTCAGAACAGTAGGTGATACCAAGAAGTAGAACACAAGTGCCTGGGCTTCAAGTAAGTTACCAGAAACAAGTCACCCTCTCTGGCATCAATTTCTTTGCCTATAAAATGAGAAGGTTGGACAAAGTCTCTAGGGTTCTTTTCACTTTAAAAAAATTGCTATTTTTCTGATTCTAATGCCTGCTCTGCTTTGCCAGGCAGGGTTGCTATGAAGATGAAGTTAGAAAATGTGCATGAAAGTGCTTTGAAAACTATAAAGCACTGCTCAAAATGTGAGGCATTATCCTCATTGTTGTTGCCATAGCCCCAAAAATCCCTAGAGGAAAGTTTTCAAAGACCTGCTTGATAACATCCCACTGGGATTCTAAATAGGAAAAGCTCTTCCTCAAGTCTCACTGGGATCTCTCCTGCTGCTAGAAAGTCCACAAGGTTGTTTCTGTACATTAGCAGCTTCTCATGGCAAATGCTTTTCAGAGATTGCAATTGCCCCCAGGAGGGAAAATCATTATGTGACCTAATCCTGAGGTCTAGTCTAAGTCCAGAAGGAAAGAGGCTGTGATCAATTAGTGATGTCTGCTACGGGCTTGGGAAGAAGTGGTCATCAGCTGATTGACATTCTTAGACCAGGTCCTTTTGTAGCTCTGAGGTATGAGTCTAAATTATGTGCCCTGCATTTTACTAAGTGTTTCACATGAATTATCTCATTTTTGAAGTAATAATGTTAATACCAGTTTACAAATGAGGAAACTGAGACCCAGAGACGCTGACTTGTCCAAGATCACACTGCTAGTAGGTGGCAGAGCCAGAATTACAAAGGTTGAACAATCCCAAGGCCAGTGAACTTTATTACAACATTATACTGGACTTTAGTTGAGATCCTAAAACAGCATACAAACAGGTAAACTAAAGGAACATATTTACATTTTTTCCTGGATAATAAATGAAATTAATATCACCTCAAGGTTAGAAGTATTGGCAGCTTTCAGCTCAGCACCGGGACTGAATCTTTAAAATAGCAGTGTGTAAACTTCTTTGATTGTGTATTCTACTAGTTAAGACAAAACATTGTGTCATCCAATCCAATATATAGATATCTATTTATATATGCATGTATTTATGTTCATTTTGCATATATATAACACTAATGTAATAGAGACATATTAAAACATATAAAAAATTCTTACATGAGAAATCTATACAAATACAAATTCCAACCCAAACCCCAAACCCCAAAGATATTGTTGTCCCCAATCTCTGAGGCACACATAGCCACTTCCTACAACACAGAGCAAGAATGATGTGTTTTCCTTATTTTGCCTCTGTTTCCTCTTTGGGTTCAGCTTCAGGGCTTGCCCTGGGCAAAATGTTCAGGAACAGAACCACTCCCTCTTCTCCCCTCCCTTATCTACCTCTACACCCCATCCCCCACCCTACACCTCCATGCTACCCACCCCTTATTTCCAGGCTCCCAGGCAACAAGTAGCTTCTTGTTTTTCATATCTACTGACCAAAGTCCCCACTTGGAGTTCTTGTTTAGGGTTGGCATCTCCTGCTATGGCAAACAGCCAAACATTTATACATTCATTCACTCTTACAACCAACAAACACTTGGTAAGCCTCTATTATAGGAAGGCACTGTAGAAGCTCAGAGAATTCAGAGATGAACCAGTCCCAGGCATATCCAGACCAGAAGGGGAATTATTACACACACATAAATCAATACGGTATTAAGTTAAAAGTGATAAGTTCATTATGAGAGACGAGAGAGATGATTTCTTGGTGAAAGGATAAGGGAAATGTACATGAATAAGGAGGTGATGAACATGGGCTGGTGGGACTCAGTGACAGGAAATGCACTTTATGGATTCCTGGGATAATGGGAGGGGGGAAGGCATATAAATAGGGGATCTTTCCAAATGGAACAGAAAATATGCACTAGATGATGATCCAACAAGTGGGGAGTTGAACCTGTGTTATATGAACTGAGGAGTCCAGGCAGAGACAACAATATTCATAACAAAGTAAAAATAGAAAAGAACACAATAGTTGGAGTAGGCAGGCTAGGCAGTGCAGAATTTGATGAGGCTGAGCCGTGGGCCTGGCTCAAACCCTGAAAGCCTCACAAGGCAAGTTATGTCATTGAGAGGAAAGTGTGCAGAGCAGCCATAATCAGATTTACCTTCAATAAAGATTGCTTTGGCTGAGTGCACAGAACACATGGAAGACAGGTAAAGAAAGGTACATCACCAAGAGAGGGTACACTATCCTCCCCCCAAACAAACACATCACTCCTGGGGATCCCTTGGAACATCCTGGTAGGGTAAAAGACTTCTGTTCTGCAAAACACTCCCAGCTTCTCTGAGGTCAGCCTGCTGCCAGGATTAACCACAGAACACAGGCTGCAGAAAGATAGCAGGAGAATGTTTAGTCCACCCCTGTACATTTTGCAGGCCAGCCCATCTCTTTATGGAGACTTTGGGAAAAGATTTCCAGACTCTGGGGTCCTGATAGCCTGGGGTAAGCCTCCTCCTGGCAGGACAGATTCTTTTCTTGGTCAATCAGAAGCTCCGGAATCAGATTTCCCATTCAGTTCCAGGGTGCTCCAGCCTAAGCTGACACACTGCCTCTTTAAACACATTATGAAGATTATCAGCAATGTATCAAGGTGTCTTTGCAGAATGGTATAAACTTCGGCTGCACTACTTATTGCCATAAACCACACTTTCAGGTTTTTATTTATATGCGCATTAGTTCAATATGATTGGATCTGTAGGCAGCAGAGGGGATTGGGGTAATTTATATATATATCAATAAAGGTCTCCAGCCAGCCACTGGGTGCTCTAAGGGGAACAGTAGTTCCATTTAAAACATTAGGAACTGAAGAAATTGAAAATAACTCTCTATTTAGAGGCCAAAGATTAAGGCATTTTGCAGGGAAGGTCTCAGTCCAGCCAGGGTATGCTAAAAAGGCTGTTAAAATGTCATTTGGCTGATAGTTAAGCCACAGAATTTACCTTAACCCCTTCATTTCAATTTGATTTTGTGTGTTTGTGAGTGTGTGTGAAGCATTGACCCTAAACACCGGGACAACACAGTATGGTGGAAAAAGTGGCTGAGTGCATGGGCTTTTGTTATTTTTTCCTCCTAACATGCATTTCACTCACCTTAGTGAGGTCTATACCACCCAGTGAGTGAGGTCTTTCTGGAACTGTTTGTCAAGGCTCCCCATGATCCCTGGCCAAGGGGACCTCCTTGTCCAGGCTGGACCAGTCAGACTTTCTCCCCTGAGATTTTGACTATTGATGAAGTGTCACAAGAACCAACACTGGTGGTGGGGCGCCTNAAAATAAAAAAAAATATTAAAAAAAAAAAAAAAAAAAGCACCAACACTGGTGGAAACTGACTTTTCCCGGTAGTGGTACCCTGACAGCACTCTGTTGGTTCCTGACATCTACTTCAGCAGATCTCCCCTATCTCCTGGGTCTCGAGCTTTCTCTTCCATTTTATGAACCATGAAATAGCTTTCTACTGGGTTCTTCTGCTTGTGTTAGCTAGAGTTTCTCTTGCTTACAACCAAGGAGTCTAAGTGAGAGCCCTCTGGATGTTAGGCTTGGACCCATCCCTAGCTGTGTGACTGTGGAGACAAGTAACCTCCCTACTCTGGATGTCAGTTTCCTCCCCTGTAAAATGAAAGCACTGGAGAAAGCCAATGATTCTTGAATGTTAGGGAATGTCAAAATCACCTGAGGATCTTGTGGAAAGTTTAGATTCTGATTTTGTCATTTCAGGGTAGGGCCCAGCCCAGGCATCTGCTTTGTAACCAGCAGTGATTCTGTACCTGTTAAGCTTTAAGAGCACATTTTCAACGTATGCTCTTAGGATCCTTAGTCCTGGAGAGGATCCACAGAGATGGCCTCTGGTGTAAGAAAAGTTGACAAAGGTGGCCCTCTTGTTGCCACTAAAGCAACTCTTCTTTTATGTTTTATATATTAAGGTTCTACATTAAATTTCCTCTGTAAAAAAGGACTTACCACTGACCATAAATAAATAAATAATAAAATAATCAGTGGACTAGGATCACTAGATAATCTTCAAGGAACTTTGCTGTCTGATTCCAAGAGGCACCTCCTATATGGCTCCCAAGGGGAAGCAGGTGTCAACCCCCTTGGGGAACTGACCACTGTATTTATTTCACTTGAACTTCAGCTTAGAGAAACAAAACCAAGACCTCAATGCTGCAGTTATCTTCCTAACAAGCCCACGAACAATTTATTTACCCCACTGGTGATGATGCAGCGGCAGAGGCCCTGAATGACTTGCCTGGTGCGATGCAATTAGATAAGAGCAGACCCCGACGACCTCTCAGTCATATGGCAGCGTTCCTCCTACCGTGCCTCTTCCTGCTGTGGAATTTGAAACACCATAAACTGAAGCCAGAGGAGATCCATAAACAGCCCAGTTCTTATTTTTTACTTTAGAGTCCCTATGCGGCTTCATTTATTTTCAAAAGAGCATGTGACATGTTCGTTGGCACCTTCTCTGCCATAAAATATCTGTTGACATTTGTGGTTTG
The DNA here is from genome assembly GCF_008692635.1 of Crocuta crocuta. Classification (NCBI taxonomy): domain Eukaryota; kingdom Metazoa; phylum Chordata; class Mammalia; order Carnivora; family Hyaenidae; genus Crocuta; species Crocuta crocuta. The sequence continues at coordinate 3,442,582 of NW_027532679.1, read as the reverse complement.
GGGCTGGGCTGGATTAGCTGATGTTTCGTTCCATTCACCTACTGCCTGTAGTACCAGGAGAAACACCCTCCTACCCTGAGCCCCCGTTACACCGTTTACCCTCCACTGAGAACAACACATGTGTGCCCTCTGCTGAATGGGAAGACTAAAAGAGCTACTCCATCTTTTATCAGGTGTGCAACCTTAGACAAGGCATGTAACCTCTGACTCCACTTCTCGGCCCGTGTGAGGTTTCAAGGAAAATGATTTAAAAAAAAAAAAAAAGGAGGAGGTTGGTGACAGTGGCTAACATTTTCCCACTACCACTTACCATGAACCAGACACTGAGCTACACTGCTTTACTTGAGTTGTCTCAAGCTACACTGCTTTACTTGAGTTTGTCCTCTCATAAGCCTACAAGGTACTCATGACTATCATTCCCCCATTTTGCAGAAGGAAAAATGGAGGAATGAAAAAGTAAAGTAACTTTCCCAGGGTTAGATAGCCAATAAGTAGTGGAGTAGGTTTCAGTTTCAAGAAGTCTGACCCCAAAGATGGTGATTTATTACAATACTATCTTCATGGTGCTACTCCATACCTGGTTGAAAAGTTTGGAGGAGTGTCAGGCTCCTAGAGTATGTTGGGGAAATCAGATGGAGGATGATTTAGTGTAAAATAATGCAAAGTAAAAAAAATGTTCAATGGAAAAAACACCAACCTATTCCTCACTGGCAGGGGGATCTTGTGTTACTTGTCCTCCCCAAGGCTCAGTCTCCTCACCAGCAAAATGGGGAGTTTTCCTATCTTGTAAGGAAAACAAAAATAGAGAGATCTGCACAACTACCTACCAAGTACTCAGTAAAGGCAAGTGACGTGCTGTGTGTGCCAGCATTCCAAAAAGCCAGTTGAAAGCAAGACGTCATCATTCATATAAAGTATTAATATATATTAGAGTAACATAGAATCATTTCCAAGATTATAAAGCCAACTTCGAGGGTTTTTTTCCCCTGAGTTAAACTCACAGAGAGCTTAAGTCAGAAGTCCATAGGGTTAAAACAAACAAATTTGTCTCCATCTTCCACCCACTCAAATTACCAGGGCCAAAGCCTTGAAATTCCTACAGTAGAAATGTCAGGGCATTACATATGAAGGACAATTTAGGTATTATCCCATATGGAAAATAACCTATTTTTACACTTATTATCCAGATAGAATTTCTATTAATATGTTTACATAAATACTTTTAGATATGTTACATATCTAAAATTACACTTACAAATAAATATTTTAATGAGAACATATTGCAAATGCTAAAAATGAAATCTGTTTTTTCCTTAAAAATATGCCATAGACATCATTCTATGCCAATAAATGCAGTTACACATCATTATTTTAATGCTGCCCTTATATTTTGTGTAGATTCACTATGATTAACCAATTCAAAATTTAAATGGCTTCCAATTTTTGCTATTAAAAATAGCACTGCAACAAACATCCCCGTACATGCATCCTTGTGCATTTATTCTTTAAGGTCTTAGGATAAATTCCTGGGTATAGAATTGCAGAGTTATATATGCACATATATTTAAAACTTTGCTGTAAAATCTTCCAGATTGGTGAACACATTGACATGCCAGGAGGGGAGTGCACCCCAATTCCGGGGGGAAAGAAGCTTCTCCTCCTAGAGACTGTTGAAGACCCTACCCTATGTATTTCTTCACTGAGCTGTTAATCTGTATCTTTTATAAAATCTTTCATAATAAGCTGGTAAACATGGGGCTGAGAACATTAACTAATGTGAAAAAGATCTGTCACTGGTCAAGTGCAGGGATAGCCTTGAAAACAAGTTTGTTGGACATCAAACCAAATGTCCTTTCTGCTCTTGCTAGGTCTCCTCATGGCTTGTTGGTCCAAGATCCAGATCCTGGCACTTGGCATGCTGAGTATAAAATTTCACGATGAGAAGACTGTAGCCAGTGTGAACAAGTTAAAGATACTGAGTGGTTATTAACTGACCTGATTGGAGTAACATTGTTCACAATGAAGACTGTTGATTAAAGGTGCCAAACAAAAATTACTAAGACCACTAAGGACAGTTTTGGACAGGAAAACATAGCTGTGGGATGATGGAAACCTGAAAAAGCCTTAGAAGATAAATATTAGACCTGTGGAGAAGGGATGAAGAACTTAGGCTTTCTTAGCATGAAGAAAACAGGACTGGGTAATAATTCAATAATGACTCTATGATGCATAAAAATTAATTCTGTGGGCTACAATCTGAATCCATAATGTGTACATGGCTTTGTCTGTTACTTTCCACATAATTCTCAACACTTGCTCTTGAGGTTTAAATATAGTGCTTTCACATCTAAAAAAAATATTTTGCTATGTATTTCTAAACTATTTTTTTTAACTTTTAATGCTTATTTTTAAGAGAGAGAGAGAGAGACTGAGTGTGAGTGGGGGAGGAGGAGGGAGAGAGAGAGGGAGACACAAAATCTGAAGCAGGTTCCAGACCTGAGCTGTCAGCACAGAGCTGACATGGGGCTCGAACTCACGAACTGTGAGATCATGACATGGGCAGAAGTTTGACACTTAACAGACTGAGTCACTAGCCACCCATAAACTATTTTTCTTTAGAAAGATAGTTCTACCTTAGCTTTCCACTAACTGTTACAAGTAGAGAGACTTATTATAACTGGTAGGTTGAACCACATGAAATTATCATATTTGTGGGGCAAAAGTGGTTGAATATTGGTAAATTCATACAGTTCAATCTAATAATTCATTCATAATGGGAATCAGACATTGCCTTTTCATTGCAAACACTATGTTGGCCATTAAGAAAAAGGCAAGTAACATGTTTGTATTGTACACCTTTTCAGGTAGGATAGGAGGAGGAAATAAATAGATGAAGGTTGTTTTCACTGCCCCTCTGACATTGTGTAATTACTCGAAGAACTCCTACTTCTTAATCTGGAAACAATCTGTTCTTAAGTAAGGTAAGGCATTGATCCTGAGTCACATGATGGCAAAGAGTGAGTTTTTCCTCTACCACCCTTGTTTTGTCAAGGGATAGATTTAATAAAACTTAAAAGCATCTCCTTAAACACAGACTAAATCTGGAAGAATGTCAGAGGTAAAGAGCCCATGGCAACCCTGGCATTCCTCAATTGGAATTGAGGAAGTATCAGTCCTGCAAATGCTCTGAGAATAAAAATGTCCATGGTCATATATGTTAGGATAATAATACATCCTCTTTAATTTGAAATTTCTGACTTATTAAAATTAAGTTAAACACTTAATCCTGGAAAGTCACAATGCACTGAGAAGTCATGCAGTGAAGAAGCCTGCTCCTTTTATTAAGCTCTGTCTTTCTCACAGTTGTTTGACCACACATCCCTTGGATCACATGATATTTGCTACCATCCAGTGGGACAGACTTGTAAAAGTGTCCCAAACTCCCATCTTATTAGAGAAGATCTTGAATTATGAAGATTATACAGTAAATCAATGGCAAATCCATGATTAAAGAAGTATTATCTCAAGCCATTCAACAGATATTTACTGAGTGCCTACTATGTACCAAAATCTGTGCCAGGCACTGGCAAATGTGAACAAGAGCTAATCCTTGACCTCAAAAAGGTCATAATCTAGTTGGAGGAAGAGGCAAATTAACAGGCAATTTCAATTAACTAACTTGTAATAATCTAGAACATGTGGTTATTGAACACTTACAATGTGGCTTCTGAAACTGAATTTCTTAATTTAATTTAATTTAAATAAATTTAAATTTAAAAACTAAGGCAGTGTAAAATATTTTCCTATTAAATGCAGCTTTGTTGTTTTGGAAGGAGTATATTTCACTTTAGCCACTGAAAATTTAGCATCTAAATTGAGTTGAACTATAAGTATAGAATATATACCAGATTTCAAAAGTTTAGTTCAAAAAATGGAAAATATCTCATTAATAACATTTGTATTGATTATATGTTGAAATGTTAATTTTGTAGATATACTGAGTTAAATAAAATGGATTATTAAAATTAATTTCATCTGTCCCTTATTTAATTTTTTTAATGTGACTACCAGAAAATTTTAAACTACATATGTGGTTCATTATATTCCTTATGGATAGAGCTTATCTAAAAGACTTGGGGTGCTCAGTAAGCACACAGCAAGATGCCTAACCAAGATCTAGGGAAAGCTTCCCAAGAGATGATTGTTAAAGTGAGATCTGAAGGGGGAAAAAAAAAATGAGCCAGAAGAGAAGAAGGATGAGTGCTCCTAAAAGAGGGAAAGGCTATGCAAAGGCCCAGAGGCCAAAGAGAACAAAGCACCTGACTCCAGATCAGTATCATTTCCAGTGTGCTGCACCTTCTCTGCTTCAAGCCAACAAATGCTCCCCCCACAGATCACTACCTCTCAAACCACAACAGGCTCTTTATTTGGAGTGAAGTGTCTCTGAAACCAGGTGTCAGGAGCTTGAAAAAGAATAATATGTTCACATTTCATGTAGATGAAAACTAAACTCCACTCTTGTGCAGGCCACTAATACATTCAAGCTGGGCAACAATTTTATGTGTGCTCAGTGGAACCTTCTTTATAGGAAATAACTCCCATCAAAGCAAACATCATATTATTCCCAATAAATGTAATTGCAATTGGCTATTGTGAGGGCAGAGAGGAAACTCAGCTACAATCGTGCCTGAAGGGGGGGCCACTAGGAACCATTAACACAGTGATGAGAGCTCAGTCTCTGACAGCTCCAGGACTTACCACTGTGTGACATCAGACTATTCCATAACCACTCTCCTCAGTCTCCTCATTGGAAAATGAGGAAAGGAGTAGCATCTACCACCAAGTTGCCCACTATTGACATTTGGGCCAGATAACTCTGTGCTCAGTGCTCTACTTTGTGTACTGCAGGGTGTTAAGCAGCATCCCTGGTCTCTGCCCGCTAGATGCCAGTAGCACCTCTCACCCCAGCTGTGACAACCACAAATGTCTCCAGACATTGCCACATGTCCCCTGGGGGTGAGGGTGGGGGAATCACAGCTTACTGAGAACCACTGATCTACTGAATAAGTTGTTGTAAGGATTAAATGGAATCCTGCAGGAGAAGCGGTGGTATAGTGCTGAAACTTGGCAAATGCTCAATAAACATCTGGAAAATAAATACAGAAAGGGAGGACAAGTCCTTACAGGGATGACAATGGTGCTTAGCAGATCTGCCATTTTGTGAATTTAACCAGCCATCATGTTAGCCCAAGAACTTTCATCTATTCCCTCTCCTCCTCCCACCTCCAGAAGCCAAGCCCTGAGTCTCCCAGGGAATGTGGGCAGAAAGGCCCTGCAAATGGGACATGACTGCCTCGATGGATTTAATGGTGCTTTTTAAATGTGGATAATTATAGGGCCTCTTCTAAGCAAGTGCACCAGTGGCAGGAGGCTGCGGGCTCTGGGGCACGGTGGGCCCGCATAGCTCAGCTCCGTCGAGCTCATGGTAATGTTATTAAATGTGCTCTCTCCTTTTATTAGGCATCTTAATAACCTCTAAGTTGCACCCAGGAGACTTGGTGCAGAAAAGGAATTCTAGCCAACCTAATTTGTATTTGAAAATACCCCATAGGCCAACGGAACAAGATTCAGATGAATTTCACAGGCAGCTGAGGGCTACACAAGGCAAGTGTTTCCAAATTGTACTCGATTACTGAATGCAAAATGCGTGCCTCTCTGCCTTCCCCACCTCCATTCTTTGCCCTCCTTCTCTGCTAATGCTGCTGTACCCAACACCCCCGCCCCACATACACATATGCACACATGAATATACAAGACACACTCTAGCCACTGGCTAACTAAGAGGCTTAATGTGGGTCCTCCTTGTCCACAGGGAAATAATGATAGGAGCTCATACTTATTGACCATTTATTATCCTGAGCCAGACCCCAACGCATTCCTTAGAATAACCCAAAAGGTGAGTGCAATCATTATCCCATTTTATAGTTGAAGAAACTGCAGTTTGAAAAGGTTAGTATCTTGCCAGAAAGAATTACACAACAAGATAATTACAGAGCATGGAGATAAACCCAATTCCATCTAACTCCCAAACTGTGCTCTTCACCACCCACTAACATTATTCAGTAGTTGAGTGGTGACAAGGATTAAGTCCAATTATTAGCTCCCAGCATATTTGGGTGACCATATGTTCCAGAACTGTATGGAATATTGGGAAAAGACACTGCCTCTCCCCTCAGAGATTTTGTAATGGTAATTACACACAATGGAAAGAACATTTTAAAGGAATCAGAAAAGAGGAGTTACAACTCACATTCATTCAACAAACATTTCACGAGAAGTTACTATATTCCAGGAGGTATGTTCTAGCTACTGGCGATATTGCCACAGTTACAAATAAAGAGGACAGATTTGAGAAACATTCCAGGTATAGAATGACTGAAAGTTTAAGGAACGGAGGGAAAACAAAGGAGACTTAGATCTCCCTTGTGCAAGAGATTGTGAGGGTGAGGTAGCCATTGGGTAAGGGTGACGGGTGGAATTTGGAGAAGCAGTGAGTTTGTCTTTGGGATTGTTAAGTTAGAGTTGTCATAAGACATTGAATTAGTTTCCCATTACTGCTATAACCGATTACCACAAACAGTGGCTTTGAACAGCACCAACTTAATTTCTTCCAGTTATGGATATCAGGACTCCAAAGTAAGTCTTACAGAATAAAACTCAAGGTGTGTACAGAGCTGGCTCCTTCTGGAGGCTCCAGAGGAATATCCGTTTGTCGCCTCTTCTAGATTCTGGGGATGGCTAGCATTTCTTGGATCCTAGTCACATCACTCCAGTTTCTGGTTCTGTCATCACATAGTTCTTCTCTGTCCTCCTTAATCCCTCTTGAAACCACACTTGTAATTATAACAGGCCCACTGGGATACTCCTGGATAACCACTTCCCCCTCCGCCCCTATCTCAAAAACCTTAACTTAATCACATCTGCAAAGCACTTTTTTTCATCTAAGTTAATATGCACAGGTTTCAGGGATTAAGACATGAACATATTTTGGGGGGCCATTATTTAGCCTACCACAGACATTCAGGAAGAGATACTCTATACACAGTTAGAAAAGTAAGTCTAAACATGAAGGAAATGATCTTTCTTCATCCATTCAGCCATTCAAAAAGCATTTGTTAAGCAGTGAATATCTGCTAAGAAGATAATTACACCAAGGGAGTGGATTTGGAACTCATCCCCATAATTCATAAGTGATGGGAGCTAGTGTAAAGAGAGTGTAGGGAGTAAAAAGTAGAGAACTGAAGACGACATCTTGGCAAAAGAATAGACAAGAAAAGGAAAACCAACGAGAACTTGTCCATATTAAGACCTGTCATGCAGCACCATTTGTACAGATTTGTTTGTGCTGTATGGATGACCATAGTTGGTTAGATAGATATAGATAGATGGATGATAGATAGATGATAGATAGATAGATAGATAGATAGATAGATAGATAGATAGATAGATAATAGAAAGGATGTGATTTCAAAATATACCGTCTGGTGGCAGGCAGGTGGGAGGAAAAGAGGGGGGAACTCAGATACATTCTCTCTTGGGCCACGGCATCTCTGGAAAGTCTATTCTCCAGCCTCTGATCAACACTAGTGACTATGGTTCTGGCCTATTCTTTTCTTCTCCTTTTCTCAGCCAAGTGCAGCCATTAAGCACTTCACATCCAATCGCTACAGCCTGAGCTCTTGGCTGCCCCAGTAATGGAGGCAGCAAGAATTTAATCCATGGCAGCCTCAGGTGCAGAAAGATGATACTAAATATTTCATTCCTGGGATGATGGGAACTGGAAGCCCCTGGAGAGGATCTGGCTGAATCTTTTAAGTGAGCCCTTCCAGGAATCCATTGGGTAACTGTGCTATTGGCAGTAATGATTGCCACTCGGGCCTTAGCTCCCCAGTGGGAGGGGAAGCAGCATTAATGTGCAACAGTGTTAAAAGGCCAGCTCCAACTCTGGTTCTAGGAAATTAATTTTTTTAAATTCTGCTTTCAGAGGTTTCCTGTCACCTCTTTGGATCCAAAACACATTTGTCACCCATTTTCCCCTTTTTTGTTTTCCATAAAGAGCCAAATGAAAGGAGAATAAAAAGATCTAACAAAGAGAAATCATTTAAGGTACATTTCTTCTCTTCAGGAAATTACCTGCTTTGGCTTACATCTTTAACTCCTCTCAATCTTTAATAGCAAGCATGAGAAGACAGTAAGTGTTAGAATGGACGAGAGAAAAACAGATGCATTATCTTGGTGAAAAATTGCATAGATTGTGTTGGTAAGTAAATACCATTTGTTAAGCACTAGAGTATTAAAATGAAAAAAAAAAGAGACTATTTTTCCTTTAAAAATTAAGTGTTTTGAAAAACTGGATTAGATTTTTTTTGTTACTCTTCACAAAACTGAAAACAGAATGTATATACTATAGACTGAAAAATTAAAAGAAAGTGAAAAAGGTCAGTTTCAGTGTAATGTGAAGGGGAGATGACCTGAAATATGACCCTTTTGCCCTTGAGACTTGAATTTGGATCTGATTTGTGACTCTGGGTCAGAGCTGCATACACTGAAAGAGTGGGATGCAACTTGGAAGTTAAAGAACTATCTAGCAGGAAACTGGGCACTTGGGTGTAGTAAACATCTCACATTTTTTCCCTAGCCCTGCCACCCTGCAGGAAACTCTACTATCCAGCCCAGTGTCTACTGTCTCATGTGAACTCCTTCCTAGCTATCTGGACCATCCCCTGTGTCATAGAGCTTGCTTCCCTCAAAGAGAATGTGAGCTTCCTTGAGGGACAGTTGAATGGAAGCTATTAGGAGCCTGCATGGTTCATCTCCCTGTCCCCAAACTATTGTTTGCTTCATAGATTACCCTAAGATTGGCTTTATATGCAAGTAGAGCAAATTTTTATGTATCTTTTTATCCTCTGTGTTTCCTACAGAGCAATAAGTGAACTAAAGTTAATGTGCAAAATGGCTTTAGATGGTAGTATGTGGATATTCTTTAAGGGGAAAATATAAGTAGAGTAAACATTACTATATACTAAGTAAAAAGAATATTCTGTTGGTATCAATATTATTTTAATGTGTCCTAGAAATATACACATTAAGAATCCCCCAAAACATCATGAGTATGGAATATAAACATATAAGAGTTTTCAAAAATGAATTTATGTAGAAAAATATTAAGTTAAAGTTCACATAGAATTTAGATATGGCATAAATCATGAAGATGATGTACAAAGACTGAAATGTTGAAAAATACTGCCCTATGCCATTTTCAGCACAATACTTTTTATATCATCCAACAAATATTTGTCAATTCAATGCTGATGTTTGCTTATCATCCCAGTAGATTTTTTATCCTGAGAAAATATCAAGATGAAAATTATTTGACAAAATAAATAATTAAAAACTTTCATAAGCACAGATAGTCAAGGCAATGAGCTTTGGAATAAGAGCAGATCACTGCTTAAGTTCTGGTACTGTCATTTTCTAGAAGAACGTCTAAATGTAAATAATTATGTGTTCAGTGCCTCAGTGTTCCTATTTGCCAAATGAAATTGTATGAGGAGAAAATTAAATAATGTTTTCAAAGTGCTAGCTTGGTGCCTGCCACCAAGAAGAAAGAGCCCAATATATAGTAACTGTTATTATTAACAATAAAAGCCTCAGCAATAACAACAAAAATTGACATTTATATGGAAATGCACATCTTTTAAATGGCTTTTATCCAATCATTAACATTTATCCAACTCCTCTACCAGGTGCCACGCACTGTGCAAGACTTGGGGATTCAACCATGGAATAAGAAAAACATGATCAGGAGGTAGGTAAGGTAGAGAAGTTGAGCATTGAATCAGGTGGCCTATTTTCAAGCCCAAGATTTGCTAATCCTAGTTATATTGCCTTGGACAAGTGACTTACCTTTCTATACCTCTGTTTTCTCATCTATGAAACAGTAATAATAATAATAATGACCTTATAGGTTGCTGTGATTAATTGAGTCCATGGACATTATCAAAAAGATATCTCTACATAGTACACTGAGTTTATCTTCACTTTCATTATTGTAGTTCTTGCCCTCACAAGACTACAATATTCCTCCGATGGCAGCTGCTTTCCAAACTTTGTATTGGCGACAGATTATACCTAGCTACTAATCAAAGACAAAGATGTAGCCGTATAAGGATGTTTGACGTTTCTCTACTTCAAACATTTTGTCACTGAATCCAATCAATTATTTAATATAGATTCAGATAAAGCCATTCTTATAGAGTAGAAGGTCACCTACATCATACATTCTCCCAACCAGTAGAAAAATTTCCATCATTGTCTTCTACACCTAGAGACTAGAGCCCACAAAGATAGACACACACACTTTCTCATGGTATGAAAGTTGTGTTAATGGAAATACCAAACAAGGTGACTGCATGCTTCACACTTGAACCTGAGGCCAATTTGGAACAAGCACTGACCTAAAGCCTTCTGTAGGAACAACTGGCTATCCAAATGCAGCTATACTATCTGTGTAAGAAGGGATATAAAAAACCCGATTTTTTTATCCAACTTTTTTTTACCCTGATAGAATATCCAGACAAGTACCTGAATGGCCAGATTCAACATGTAGATAATGAAGTTGCATGAACCCAGCCCCAGATAATGTTAGAACATCCATTCTTTTGACAAGTGAAAACAGCCAAGTGAAGACATTCCAGCCAGAGACTGTGGCTTCTCCCCCTGATGAAAACAACTACTTCAATCTGGGCTGTGCCAACACAGCCCCAGACATAAAGGTGATGAAGGGCTGTTTTCAAAGCCCAAAGTCCTGCCTCAGGACCATTTAGAAAACACTGCTGGCTAGGGAGCCATCATACACATAAGTCAATGAAATATTACCCCTAATTGAGTGGGCCATTTGAGAATGCAACCAAGAGCCTGTCCAAGGAGTCAGCACTCCCCTTTACAACTCCCCAAGCCCCTCCTGGGTTAGTATCCATTTAAAGAGAGAGGAAAAAAAGACCACTTTCATCACTTAAGTGTAAATGAATCAAAGTATGATATGGATAGGGGAGCAATCAGGTTCCCCTGATGACTGATCTATTAAAGGGAATGAAGGCTGATTCATTCCGGATGTGGTACTCCTGAAACACACTGCTGGGTCATTGATTCCAGACTCTTCAAACCTCCATAAATACAGAAGGATATTTAGGAGGTCAGTTGGCATGGACACAGGAGAATTGGGGGCCTTGAAAATGAAAGAGTGGGGCACTGAGAGGATCAAGTCTGTTGAGTGCCCAACTCTTTACTTTGGCTCAGGCTGTGATCTCAGGGTCATGGGATCGAGCCCTGTGTTGAGTTCCACACTAAGTGTGGAGCCTGTTTAGGATTCTATCTCTCTCTCCCTCTCTCCCCTCCCCCATTTGTGCACTCTCTTTCTAAAATAAAAAAATAAAAAATAAAATGAAAAGGCTTTGGCTGCATCAGATTCGGTCACCAAGGGCAATCCAACTTAGTCACTAAGTCACTCTTGAAAATTCCATTAAGAAGTCTCCAAAGCCAGTTTTGAAAAGCCAGATAGCTCCCAAACCTGAAGAGGCATATCAATGTCAGCAGTAACAAATTGGTCCATTTTCTTTGGCCCAAATAGTGCCTTGTTATCTTCATTTTAATTTATTGTCAATCTTTTAAAAAGCAGGATATTTAACTCAGATTTTGCATCTCTTAAAGACCATCTGACCCTCTATTTCCACATGGTAAGAAACAGCAGAAGTTGAGTAATGACTACATCTTCATACAAACCCCCATGACCTCCATCTTCAAAACCATTTTCAATTGGCTTGACATGAAACACCATCCAACAGATGCCTCGTGTTGAGTGGTGACAAACTGGCTGATTTAGATTCATTCTCTTGAAAGGTATGACATATCTGTGAAGTGGCTTGAGCTACCTGTCAGTTTTCTATAAGGTCTGCCATATATCCCAGGTTTGAAAGCATCAGAACCCAGAACATTGTGTCCATGAAAGGTGACTAAAATTTGCAATAACCCCTATTTCTGAAGATAGGCTAAGCTTGTCTCCTTTTAAAAGTATTCAAGACAAAAATATGTTCCTTCTGCATATCTCCAAGCTATACTCTCTCCACACTTGCACCACTATGGGGTAATATTGCTTCAGAAGGAAGTGTAGCAGAGTGGTGATGAGCAGAGCCTCTAAGATCCAAATACCCAAGTCCCTGTTCTAGCCCTTGCTACATGATTTTAGGTAAGTCTATTTACCTTCCTGAGTCATGGTCTCTTCTTGTGCAAAACGAGATTTAAAATAGTACCCACAAAAATTAATTAATTGAAATAAAATAGTACCCACATCCAAAAAAAACCTAGTACCCACATCGTAGTATTGTTGCAATAATTAAATATAACAACACACTTAAAGCACAGCAATTGCCTATATAATATATATTCCATAAACATCAGGTTTAAAAAATGTGAAATCTACAATGTGAATCTCTTCACCTATAAGTTGTTTAAACTTTTACTTTAGCCTTCCTATTGCTCCCACAGACTAGCCAAATATAAATTGTATAACCCCACATTTTATACTTTTGTCCTCAAAACTCCTGTCTTGCTTGAATACTCTTCTTTTTCTCTGTATTTAATATACTCTAATCCATACAGTAAGGCTTAATTCAAGTTCCACTCTTCCCACAAAGTCTTTCCTAACTAACTCAACTACAGCATGAACTCCCACTTTTCTGTAATCCAACCTATAAAGTGGTAGATATTTCAAAGCTGCCGGGACATTCGAATGAAAATGATATGGTTGCACACTAACGCAGTAACCTAAATATAGCAAAGAGATAGAATGATGTGCAGCTTTTTCTCCTGTAGTCACTGTTATATGGATCCATATGATATGGTGAATGTTTCATAATTACCCAAAGGCTTAGAGGCATTTCACCTCAAAATTCCCAGCAGTAAATTCTTTATATTAACAGCTAATGTCTGCTTCCCAGTCATTGTAGGTACCAATCTTGATACGATAAAATCAAATAATATTAAAATACAAAGAATTTGTGACTGATGAGGAATAAAACATTTGAAAGGAGAGCCAACAGAACTTGTTGCTAGATTAATTTGAGGATGTGAGAAAGGAGCAACCAAGGATGACTCCTAGGTTTGGAGATTAAACAAGTGAGTGAATGGCAGTCCTGAGACAGGAGACACTGAGGAAGATGTGAGAATTTTCTTGGGTGTGAAAGGAAAATCAAGAGTTCTGGCCATGTTAAATTAGAGATGCCTATTACAAATCCAAATAGACCAATGAAAAAGGAAACCATAGGAGTCTAGCACTCAGGAGAGATATTGAGGTTACAATATCAATCTGTGAGTCATTACTATAGAGATGATATTTAAAGCCAAGGGACTGAATCAGATTACCTAGGGTATCAGAATGGAGAGAAAAAAGAAGGCTGAAGAAAGAGTCCTGGAGGCAACTAACCCCACTGAGAAGAGATAGGCAGTGAGACAGGAGGAACAGCAGTAGGAGACAGTGACATAGCACAAGTCATGTAAAGAAACTGTCAAGAAGGAGTGGTCAGCAGTAACAAACAGTGCTGACAGGATAAGTAACATGAGACCTGATTAGCAGTCATTCAATTTAACAAGATGGAGGTCATTGTGCCATTGACAAGAAAATTTCAGTGGAGTCGTGAAGATGAACATGATTAGAAAGAAAGGAGAGAGTAGTAAATACAATATAGTAAACGCTTTTGAGATGTTTAGTATAAAGGGGAGCAGCTATGTGTGTGTGGAAATTCATCCATAAAAGTAAGTATAAGTAAGACCAATAGGAGGCTTTTAAAATTATCTAAGTGATAGAACAAGGTGACCCCTCAGAGGTAAGACAGTTATCCAATTACACTAAAACCTAAAAAATCAAGTAGTTATGTTGCCAATGTTCTGGTATAATGGGGAGTTGTTGTTGTTGTTTTTAAGATAGTTATCAGGACTATTAGAAATAAAAAGAACCTCAGATCATCTAATGAACCTCAACTGCCACACACCTGCCATTTTCAAAGTAAGAAACTGAGACTGAAAGAGAGGAAATCATGAGTCCAAAGACAGAAAATTTATCTGTGTAGAAATAAAATTAGAAACTGGGATGCCCAATTTAGTGCTCTCTTCATACTACATGTATGCCTTCTGTGGAAAACTATAGTGCATTAAACCAAAGTCAAAAGGGAGAAATTTTTATTTCATGTAGAAAGATATTTTAAAGTAAAGGTTAAAAATAGGGGCCCCTGGGTGGCTCAGTTGGCTTAGCATTGACTTTGGCTCAGGTCATGATCTCATGGCTTGTGAGCTTGAGCCCCACATTGGGTTCTATGTTGACAGCTTAGAGCCTGAAGCCTCTTTTGGATTCTGTAACTTTCTCTCTCTCTCTGACCTTCCCCTGCTTATACTCTCTCTGTCTCTCTCTTTTTCTCAAAAATAAAATTTAAAAATAAATAAAATAAATAAATATAAATAAATAAAGTAAAAATTAAAATAGAAATACCATATGTTCCAGTAACTCCACTAATGAGTATTTATCTAACAAAAACACTAATTCAAAAAGATATTTCACCCCTCTGTTTATTGCAGCATTATTTACAATAACCATAAGACAGCAATTTAAGTGTCCATTGATAGGTGAATGGATAAAGATGTAATACACACACACACACACACACACACACACACAGTGGAATATTACCAGTCACAAAAAAGAATGAGATTGTGCCATCTCCAACAACATGGATGGACCTAGTAGGTATAATGCTAAGTGAAATGAGTCAGAGAAAGACAAATACCATATGATTTTACTTATACCTGGAATCTAAAAACAAAACAAATGAGCAAACAAACAAACAACAACAACAACAGATTCTTAAATATAGAGAACAAACTGGTGATTGCCAGAGGGGAGGTAGATGGGAGATGGACAAAATGTATAAAGGAGATTAAGAAGTACAAACTTCTAGTTATAAAATATAATAAGTCTTGAGACTTGAGATGAAAAGTACAGCATAGAGAATATAGTCAATAATGTTGTAGAAGAAAATTAAAGGTTAAAAATATAAGTTTTGAGCTGCATTTTTGACTTGGCCAGTTATTATCTACGTGACCTTGGTCAAGTTACTTGCCTTCTCTAAATCTCAGTTTCTTCATTCATAAAATGGGGATAATAATAGCACCTGCCTCATAGTGTTTTTATGAGGATGAACTGAGATGATGTGCATAAAATTAAAATGTCAGGCATACACTAAGGACTTAATAAATGATACCAATTAGTACAATTTGTTGTCTTTTATATCTGGCAGTTCAGGTATGAATACAGAGGCTAAAATCAAATTCTTGTGAAGAATCTTAACAACTGAGAATGACTGGGAGAGAAATTGCAGGCAGAGAAAAGATTATGATCAAAGTCATCAAGGAAGCGATTGCAGATCATATTTGAGGAAGAGTACAACACAAAGTAATAACAAAACATCATTTTGGATTTCAAGTCACAGAGAGTCAAAAGGAAATCCAAATTTCACACAGATAAGGAGCTTATATATTTTTTTAATGCTAGTCTATTAAAATCTGGGGACTCTGACTCATAAAGCACAGCCGTGAGCATTTGATTCCTCAATGCTGCCAGATAAACCAGGCAATTGTTGTTATTATTATGCCCATTTTAGAGATAAACAAATGAGGCTAAGAGGGATTAAGGCCATGAAATCTAATAAATGCCAGAGCCAGAACTAAAGCTCAGGTCTATAGTATTTTCCATTTAGTTGTCTCATTACTTGGGGGAGTCTAAATACAGCTTCTGTAGCATTTGATGATTTTATGATGTGCTTTGGGATTTATGGATGTTATTTTGTTGGTACTTCACCTCATAATCCACAATAGCAGTGTCTGCCTTTTGTCTATGAAACATATAAAAGTACCCAGAGGTTGTTAAGTGGTGGGTGCATCCAATAAATACATAAATCATAAAAATACAAAGAGCATATGATGGCTGGTTTCCTTTCTGACAAATCTGTTTCCTTCCTGACAAGAGATGCTGCCCTGTGGTTCTTCATGTGGGGAAATAAATGTCATAAGTTATCAGCCATTTAGTATTATGCCGTGTATGCACCTAGAGTCCTGTGGGGATTTAAATTTCAAATTGAGGCACATCATTTATGAGGGCTGGCCTAGCCTTGTATATCGGCAAAGTCAGTGGATCATTTTAAGAGGTTATTTGAGAGCCTTCAAAAGTGTTTCCTCTGTCCCCAAAATTATTTCTCTGTCTTGCCACAGTCTCTAAAATTTCCACCTGTATGCAATTCTTTGGTTAAGTTATTAAAGGTTTTTCCAGTGTTGTTCCAGGTATATCTGTTCAACTATGACATATTAGCTCTGACACTGTTCTTGATGTTGAAGATGAGGCTATAAGCAAAAGTAAAGACACAGAGCTTTCCTTCCATTAAGGGATGGAAAAGTAGACAAATGACAGTGTTGGGAAACAGGAAATAAACAAAAGTAATAGAATACTATTAAAATACTTTCATTCAACCAATGTCAATGAAGAGCCTATTATGTGCAAAGTCAGCATAGGTCTTGAGAGCGGTTACCCAGAAGGTCATTTAGAATAATTTAATTTGTCAGATTATCAGGCTAACATCTTAAAACCTCAAAGAAATTCACATAGTGTCAAGCTCTACATAGTTCCTTGGCTCTTTGTGTCTCCCTTCCCTGCCCCTGAAATAATTTGGTTTAGCTCCATCTCTAGAACTAGTCCTCATCATATATAAACAGGAAGGATCTAAGAAATGCCAGTCACCATTCTTTGGAATTCTCTCCCAAATTATCCTAATAACTGAGTTTCCTTCATTTGCTCAAAAAACATTCCTGAGTATCCATTATGTATATTAGATGTTAGAGCTACGAAGATGCATGAGGTAATCCTGCTCTAAGCACTTCACAACTTCTAGCAAGAAGAGGAATAAGTAAAAAATAAACGAATTGTAGCCTAGATCTTGAAGCCCTCAGACTTCCCTGCTACTCCTTTTAGATAAATTCACCATCTAGAATTCCTGTCTAGAGCAGTACTGCCCAAAAGAACTTTCTGCAATATTGGAAATGTTCTATGCTTTCTGATATAATAGCCACTTGCCACATGTCAAGTTGAAATACGGCTGGTACAACCAAGGAACTGAATTTTTTGTCTTATTAAAAAAATTTTAATGTTTATTTATTTTTGAGAGAGGGAGAGAGAGAGACAAAGTGTGAGTGGAGGAGGGGCAGACAGAGAGGGAAACACAGAATCTGAAGCAGGCTTCAGGCTCCCAGCTGTCTGCACAAAGCCCAATGCGGGGCTCTAACTCAAGAACCGTGAGATCATCACCTGAGCTGAAGTCAGATACTTAACCGACTGAGTCACCCAAAGTGCTTCTGTATTATTTATTTTAATTAATTTAAATTTAAGTCTAGTAACCACATGTGGCAAGTAGCTACCATCTTGGACAGCACAGGTCTAGAATTTGGAACGTTTCCGGGAGACACAAGTCTTGAAAAGAGATCTTAGAACCCAGGATATGTGAGATTGTAGGGTTCTGGTGTCAGACTCTCCAAAACGTTGTCATTGTCCTGAAAGTTTACTTGGACTTTTCTAGGTGGAGGTGGTGGTGATTCAGGACCCAGACACCTTCCTCTGATAGCTCTATAGTATCCTGTAGAACTTTGGTGGCCTCTATGTTTAGGCAGTACATGGAAGAGAGAAAACAGAAATGTCCCACTGACTTCTTAGTAAACCAAAGAAAAGTTTCTTTCATATCCCACTGGATACAATGGGTACAGGGAAATGTAGTCTCTGACTACATCCCAGTGATAACTACACACTATAGAAAGGGGATAACAAATTTCTGGTGGACAGCTATCCATCTTTGCCACAACCAACACTAGCCCTCTGTTGGGATTCTAATGTTCAGCTGAGGAAAGCACCTAACACAAGGCCCCAAGTAAAAGCTACTGCTCTGTCAGTGAAAATAGGAATAGCATTAATCAAAGTGTCACTGAACTCAATTCTCCAAACAGGAAATCAGAGGGTAAATTCATGGCAAACACCTAAGGACAGAATGCCCTTCATAGCCAAGGAGAAAATGTCTCCTTGCCTGTGGATGAAAGAAATCTGCCCTGTATGCACTATTCTTTTTCACACATTTATTAAATGGCCCTCCAACAGTCCCCATCTCTCAGCGATTTGCCTGATGGGCTGAGCTGTGACTGTTTCCCCATTCCCTTTCCATTCTCAGTGGATCAGTTTCAAAGTGTGCCCAACCGTTTGACAACCTAAGTCCAGCTGGAAGGGAGAATTTAGGAGGTGTGGAACAGGAGGTTCCTTTAATCTCAGTAGCCCTGAAATGTTGAAGTTGTACATGTCAGAACAGGAGGAAGAATTTGAATATTTGTGATTTATGCCTTTTATTTTTGTTTTGGCAGCTTCAGCTTCAAATTCAGGTTTCCTCGATGGTGAGATCACACAGAATGCATTGCTCTGTTGTCAGGATCATGAATTACGGTTGTATTGATGACACTGGAACAGTGTTATATGAATATCTTTCCACGAATAAATACAATGTAAGCCCCATATTTCTTGTTGTTCATTAGAATGGCCTAAATCACTAAAGCAAGAACATTCCTATGCCAGACAATTCTTCCCCTTGGAATTCTGTTGTTCCTTTGCTGCAAGAACAATTAGATTATCAATGGATACAGTCACTGCTGCAATCATGTTAGCACTAAAAAAAAATGTATACATTCACATCAAATCTACATTACGGAAAATGATCAATGATCCCATTGTCATTACTCCATAAATAACAGAATCTACTTCTTAGGGTTTTTGGGAAGTCTAAATGAAATATTGTATAAAAAATGTTTTATATTTTTCTAAGATACAATAAGTACTTAATAAATAGTAGCTCTAATTATTATGTTTTGGCTATCATGAACATCTGTTTGTCATCGATTTGGATACTAACAATCCAGTTTTCTTTTAAAAACATTTCTACACCTAACACTGAGTGTTATGTGGAAACTAATTTGACAATAAACTATTAAAAAAAAAAAAAACATTTCTACACCAATATTAACCCATGTGGTTGGCAGTGGACAGCTGTCACCATCTCTAGGTTCCAAGGGTGATCCCATAATCTAAGCCTGAGCAAATAACCACATAGTGCATGACCAGTTCAGGGATGTGTAGGCAACCCAAGTCAGGCCACAAAAGCACTGCCTGGAGATTTGCTGGAACAAATGGTAAAAATGTAGTCTCACTGGGGCATCTGGGAGGCTCAATCAATTAAGGGTCCAACTCTAGGTTTCAGCTCATGTCATGATCTCACGGTTCTTGGGATCAAGCCCTGCATTGGGCTCTGCACTGAAAGCATGGGGCTTGCTTGGGATTCTCCCTCTCTTCTCTCTCGGCCCTTCCCCCTGCTTGTGCTCACTCTCTCTCTCTCTCAAAAAAGAAATAAACTTTAAAAAATGGCCTTAGGTTTTTGTTTCTCTTCCAGCTGGTAGAACATAAGTTAAAGCAGCCAGAGCCACCCTGTGGAGAGGGTGTAAATGAAGATAAAGTCAACAGAAAGGAAGGAAGAGCTGAGACAGAGAAAAACAATAAGACCTCATGATAACATTTAGAACCCTGGGCCTGAACAATTCTCCACCCAAATCCATATGCACCACCCCCCCAAATTATTATTTTTCTGTAGACCTTATTTGAGTGGTATTCTGTCTTTTTAATTCTTTTTTTTTTTTTTTTTAAGTAGGCTTCATGCCCAGCATGGAGCCCAATGCGGGGCTTGAACTCACAACTCTGAGATCAAGACCTGAGCTGAGATGGAGGCCTGAGTCCCAGAGTTTACCCAACAGACTAACCAAATGCCCTGGGATTCTGTCATTTGCAACATAAAGAGGCAAAAACAAGAGCAATCAGGAAAATGTGACAACCACTGGACATCTTTAATCAGTAAGAAAATATGAATAATGATTAAGCCATTAAGTTAAAATATAAGTTATTTTGAAGTTTACGAGGACTTTCATAGTTATCACCTATATTAGGTTATTAATGCAAGCCACTACAAAAGATAGACCCTAAAAGCTTAGCACAACAAAAGTTTATTTTTCATTTACATCATAGTCCGTGGGACTTAGTTGATCCTTCTCTACTTTGTTGCTACAATTTTGGAACACGTGGTCCCCATGGAAGAAAAGGAAAGGGTTGGAGAATCACACATGAGGATTTAAAGGGTCAGTCTTGGAAATAGTGTACATCACATCAGCCCACATTGTATTAGCCAGATTCAGTTACATGGTACCAACTTAGCAGCAAGGGAGGCTGGGAAATGTAATCTTCCTGCATGCTCACAAAAAAGAAAAAGTGAGGTAAGTAAGATATTATCCTTGCCACACCTTTTATTTGTTGTATTCAGGCTCTTACCAAACAGGCCCAGGTGTGTTGACCCAAGTTGGACTGCTGGGTCCAGGAGACTATCTGGGATATGGGGTCAGGAATTGACTACAGAATATAAAACTGAGGTGACTGTTGTGAGAGGCAATATCCCAAGGTGAAACTGAACCTAACTTACCAATCTAAAAGTAATCAGAGAGGGTGAGAGAAATCACTCACGAGTTTATAGGATGGATCCAGAGAAAACAGATCCTGGTTAGAAGAGACAAAGTAGAGGTCAGGGAGCAGAGCCTGGAGGAATTCCTCAGCTATAAAAAAGAGTAATAGACTGTAAAGTGCTAACAGCCTCTGCATAGGCAGAGGGACAGGAATAGTCATAATATCCCTTTGATACAGCAAAGCAGACATTATTAATCCTGTTCCACAGGTAAGGCTCAGAGAGGTGAGGTGAATTGCCAAGGTCACACAGCTAGTAAGAAATAAAAATAAGATTGAACCTAAGCCTTCTGACATTCAATTCATGGTTTGTGAGTTAGACTACTAAACCTACTCAGCTCTCTTCATTCTCTGTGCCCTCAGCAAATCCACATGCTTGTTGATAAGCAAGAAAGGAGACATCTAATTCAAAGTACTCAAGTTTCTACTAAGCAGGAAATGCACAGTGAGTGTGCAACTGTGTTTCCTCTGTCTCTATCTGAAATGGTATGTGAACCTTCACTGTCCCTGGGGGCAAAGTTGGATGTATTACCCCTATGTCCTCACTGCCCTTGTACCTCCCCTGTCTTAGTCTATGTCGCCATGTGCTTTAATGGCTTGTTCACCTGTCTGTATCCCCCATTTGAATGTGAATCCTATGATGGCAGAGACCATGCTTGTCTAAAACTCCCTGATGTCCCCCAGATGTAGCACAGAACCTAGTACACAGTAGAAGCTCAGTAAGTATTTATCAAATTAATGAATGGATGTATGAACAAATACCACTTATCCTACTGTACTAGAACTTCCAGCTGCACTACAATTACTCAGCTCTCTCCGTAGATTTTAATCTCCATGACGGCAGGCACTCAAACTGCCAGAGTCTCTCTGAGTATCATTCTCATTGCCCAGTCTCCAGCATAGGAAAGACACTCACTACATATATTTATGGAATACACAAATGAAAAAAAAATAGTTACAACAATTTTTGTATCAATTCTGTATCTAGATTTTATACCTAAAGTCACCTTTTTGAAAATCAGGCCTACTCATGCCACCTTATTTCTTTAAACTCTTTACTGGCTGCCTGTTACTTTTAGTGTCCAGACAAAACTCCTTAACAGTAACTACAGAGCCTTGCCTGGAGCACTGAACAGGACAGTCCTCTCTCTGGGGTCACAAACCCTTGAGATGCTGCTGAAAGCTATGGCTCTCTCTCAGAGAAGAAAGTCAAGTTTATGAGGATATGCTTCTGCATGCTGCTTTATAAGGCTGATGGAGCCCCTTGTCTCATGATAAGCCCTCCTGCCCTCCCAAAGGACACATCACCTTAGGTTGGAGGCATCCAGTGGCTCACTTAATCTGTCCTCAATGAGGAGAGAAGTCAGGTCTGCTAAGGACCTCTCTGAAGCTCTTCAAATACAAGGAAGCCTACCCCCACTTGAATGCCAGCTCTCTGTTAGTTAGCAATTCAGAGTGATTTTTCAGAGTAAAACCTTAGTCTCCCATGATACTTGTCTGACAACCCCTTAATCTTGGCAAGAGCTGCATTAAACCAACCTGTCATCATTGTCGCTGCACAGAGCAGTAGCTCTGAGAGAGACACACACGCTCACTTAGAAGCAAACTCTTCAACCCGTTAGAAGACATTAGAATTGGGGGTGGGGGGCATTGCTCCACAGCCAGCACTCAAGAGCAGCCAGACAGAGCATGCCAAGAGGCGCCCGGCCAAATTCAGGCTTAAGGTGAGCTGCTTCCACCCTGGGCTCTGTCAGGAATTGTCAAAAGGAATATTTAAACAATCACTACCCTCAAAACCCAAGTCCATGCCCCACTGGATTAAAACAAAGGAATGGAACCATGATATGAAAAGGTGTCAGGGGAAATTTGCTGAGAACAGAATTTATTTTGACAAATTCAAAGAGCCCTATGGTTACCTTGGTTCTAGAGAAACTGTTTCATCAGTTACTTTTGTGACCTGTGAGATTTTCATCCTTTTTAAAAGAAAAAGTGGCACTATGTCCAGCTGACACCCCCAATATATTTTGGAAACATAAAGGAAAGAAAGACAGCAACAATAAAAATGTATGATTGGTCAAAAAGCATGTACGGTCAAATCCCTCTCTTGGATTAACCCTTTCACAAAATCCATTGCTTATCATATAATTATTATAATTGCTTTGACTACCATTGTTTATTTCACTATGCTATTCTTAACCATCAGGATTTTTTCTTTAATTGAAACATAGTTGACAAACAATATTATATTAGTTTCAGGGATACGACATAGTGATTTGACGTTTATATGCATTACAAAATGCTCACCACAATAAGTGTAGCTACCATCTGTCACCATACAAAGTTATTACAGTATTACTGACATTACTTTACATCCCCATGACTTATATATTATTTTAAGTTTGTACCTTTTAATTCTCTTCAACTATTTTGTCCAAAATGGTGAGAGTCAGTTGTGGCAAATTGATTGCAAATTGGCCCCAATTCTTTACCTCTCCTACCTTGGTCCAGGTGACCCGTCCTACTCCTTGACTCTGGGCTTGGCCAGGAGATGATTTGGCCAGTAGGGTATTAACCGATGTGAAACAACCAGAAGCTTGAAAAAACATTTGTGCATTTCCACTTGCACTCTAGTACCTCTAACAGTACTATAAGGATATGCCCTGGCTGTCCTGCAGAAGGACAGATATGTGGAGTATAACCAAGTTGTCTCAGGAACTCTGGACAGCTGACCCTCAGAACCATGAGCAAGCCCAGACAAGATCAGCAGACCTATCTAAATAAGAATCTAACTGACTCTTTTTTTTTTAAGTGAAGTATATTTGACACACAATGTTACATTAATTTTAGATGTGCAACATAGTGAGTCAACAAGCTTATACTTAGTGCTATGTTCACCATAGATGTAGCTACCACCTGTCACCATACAATGCTATTACAGTACACACTGACTATATTCCCTATGCTGTACCTTTTCCCATGGCTTATTCGCTCCATAACTGAAAGCCTGTATCTCCCACTCTCCCTCACTCATACTCCTGACCCCGTTTCCTTTGGCAACCATCGGTTTGTTTTCTGTATTTACGGGTCTGTTTCTTTATTTGTTTATTCATTTGTTTTGTTTTCTTAGATTCCACATATAAGAGAAATCATATAGTATTTGTCTTTCTCTGTTTGACTTATATCACTTAGCATAATGACTTCTAGATCTATCAATATTGTCAGAAATGGTACAATCTCATTTTTTTGTGGTTGAGTAATATTTTATTGTATACATGTACCATTTCCTTTTTATCTATTCATCTATCAATGGACTTGGGTTTTTTCCATATCTTGTTTTATTGTAAGTGATGCCATCATAAACATGGGGGTTTCTATATCTTTTCCTATTAATATTTTCCTTGGGCAAATACCCGATAATTGAATTACTGGATCATATAGTATTTCTATTTTTAGTTTTTTGAGGAATCTCCATACTGTTTTCTACCATGACTACACCAATTTACATTCCCACCAACAATATACATGGTTCCTTTTCCTTCACATCCTCACCAACACTTGTTATTTCTTATCTTCTTAATTCTAGCCATTCTGACAGGTGCAAGGTGAAATTTTTTTATAGTTTTGATTTGCATTTTCCTCATAATTAGTGATACCAAGCATCTTTTCATGTGTCTGTTTGCCATCTGCATGTTTTCTTTGGAAAAATGTCTAGCTCCTCTGCCCATTTTTTAAAGTTTATTTATTTATTTTAAGAGAGACACAATGTGAGTGGGGGAGGGGCAGAGAGCGAGGGAGACAGAGAATCCCAAGCAGGCTCTATAGTCAGTGCGGAGCTGGATGTGGGGCTCAAAATCACAAACTGTGAGATCATGACCCAAGCGGAAATCAAGGGTCAGATGCTCAACCAACTGAGCCACCAAGACACCTCTCCTCTGCCCATTTTTAATCAAATTTTTCTGGTGCTAAGTTATAGAAGTCCTTTATATATTTTGGATAAAATCTCTTATTGGATATAACATATGCAAATATCTTCTCCCATTCGGTAGGTTGCCTTTTCATTTTGTTGATGATTTTCTTCACTGTGTAAGAGCTTTCTGTTTTGGTGTAGCCCCAGAATTAATACTGTTAAAATGTCCACACTATCCAAAGGAATCTACAAATTCAATCCAGTCCTTTTCAAAATACCAATAGTTAATAATACTAAAATTTGTATGGACCCACAGAAGACCCCAAACAAAGAAGAACAAAGCTGTTGATATCACAATTCTAGAGTTCAAGATAAACTACAAAGCTGTAAGAATCAAAATAGTATAGTATCAGCACAAAAATAAAAATAGATCAATGAAATAGAATAAAAAGTCCAGAAAGAAATTCATGCTTATGTGGTCAATTAACCTTTGACAAAGGAGGCAGGAATAAACAATCGGGAATGTAATAAATGGTGCTGGGAAAACTGGATAGCCACGTGAAAAGAATGAAACCGGAAAAGAATGACCACTTTTTTATACCATACACAAAAATAAACTCAAAATGGATTAAAGACCTAAATGAGAGACCTGAAGCCATAAAACTTCTGAAAGAAAACATAGGTAGTGATTTCTTTGACATCAGCTATAGCAACATGTTTCTTCGTATACTTCCTAAGGCAAGGAAAACAAAAGCAAAAGTAAATGATTGGGACCATACCAACTGACTCTTAACATATAAACAATAAACTCATATTCTATTGCTTATTACTATATACCTTCCAAGTTTTGTGAGTAGTTATTACATGGCATTTTGGCAACGGATAACTGATATACCAGCCATGTATCAGTCACTGTATAGCATACGGCAAGGCCCTTCCTCTATATTCCAGATATTACCTAATTCAAAATATATAATAATTTTATAAAATATGCTATATTCCCATTCACACGCAAGGAAAGTGAGGCGCATAATGGCTGCTTGCCCAAGGCATTATAGCCAGCAAATGGAGCCAAGCTTCCATCTCAGGCTATGTGATGTGGTGGGTAATGACTCAGCCATGACTTCTGCATCTGAATGATAAGAATAATAATATAATGTACACCTCCAAGAATTACTGTGAGCATTAAAGGCCATCATGCATGTCAAAGGATAGCATAGGGCTTTGTACACGAGAAATTCAGGAAGGTTTTGCTGTAGATTATACTATTTCTGTTATCATCATCATAGCTGTTGTTATGATGCTAATTGAACTCAGAGCCTGACACTTAACTTTGCCTCTTGTCTAGTTTCCTGTCCTCTCTACCTGATCAATGTGTAGATAGAACTGATTGATAAGCCTGGTAAATGTCACTGCTCCTTTTCATAGGGAAAGAATCAACTTTAATAACTTTTATACCTCTGACCCTACAGTGAACAATAGGCCATTTCTGAGAGGTACACTAATGAGGGGTTAATATACACTTAGGCTAGAAGCAGAGAGATCTAAAGGGAAGAATCAGCTTCATAAATTCCAAGAGCCATTATAAAATAAAAATTCAGGGCCTCTTCTTCAAATATTATTAAGAATTTATACCAGAGCTATGGTTATATCAGGGTATTGAACCAAACATGGAGCCATTCTAAGTCAGGACCTTCCTCATGGAGTTGTTTTGAAGAATAAATGAGATGAGTATATCCAGTCCTTAAAGAACTGTCTGGCAAAGAACAAATACTTAACAGTAGTGGTGTAACTTTTCACTGTTATCATTATATGTTTGTCAGAGTAATGAAGGGAATCCCAGCTGATGGGTAAGCCCTTTTCAAAACTCTCAGGCAGCCATTTTCTCATGTGGTTTTTGTAAACAGCTCTGAGAAACAGGCAGAGTGGAGCCTTCTCTGTCCCACAGCTAAAGAAATAAAAACTCAGAGAGTGTTTGGGGATTTCCAGAGGCCACACAGTAAGAAAGATTGAAGTCAGCCATCTGGGATCCCCCAGCCCTGTAGTCTTTCCACCAAATCCTCCTGGCTCCAGCTTCCTCTGGCCCAGACAGAATTGCCATGCAGACAGCATTTACTTATTTGGTGTAGTCAGGACCCAAAGATTAGGCTGAGATTGAAGATTTACTTTGCAAAAAGATCCACACCAGAGACTCCTGATATGTTTCCTCGAGGCACTTACCACCCTCTCACTCACATTATAATGTTACTATGTCTTCTGAGCAAACCATAGGCTACCCAAGAAAACAGGGACTGGGATAATTTTTCAGTAGATGATTAGCACACAGGCCCTGGAATCGGATAGGGAATTTAAATCCTGGCTCTGCTACTTAATAGCTTGGGCAAGTGCTTAACCCAGATTATCTCAATATTGACATTTTGGGCAGGATAATTCTTTGTTATAAGAAGATGCCTTGTGCATTGCAGGATTACAACAACCCTAGCGTCTATCCTCTAGATGCCAATAGCACACTCTACCTCCCACCTTGCCCCTGGCTGTGTCTCCAAAATAGCAATTGTCCCCTTTGTCAGCAGTGAAGCCAGCGGGGAATCACTACCAGTTGAGAACCACTTGAAGAACCATCTCCAGGCTTCAATGACTTCAGTATAATCTAGAAGTAATAACGATAAAAATATCATCTTCATCAGGTTCTGAGGATTGAATGAGATGATCATGTACTGGTGTGGCATATGGCCTGGCACAGTTAGATGGTCAATAAATACATGCTGCTATTATTGCAGTATTGGCCAAGGAATGGGGATCTTTGCAAGAACTTGATTAAGTTGCTGGATTTAAGGCCGAAAACTCATTTCAGCAAATATGTCTTGAGGATCCATTACAAAGGTATTTTCTCAGATACAGGGAATTAAAGTTTGAAAAATATTTAGACTCTACCCTCAAGGAGCTAGTCTACCTAGTAGGAAGCTCTCAGCCTAGACCTAATTCAAATCCTATCTCTGCAACTTGCATATGTGATTTAGGACAAGTTTGCAGAACTGTGAGTAGTCTCAGTTATCATATCTGTAAAATGGAGATAATAATAAAAATCCCTAAGGGACTTAGCTCTTAACCAGTCAGTTACACTGTCTCCCAACAATACCCATGTTCCTTGATTGTTGAATTCCTTTCCCCTCACCCCACTGCCTTCAGCACAGAGACAAGGCAATAGCGCTCCCCAGTGAAAGATGTTACTTCTTTCCCATTAACACTTATAATCATCCAGGAAGTGATTAGGAGTCTAAATTATGGGGTCAGATGGACTTGGACTCATGGCCTTGCCCAAGTCAATTCACTTCCTTCATCCGTCAGTTTATTTACCAATGCAATGGGGACAATAATAGTACCTTTGTCATAGGATTCTTGGGAGGATAAAATGAGCTCACTCATGTAAAATACTGCAGAAAGCCCAGCACTAAGGAAGCACTCAATGCCCTGTCGCCATGGCAATAAGGGTGTTGAGAAAGGAGGGAGGGATGCTGACCAGGAAGGGAAGGAGGAAGATATGGCTCTCCATGGCCTGATCCAATAGCCTCTAGAGAGCTGACGCAGGAGCCCAGAACTCAACTCCCTCCCAGGCTGAAGGGCATAACCTGCAAACCTTTCAACACCAAAACCTCCCCTCCACTCCAGCCCTTCCTGGGCCAATTGTAGCAGCTTTTTTCCCAGGCCCACACCAAATGATTCAAGTGGATTAAAATATGTATGTATATATTTATGCGGACAAGAAAGAGGAAAAGCGTAACTTCTAGTCATAGCCTAAATTTCCTGCCTCCAAAGCCCAGCTGGATAGCACGAGTTCTAACAGAAAACAGCCGCACAATTAGCTGGAGTTCTGTAGCTGTCTGCAGCAGACTGCTTACGCCGATGTCTCGATAGGTGGTCTCCCAGTTCATCAGTTCATAAATAAGTAATTTGAAATGTGTTCCTGAGGGAAATTTTCCTCCTGCTCTCCCCAACAGACTGTACTCATCAGTTTTCCCATTCTCCAGGTAGCTGCCGTCCTCATTTATAATGGCCAGAGGAACTACACTGTTCTAATTCCTGCTTCATTACATTGTCTAATGCGAGTTTTCACAAGCCTCACAACTCCACGTTTCTTTATACTGATAAGAAAAAAAAACTTTGCATATATTATTTATTGGCACTTTGGAGGTAGCTTTGCTACAGGTTTAAATGGAATATTTTTACATACAAAGCAAGATGGCCAAGTTGGGCTCTGGACAGAGGTTTGGAAAGATGGATAAGCTCTTGAGTGGCACACACATGTGCACTGGGTGGGCACATACACCCAGTGCACAAACGAGGCACACCACACACCCTACACAAACTGTACAGTCCACACACTGCCCAACCATCACCTCCTATTTTACTTCCTTTCTCTTGGTTCCTACCCTTGATGCACATGTAGACTGGCAGATATTTTGAACATATCTTGATGCATTGTTCCAACCCTACATTTTTCCACTCGAGAAAATGCACAACCAGATCAAAAGCACCTGGTGACTTAGGAAAACCAGGGTCCCCCACTGGTGAACCTAATGGAGTCACTAATTTGCCTGGCCAATAAAACCAATGATTTCTATACTAAAAGCCTTTGAGTGAAGCCTCCGGGGCTTGCTCCAGGGGTAATGGAGGGGGCTAGTTTCCTCTTAGCCAATAACCTAATTATTTTTTTAAAGCACTAACTGTACCTTTCATTATAATAATGCATATAATTGATTTTACTGATTATGTCTTTTATGGCATCTATTAGTCACTGGGAACTATATTTACTTCTTTTTGTTGTTTTTATGATTGTTTAGCTTTGGGGTCTCATAATAGGTAATTAATAAAATATGTTAATCTGAGAGTAATTTACCTAATGAGATCTCCAGGAATGCTTTTCTCTCCTGATAAAGGAATTCCTCAGAAGGCTTTTATGGAAGAAAGCTTTCCTGTGAAAGCTTGGCACAATCTGGAACCTAAATTCAGATTTATTTTTGCTTTCCTGGACTCTGGACAGCCAGAGAATTTCATCAAAAAATTTTAAAAATCAATGTCAGGGACTGTCCTGTTTCACAGGAAACTGTCCTCCTCTCAGTCCTGGTGGCACAGTCAACACCCTCTGCCCCAGGACAACCATCCAGTTAGCCATCAGTGAAGCTGGCCTTCCAGCTACTTGGATGGCTCTTTAAGAAAGGGGCAATAGTTTTGAAGGAGACTATTGCAGTCCAAGAAAAGCAAAACCAAAAGGGTAAGGTAAAGAAATGAAAGAAAATAAATGGGGTAAACATGGACAACATTGACAGGTGACTTTTGGCACAGAAACACACTGGCTGGTAGGAGAGAACAATAAAATCTAGACTAGTCTCTCACATGCAGGAACAATTCACCTTTATCTGTAAGGGGTGCCAGTGTATTGAGTGGAAATAGCTCATTCTCTGGGATGCGGTTCAGACATAACTAAGGAGGTCTGCGGCACAGAATGCTGTTTAAAACAGTGTCTGGAAGCAGATGGATCTGACTCATGCAGTCCTACACCTAGGACTTAGTAGCCTTGCTCGCGTCATTTCTTCTCTCCATGCCATACTACCTTTTGCTTTCAAATGAGGGAGGACAACAGTACCTAACTCATTGGATCTGTGAGATTAATGGAAAATTGCCTGTAATAAAGGAATACAAAAGCTTGGAATTCACCAGGATTTCTCAACATTGGTATCCTTGACATTTTTTGCTGTGTGGAGGAATGTTTGCATTGTACTCTGTTGAGCAGCATCTCTGCTTCTAGCCACAGGTGCCAAGTGCACACCTTCCTTCTCAGTTGTGGCAACCAAAATGTCTCCAGATAGTTCCAAGTATCTTTTTGAAGGGGAAGGCATGTGTAGGAGGCANCTTTTGGGTCCACTTCTGAGTTCTCAATTCTGTTCCATTGGTCTATACCACTGGCCTATACTAAAGACCCAACAAACACTAGCTTAGTGTTAGGATGATCTTTTCTGAGAATCATCTAGCAGGAGAAATGTGAAAGCTGCCTGGGGGGAAAATACTGTAGGGTGTCCCACAGTGAATTCCTCCAAATCTTGTTATGATCACTGGGAATAATTCCACACTTTGGTTTGAG
Source organism: Crocuta crocuta (assembly GCF_008692635.1). Lineage (NCBI taxonomy): Eukaryota > Metazoa > Chordata > Mammalia > Carnivora > Hyaenidae > Crocuta > Crocuta crocuta. The sequence continues at coordinate 3,411,793 of NW_027532679.1, read as the reverse complement.
TATCTCACACTAACATGCAGAAACCTCTTCCCAGAGGAGGCCAAAATCCTCAGAGGAAGTAGGGAGCAAGTAGGGGCTAAAATGACTTCAGGTTATGGATTATAGACCAAGGTGTACAGAACCATCTTACTTCCAGCTTCTGGAGAGCCAAAACACGCCAAAAAACAAAGGCCACCAATATGAAGTAATGTAGGTCTATATGTGCCTATATACACAGATACAGATATAGATGGGCATATTAGGTATATCATATACATAACTTTATAATATATAAGCACAGAAAAACTACAGTAAACTCTGCTAATTGTCAGAAAATCATAAATTCCTCTACTTATAAGTTCCTCTATCCATAAAAAGCAAATTATGAAAATCCCTAAAACCTAAAACCAACCTGATCAATCTTTAACTCCTATGACACACAACTTTCTCTAAATACTCAGGTCCCAGATGCTTTTATAATTCAGACCATTTCAAGTTTAGATTAAGATTCATTTGGAGTGGCTCTATCTTTTACTTGGTGAGAAAAAGTAACCTTCATGCCCTGAATACAGGCTGTATGAAAGGCTCTTTTACAAATGTCATCTCATTTAGCAAACTAGAGGCTGCCAATTTTAGCAATCATTTGATTGCCTCACTCTGTAGAAAGAGAAAAGAGACAACTGCATGTGTATACATACATATTCAACAAAAAATAAAATAAAATAAACAAATAAAATACATGCACTTAATACCATAGAAAATCACATAAACACAAAAATAACAATAGACAATTGCCCTAATGTGTGTTCACACAACCCTCTCATGCACTCACTCAAAACTAAGTACCCAATGACACTCAAAGTCATATACTGGATTTCCCAATAAGCAGAAAAAGCATGTGCCTGAGACACACTAGTGAAACAGGAGCACTCAAAATAAGAATTTTAAATAAAATTTGTTATTTGAAAATTACCAGAGTAGGGGTACCTGGATGAATCAGTCAGTTAAGTGTCCAACTCTTGATTTTGGCTCAGGTCATAATCTCACAGTTCATGAGACCAAGCCCCACATTGGGCTCCACACTGACAGTGCAGAGCTTGCTTGGGATTCTCTGTCTCTCCCTCTCTCCCTCTCTCTCTCTCCCTCTCTTTCTCTTTCTCTCTCTCTCTGCCCCTCCTCTGCTTGCACATGGCTAGTCTATCTCTCTCAAAATAAATATATAAACATTTTTTAAAAATTATCAGAGTAGTCATCATGGGAAAAAATAATTCTTTATTCTACTTCCTTATACTTCTGCTACAACTTTGCCTTGTTTTTATTTTCAATCACCTAAACTGGGAATACGGAAGGTAACCACAATTTTTTGAGTTATTCAGATCTTTAAAATCTTAACTGAGCTCTGAGACACATGCAAACATTCACATCCAAATTTATAAACCATGGAAATCTGTGCCTGTTATCCAGGTGCCTCTTACCAGGATACTTGGGAAGAGTGGAGAGACTGTTCTGGCAGTCACGGGACCTGTATTCTAATCCTTGCTTTCTACTTACTCCTCACGGATATCTCAGATCTCAGTTTCTCAATGGGGGGTGGAGGCGGGGGAGGAAAGGAAGGGAGACTAGATGGTGCAATTGACACGACTTTCAACATTCACTTTAGCTTTGACTGACTGTGAATCTCACCTCTTGCCCAAGGTCACCCTCAGCTGGTGGCCACAGAGACAGAACTGATGGTAATTCCACCTCCTAGTTCAAGGCCTTTCACAAAAGTTGTACCAGAACACAAACATTCCCTTCCTTCTCTCTCCTCCATCAGCTCCTCATTACTATGCATCTCCTATCTCATCTCCTGTGTTGCCAATCCACAGCCCCTCCCCACCCCCTACAGCTCTGCTTGGCAGGTAGTTCAGGAAAAGATTGCAATGGGGAAAGACAGCCAGGCACACTGAAGGGGTTACTTTGCCTGGGGACCCCTTTATCTGAAGTTGTCCTCAAAAGCGAAAATGAGTTGATTTGCATTTTCCCACTGAAGCATGCAGAGTAGCTGAGGAGTGTTTCTCGTTACCAAGTATCGTCTTCTCTGGTTTGCCTGAGGCCTTCTCTGGGGCTGGAGCAGCTCTGAAAACACCTGTATGCTACCCATTTAAATACATGCTTCAGACAAATCTTTTCCAGGGTTTCAAAAGGGAAAGACTAATGCTTTCCCTTCCCAGCATACATTATCTTTCCTGTGAATGCTGAAGGCAGAAATTAACCCTTTCCAGACTGGTTTCTTTCTTGTCAGTCCTTGGATGCCTACATTCACGTTCATGGACTGGAGTTAACAGCTTTCTTCTTTAATAACTCATTCATTCAGCTGGTCAGTCAGTCAGTCAGTCAGTCAGCAAGTATATACTAAGAATCTGCTGTGTATAAAAGCTAAGGGTCTTGCTCTGAAACTGCTCACAATCTAGCCTAGGCAATAACATGCCCGGATGTACCCAAATATACCCAGATGTTACCTCGGGACCTCACCCATCCCAGAAATTGGCTCAGACAATATCATGGCTTGTTGGAATCCATAGCTGGCCCTATGACTTCTTGCAAACTCCTGGCCTTCCTACTCTGCATGCATTTAAGCCTGCTGCTATGGACACCAGCATCTCATGACTTTTGTACTTTTATGGAAAAACTAAATTGAGTGGAGAGAGGTGGCCTCAAGTACCACACGGTCTGCTATCTTCGTGGCCCTTTACCTCATTCTCCACTAGCCCCCAAAGTCTGGGTTCTCCAAGAGATGACCTGCCTCACTGTGTACATTTCTCTGATGTATAAGCCCACCCTGCTCCTTGCATAGCTAGCACATCTCACAGACCAGTCTTCCTTCCTGATATCCTGGAAATTGAGGGAATAAAGTTTTTTCCATCATGTATTCAAATAAATATAATACAAGTAGGAAAGTGACAGAAGCCATAAGAGTACACTTGACCCCAGGCAGGCAATTATTAATATATTGAATGAACAAATTTGTTGAAGGACAGGGTTGGAAAAGGGCTATGGGTGTTAAGGGGAAGGAAAAATTGGCTATCATAAAGGATTCAAAAAGGAAGGCTTTTCTGCAAAAGCACATAGTGACACATGAGCAGGCAATATCCCCTGTTATATAATCCTTACTGACCCCCATCTATATATGTTTCTTTTTCTTTTTTCTTCTTTTGGGCATCTACAGAGCTCTTCATGAAATACTAGCAGACAAAGGGATCTTGAAGATCTGAAAACAGGACTCAGGAGTCAAAAAATCCTAACAAGTCCAAACAAGAAGAAATTGTGGAGCTCATGTACCTCAATTCTTTTGGTTCATAAAGGAATAAGCAGACCTTTCCAAGGTCACGTGGCATGTTAATAGGTCACAACGCACTCAACCCTCTGTCCTCTGTAGCAGAGACATTCAGACAGACCTCTGATGTGTTTGATTTGGCTGGTAGAGTGTTTTCCCCCCACTCTTAATTTGAAGAGTAATCATTTTAAAACCATGAAACTTCACACAATAATCCAGAAAAAAAATCAATGGTCTGCCAACACTGGGCTCACACTCCAGCAATGGCTGGGATTAGGTGGCACGGGATCTTGTTTGCACAGTCCCCTCCATTCCCTGTTGCCTAACCTTCAGCTGGGCTCACTCATCTCCATCACAGTCATGGGCCCTATGTCCTTCATTAGGAAACCCTACTCTTCAGCAGGCTTCTTGCCCTGGCCAAAAGAAAACCATTTAGCGTGACTAGCCTCAACCAGCACTATAAGTGATGCGATTCTAGAAGAACCCTTATATTCAGTAATTTCTCTCAACTTACCCCTGACCAAAAACATAATAATAATAATAGTAATAGTAATAACAATAAATTGCAGGCAAACAAATGCACAAAAAAGCCTTTCCCATTGTCTGGTACTGCCTGGAATTCCACTGTTGCTTGGGTTAAGTATTGTGGTCCTCTAACATCTTGGATTTGGAATAACAGTGATGAATAAGGAAATGGTTCCTAGCACACACCTTCATCTCCTTTAATATTTTGCCTGAGGGCAATTCTTTACTAAGAATGTTCAGATCTTCTGTGTGTACATACACACAGTGTACAGTGCAACACAGTCCCTTTTCTCATTCTCTCTCTCTCAAAATCAGCCACATGCCCAACGTTGTTGAAATGTGACCAATCAACAAAAATAAAATTTTCCCCTTAAAAAAGGAAAAAAGCAATAATTTTCTTAAAATGAAAACGCAGAGCAAATATACCTCTTTGAAGAGGAAAATGTGATGGTTTCCTCTGGAGGGCCAGAGAGAGCATGAACCAAAGGAATAGACTTCAAGAGCACAGGATAGTGCATTTTGATTATGCAAGTATGTGGACTTTGAGAGGCAGAGAGTATAGGAAGACATGGCAGAAAGGAAGAGAGAAAAACCGTCATTTTAGCAGTGGTTACTTTATTGTGATATCAAGGTAACAGTCGGGTAAGTACCAAAATGCTATGTCCAGAATTTCAACAAGTCTTCTTCCTTTCTCTCGTTCCCATTGCGAGTTCTGGGAAACTGAAACTCACAAATATAATGAAGCATGCTTCTTTTTAAGTGGCATGTAGCTGGCCCCTATGTGGATCCTGTTTTCTGGCATCATTTTAATTAGGAAAGGCGAGAAAGTTCCCAGTGTTCCCCCCACCGTCCTTCCCTGTGTCTAAGTGAGGGTTTCACAGAGAACTGGCAACCAACACAATTTTGACAGAGTGAACTTCTTTCTCTCATAAGCATCCCTCCAATCCCCAGATAATAACCCTCATTCCTCCCACATTAACTAACACACACAACTTTCTTCCTCCCACCCTCCCCCAGCCCACACTTCTCTCCAAAACGTATAACATAATTGTGAAGGCTAATTATCAAATAATGCTTAAGCCTTTGGGAGCAAGATAGAGGGTTCTAGAAATGTTTTAAAAAGTCCCCAGGCTGCAATAGAAACGTGATTAACTGAAACAAAAATGCCTGGTGAAAAGTTTCAAAACTAAAATCATTTTAAAAAATTCTTTTATATGTACATGTATTATACACACATATATATGTAATATTGTAATATGTAATATAGATTACATCATATATAGTATTGTGTATATATGTTTATATGTGTGTATAGATATATTGATATATTGTATCACTTTTTTAATACGTCACAGAGATTCTCTGACACTCTAAGGCAAATCCCTTAAAGAAAGAAATAATTTGAAGTTGATCCATCCTTTTCCAGATACTGGGATATCTAGCCAATGAGTAGATTTCTGCCCATTCTCTCTGTCCCCTGATAAAAGTCCTCTCAGCTGGCTCTGGAAGGAGGGAGGAGAAGTCTGCCTCCAGTAAGAGGAAAAGAGAGAGCAATTCTGGGCAATATAATTCTCTTCCTGACCCCAACATGAGCATATAGAGGCTGACAGATGTAGTCTTTATCATGGAATAAAACAGGCTCACAGCAGTGTGCCACACACATGAATGTCACATTTTATGAATTGCCATATTGCTGCACTACACGCTGCAGTAAGCAGAGCTGGGTAGACCAGGAGGTTGAGAGACAACAACTGGGCCTCCTGCTTCCCATGCCCCCTCCACTCCAGGCACAGGTATTGCTCTTCTGTCTATATCCTCAGAGAGGAGGAAACAGGGTGGATGCAAGGGTGTGTGGGCCAAGTCCTCAGCTGTGATGCATAAAGAAGTTAAAAATAGTACCCCAGATGGTCCAATTTCAACTGTCCTGGGACCCTGAGCAGTTACAGAGCAGAAAGGGTTGGGGGGAGAAGGGTAGGAAGGATTCAGAGAAGCATGCATAATAACTATGCATGGTCTATCATGCAAAGAACTGCAGGACAGAAAAAAGGCTCCTCCATCTCTTCTAGTAGAAATCAAGCCTAGAATGCTGATTCTGTGCATGACAAGTCCTGTGACGGGAAGGAGAGCTCATCCATGAACCCTGGGTCAGGAAAGCAAGGAAGATCCATTCTGAGACTCAATCCACAGAGAAGTATTCCATGAGAATCAGCTCTTGACTCAACACTGTAGAGTAGATGGTATCCATGATCTCCTGGTACTTACTTCCTAATTGAAGAACAAGTACAACTTACCATCTTTACCTCATGCCCCACTGAGACTTTCTGCCTCACTCATGGGACTCAGGTATGATTGGGGATTCTGAGCAAGAGAAAATCAGAATCTGTTGGGGATCCTCTCCCTGCCAATTATTGAGCTAGGCCTGATTCAAGTGTAGCTGAGGCTAATGACACCTTTTAATCTGCCCTCTTTCCTATGATGGGATGTCATGCCATCTGAATTAGATGCAATTACTACTACTGTGCAATGCAGTATTCCAGAGTCCTTATAGCCATGGGAGAATTACAGCACATCTTCCCAGACCAATTTTTCTTTTGTTGCAGAAAATTAGACTAGGGAGATTATTCTTATTAGGAAGCAAGCATACATGTAGAATACCCTCCAAAATTCAAATATTTTTGAAGTAAAATGTTAGTCTTCAAAGAAATTGCAGGCTTCCAGGAGACTATTTTGAGCCTCAACCTTAACACCAACCTGGAAATGAATGTGCTTCCCTCTGTTATTAGGGATTCTTTGGTGCAAAAATCTTATACATATGGTAGGTTAAATAGTGGTCGCCCAAAGATATCCATGTCCTAATCCCCATAACCTATGAATTTTACCATATATTGCAAAGGGGAATTTGCAGGCATGATTAAATGAAGGATTTTGAGATAGGGAGAATATTGTGGATTATCTAGGTAGGTCCTGTATGTAATCACAAGTGTCCCTATAAGAAGAATGCAAAGGAAGATTTGGCTGCAGAGAGAAAGTTATATGATGAGGTAGAGATTGGAGTGATATACTTTGATGATGGAAAGAAAGGGCCACAAGCCAAGAAATACTGATGGCTACCTGAAGCTGAAAAGGGCAAGGAAGCAAATTCTGCCCCCAGAGCCTCAGAAGAAACCCTGCCAACAGTTGATTTTAACCCACCTCGATTATAATCCAGTTTGGACATCTGCCCTCCCGAACTGTATGAACATAAATCTGTATTGTTTAAGCCACTAAATTTGTAATTCAGAAACAAAAGTCTAGGTCAGGTGGACCAGCAACTTCACACACTATTATAATGAGTTATTTATCTTTAAACCACACAGAACACAGGATGGTGGAGGATAAGTATTTTACCCCTTCTCCATTAAAAAATATCCTATTAAGCCATAAGTCATGTTTTGCTTAGGCTGGTTTCCATGCATTCGCTCATATCGAGAATGGCCTCGAGAGCCATTCTCATCATTGCTATTTTAGGTTCTATAGTGAAACAAATAAATGAAATCTTCTTAAATTTATATGTTGGATGAAAGTGAGGTTTTCTGTGCCCCATGGGCTTTAGTAATTGGAAAAAGCAAAGATTTCTAATCTCATAAAGATAGGAGGTATCAATCTCAGATTTGTAGACTGTATGGTCTCAGGACATCAAAGTGTCTTTTCTACTGGCCTACTATTCTACTGGAAATATATACTGTCCATTGGGGATTATAGCTCCGTTTTTCCAGTGTCCCCGCCCATACAAAGAAAATAATATAAAATACCATTGTTAGTCATTACCCCCAAATCACAAATCAGTTTAGCAATAGGCACACATTTGCCCAGACCTCTTATGAATTATGATGAAATCCAAACAATGGGAGTTTACATTAAAAAGAGTTAAGTGGAAGAAAGGCAAAGAGGATCCAATATACAACTATTAGGAAACCCTGAAGAAGAAAGCAAAGGAACAGAAGAATCTAAAGAAAAAGAGAACAAAGAAAATACCAAAAACTGTAATTCAATAAAGTTTTCCTAATATAATAAAGTTATTTGAACTATATGTTGAAAAAACATACCATGTACCTGAGAATATTGACCCAGAATGACCAAAACCAAGACATATTCCAGGAAAAAAGTATTGTATTTTAAAGAAAAGGGGAAAAAATTAGATATTTAAGCAAAAGGAGCATATAACTTACAAGGGAAATCAAATTAAATTATCCTCAGATTTTTTTTTTGACAGCAAAGCTTTTTGCTAGAAGAAATTAGAGTAATGTATTTAAGATATTCAAGGAGAGAAAATGTGAACTAAGGATTTTTTATCCAGGAAATCACAAACTGCTAATAACATGTAAAGACTCAGAGAATATTGTTCCCATGAGCCCTTCCTAAGGAGTCTGCTAAAGAACAAGTTTCAGTCAGGTACTGCTGGTGAATATCAGATATATAGTTGCTTGTAGATAAAAAACTAAATGAGGGTTGAAAGGTAGAGAGTCTAGTATATGATTCAAAGTGCAAATATACTACAACTATAAAAAAATGGGGAGATGATTAGCACATGCAAAAAACATTTTATCTGCTTACACTAACAATAATGTCAGTAATAGTACAAGTATTATTATCCTGAGGATGTTGTATATATAAAGTAGAAAAATACAAATGCTAATTATGGGATATTCTAATTCTACCATCCCCCATGCCTTAAAGGATTTTCTAGTGAAAGAAAGGAACTATTTAGGTAATAAATGATGTTAAATAAACACTGTAGATATGAATCTGAATTAGAAATATCAGTATATTCTATTTATCTATTCCAGCTCTTTTCATTAAAGGATTTTAAAACAAAAGTCAACCCAATAGCAGTGCTCATCTCTGGTATTTAGATTTGATCTTCAAATGACATAACCCATTGAACTAAACCAAGATTTCTTGGAGAAATAGCTAATTCTAGGTTTAAGGCAGGAAATGTTTATGATGAGTTTGGAACATCTTGACATGCAGTTAGAAGGAAGCTGTCAAAAACTACTAGGGTCATGTCAGAAGATCTCAGGAAGCACCTTGAAGAGTTTTCCACTGGCCAAAGATTTGAGTCTTACAATCGATTGAAACTAATCAAATATAAATGTATATGAATTCAAGAGATTATGACATATATTCTAAAAATAGTAACTGGTCACCTTCTGAGGAAACAATGATCCAATTGTCATCTTGAAAACTGGGTAAATAAAAGGAAATCAAACCTTATCCTAGCTAACATATATGAATTGTAGTACTGTGTTACAAAGTAGGAGATGAAGGGACATGTCTCTTTATAAAAAGCATCCCAGGTGATAATTAAAGGGACATACAAAATTAAAATATTCCTACTTTTCAACTTCCAATGAATTAATGGATGTAGACATTGAATGTCTGTCTGCTAGAACTAATATTAAAGAACAACATAAACCAGACACAAAATATAATACTACCTTAACCTTGTTAAAGGCATCAGACCTGTGTCAGGTCAAGCCTCTAGATTCAGTTCCCAATTTTCAGGAAATACAGAAGATAGAGAAACACATTGAACTGTTCCATGAATGAGCAGTCAGCAACTCTGACTGTAGAAAACTTGACAACCTAAATGACCCAAATTTGTTATCAGATAAACTATAAGGAAAAGAAAGAGGTGGAGGGAGGAAACCATAAATTAAAAGAGACCTAAAAAACATATTAAGTTAAAAAAAACATGGGAAAAACTAAACTATCAGGTTTAGGGATGCTCAGTTGAATGATAAAGCCATAAATAAATGCAAAGAAGTGATTATTATAAAAGTCACAATGGAGATTACTTCTGGAGGTGGAAAAGGATTGTGTTGGGATGAAGCATGTGGAGGGGTTATAATAGGGGTGGGTGGCTGGCAATTCTATTTCTTGATTTTGATGGTAGTTATGAGTGTTCACTGTATAATAATTCACTAAGCCACACATTTGTTTGGTTTGGTTTTCTGTGTCTGTGTTTAATTTTATAATAAAAATATTTTTTTAAAAAAAGAATTAACTGTAGTGGTTATTTGTATTCCTTCTCTCTGGGTTAAATATTTGGCCATGATGAATTAAGAAGCTCTCCCCAAAGCAAGGGCTCCTTTGATTTCTGAAGGAAATAGGACATAATAACTAGTGTCCAGCTATGATCATTGAATTAAGCACTTAGGAGAGCTCATTAAGCTCTTGTTGCAAGAAATCAGTGAATCAGTGAGTCAACAAATAATGCAAACAACTTCATACTCAAAGTTCCTCTGCAGACTTCTACTAGATGGCTCTCCCTGGCTAGAAAAATCCTCAGCAGCTCTTTATTACCTGTAGGAAATGCTTATGCTCCCCAGCTTCACATTCCAGCCTCTTTTCCAGAAACCAGTCTTAACCAACCTTTCCAATCTTAGCACAGCTAGTTTCTCAAATGCTATACTCCCACCAAACAGGTCTACTTTTAGAATTCCATCTCCTATCTTTTCTCATTTCCCCTGCCCCCATGCCTTCTCTGGTAGCTTTTCCCTTTCCTTCTACTGACTTAAACTCTACTCATCATTTAAGGCCTGGCTCTATTCTCATATCTTCTCTAATAACAGTCCTCATTACTCTTTCCCCACTGTGCTTCCTCTTTCTTTCAAACCTCAACGTCTGTTCTCACTCTTGGACACTTAGCCCTTTCTTGCACTGGTATTATTGTGAGAGGATGTTTTATCTTTTCAATTTGTTTTGAACCTGCAAATACACTCTATATTTTCTGGAACTATAACTGACACTTTTTAAAATTATTACACAAAACCTGCCACCACATTTTGTGCATCTCCATCAGTATATGTCAATTAACTGTTAAAGTGGGTGGGCAGAGAAGGAATGGGTGGATAGGCAAAAGAACAGATCAAATTATCATATATAATTTGAGAGGATTCAGTGGGTACTGACAGACACAAGACACATAGATTTATATACTCAATAGGAGTAGAATTACGGGGATCTATGTGACTGCAAAGGGCCTCTGGTCAACTACAGGCAGTTATAGATGTTGAGTACTTGGAGGCTGAGATGCTAAAATGTTAAAAGGAAACACTGAGTATATGGAAGAAACTAATAATAAACTTTCTTTCACTCACGGCTTTTTCCACATCTAGACCTACCTGGGGCAAGTCATGCACCTCAATACTGAAACTTGAATCAAAAATGTTAAGAGTCCCACTCTATACACTCTACAAAATTGCTTATGGGAAGTTTGGGGATGAACAGGACTATGAATTGAGTTTGATGAGAGCTCCGTGTGGCCTAAAATCTAGGTATGAATGATTACATGAAAAATTAGAGTCCCAATCCTTCATTTATGAGGTTGACTTCTGCATAAAGATGAAAGGTAAGGTCCCTGAAATGTGTCAACTGACCCAGGGAACTCTGAGCTGAAAGAAATCCTTGTCCTAGTCAGAACACCAGGTCAGCCGAGTAGCATAATATCTGGGGCCTGCTCCTTCTGCTTCCCTTCCTCCAGCTAACCACAGGCTTATCCTCCTTTTGAAGGAAAGGCTCCTGGGAGAAATCTGCAGACAGATTGGAAGGGATAAATGAATTGGAGTCTGTGAGCTAAGATATAAGCAAATATAAATAAACAGAATTAGAGGTGGAAAGAATGGAAACCTCCAGAGCCAACAAACTTCTTTCCCCTCATGCTTTGGCATTTTCCCTTCAAGAAAACCAGGAAAGAAGAGAAAGAGTTCCACCATGGATTGAATGCTTCCTGTATAATGAGAACTGTTCTAGCTGCTTTCAAACATGTAATTTTATTTAATCCTCCCCCTCAACTTGTGTGTCATCCTTGCACAGGGCCCATGCCAATCTCTGTATCATTCCAACATTAGTATATGTGCTGCTGAAGTGAGCACCCCCTCACTTGCAAGGAAAGAGTTACCTTCCATGTTTTACTGAAGATGCAAACCCAGATTTAAAGAGACTGAGAGACTTGGCCAAGTCCACACACTTAGAAAGTATAAAAACCAGGATTCAAACTAATGTTTATTTTCCTCCAGAGCCCTGTCCACTATACCTTTAGTGGAAACAGAATTATATCATGTTTTCACCATCATCTCCATTTCACAAATGAAGAAACTAAGGCAGCAAGGAGAAGCAACTTGCTCAGGTCACATGGTCAACTTCTAAGAGGTTCTCAGCTATAGCCCACACCTTCTGACTTCCAAATAGGAGCTCTCATTATTTGTATCCTCCAAGGTCCTACAATGCACATTCAAATGGGGGCATTAGTGAGGAGCTTAATGAAGGGTCTGTTAAATGCAAGGGCACATTTAAAAGAAGCCAACAAAGGATGGTGAAGATATCCAAGTGTAGAAGCTATAAAAGGCACCCCTGTGCCTGAAGGGATGAGGCCAGCGTCCTGAACTTACTCTGAACTTTGGTAAAGAAAGTCACTGTCAGCCTTCAGCCTGGCAGGGAGAGAATCTAGGCCATAATACTTACCCTCTCTCTCTCTCTCTCTCTTCCAGCCTACCTATGTCCTACTAGTGCCTCCCATAACCTGTACTCTACTGAATGCCAGAAGTTGAGGGGTTTTCAAGGCACCTTCCAAAGCTCAGAGCTGGACAAGAAAGGGAGAAGAATGGATTGGGAGAGGCAAATGAAGACTTCTGAGTGCTCTACTACTTGAGGATACTTCTCTGAACCTCAGTCCTTGGGAAGAGTCCTGCCTCTGAAGGTCAAGGACAGCAAAAACAATAATAAGTCTCCCATAACACTCAATGTGGGGCCATGAAGGCATGACACAGGGAAATACAGTGCAGCTCACAGCACAGAGCTGAATTTGTCACTACCCACTGCATGAGTATTATCTTAGTGTGGTCAACTTATCTGTGATACAAAGGGGAAAGAAACCTTGTTCCAATCCCCTCAGGATCAAAGGCATTGCTTTGGGACTTTTCTGCTTTGGTCCAAAGATCACTACTGGTGTACAAGCAGAGTTGCTGGTGTTTCAGTTGAGCTTTTGTGGGTATTTGAGAATTAAAAACAGAAGTCAGGGCGTGGCAGGGGGGAGGAAGGGGATGCATGTGTGCAAGAGTATGTTTGCTATTTACCAGTCCTTGGAAATCAGTGCCACTTTTCAAATAAAGACAATCCCTAAGTGAAGGTGGCTCAGGCATCTTGCTAAGGCATATCCCTGCTATCTATGCCCTCAGCATAGGCATCCTTGCTTCGGTCCTACATCTCTCCCCCAGGGCAGAGACGTCCCAATAGGCTTCTCCAGCCCACCTCAGCTTTCCATCCCTGTCTGAAGTTTCAACTTCAACTTCCACTGAGTCCCCATCCTTTCCCTGATTTGGTCATATTTCCTATTTAGTTTAAATCAACAGTCTGATTTTATCAACAATAATGCTTTATGGAGGTTTATTTCTTCAAACAGACTGTGCTCCTCTTTGCTATAAAGTTAATTTTATGTTCTTTGTTCACTTTCCTAATCTGCAAATTACATCCTCCTGTTCCCTGATTACTTAGTATTGGAAAAACAGCCCCTCTTTGCTTCCAGTTTGAATATTCTCTACCTTATCTTGATGACCCTAATCTTTCTCCCCTGACTGGCCTCTCAAGGCAGCCGTGAGTAACAGGCAGGGTGCAGCCTGGTGGCCAGCACAGACCCTGTGTGGCTGAGTGGGCCAGGGCTGCATGCCTTGCTCCTCTGCAGGCCTTTTTTCCCCCCACAATCATTTTTTTCTCAAACGAAGTGTGGGAAGAGAGTCAGTTGCAGCAGGAAGGATTAGAAATTCTGGGATCTACTCCATGCTCTCAGAAAGTCCTAGTGGGAAGACGGAGAACTTCCGACACTCAGAGAAACAAGGACAAACGCTTCGGAGGCTGACACTGGGCTGATACCACATGAAAAATGACCTGACTCTTTTGTTGGAAGCGCCTGGAGGGGGAGGGGCTGCAAAAGGAAGAGAGATCACTGGGAATGGTGAAGGGAAAAATAGAATCAGTTCTTACATGATCTGGATTTTTAAAGAGGATGGGGGAAGAAATGACCCTGATGTCAGAAACGTCAAAGAGAATTAGGCATGTTCTGCATAGAGGGAAGGGAGGAAGGGAAATGAGGAAGGAGGGCAACACTGACAAAAAATTAAAAAGACGGAGTTGGAAGAAAACTTAGCAGTTTTATGCTTTATGGAGGAGAACACTGAGGTCCCAAGATCAGACCCTAAGTCCCAATAATAGCAATAGAGTCATAGCATTGATGATAATAATGACAAGGGATATTTGTTTACTGTCATTTACCATACCAATCCACCATCTTACTGTTGCTTACCATATGCCATGTTCATTTCAATTTCTGGGTCTCTATCTTCTCAAAACCGTAAAAGCTAGTATTTTTTGCATGTTGTGTACTGGACACTGTTTAAATGATTTACATGTCTTATTGCATTCAATCTTTCAAAAACAATTCCAGGAGGTAAATAGAGTTATCATCTCCCTTTCACAAGTGGGGAAACACACAGAGGTTGATAACTTGGTAAGGGTCATAGGTAGGAAGATAGAGCAAAGAGTCAACCAGATCTGTCTGCCTTCTGAGTCCACATTCAAAAAATATTTAGGGAATGACTATGTGACTCTTAAATTGGCATATTATTCACACAAACCTCATTCCTGCTTTAGTCTCAATGCTCTAGTTTTCTGGGGACATCACTGTCTGTCTAAAACCCCTCTAGGTTTCCCAATTTGGGGACGGAGTCTGTTTTTGATACCCTAGGCCAGGCCAGGCCAGGCCAGAGGTGGGGTAACTCTATAAAGAGCAACATAGAAAATATTTTAGGCTTTGCACACCACATATGGTCTCTGTCACTGTTTTCTTTGTCTCTCTGTGTTCTTTGTTTTCATTTTTGTCTTTTACAATCTTTCAAAAACATAAAAAATCATTCTTAGCCTGAGAGCTCCCTCTGACCTTATTCTGCACCCACAAACCTTACAGTCCTGCTTAAAATGTCTCTTTCCCACCACTTGTCCATCATAAAGATCTTTAGGTTTTGACTGCCTCTCAAAATACCCTCTAAATTTATTTCAGCTCCCCCAATCCTTAGTCCATTTTCTTACTATCTCGTGCATACTCTGGTCACCAAAATGGTCTCCCCTCCTCCCTAAAGCAGTATACCTATCACTGTCAGATCTATCCTCACAAGCAATCAGTCCCTTGCTAAAATACCTTCAAATCTAAGCCTGTTACTCTGCATTCAAGGACTGATTCTACACACACACACACACACACGCACACACACACACACACACACACACACACACAGGGTTTTCTGGTCTTTAACAATAATACAGACAGGAACAGTTCACATTTAGCGGAGATTATCACAAGCTAGCCACTCTGCCAGCTGCATGCATCATCTCATTTAGGTCTCAACAGAACCCTGTGAGACAGGTGTGATTATGAGCCCAATTTTACAGATGAGGCTCAGAGACACTAAAGAATATATGCTAGTTCACACAGTCAAATGATAAAACTAGGCACCAAATTATGGCTGTCAGACTCCGGGGGCTCTTTCTCTTAACATCCATCCTTCACTGCCTTTAACATGTCTCCTCCTCTGCCCTCCCACGGCCAGTGCCACCAAGAAACACCCTCATAGGAACCCTTGATTCAAGAGACAGCAAGCAAGTCACCCACATGATACACATCTCAGCTCTTGCCCCGCGAAGGGAAGCAAAACTGCCCTGGAAGAGAGGCTGGTGCCTCTGAACTTAGAGCACCATAAATCAAGCAGGAATGACCCTCGGTACAGACAGCAGGTTCCATCTGATGTCCCCAGTAGCAGGCTGCCAGCCAACAAGTGGGCAGCTCAGAGCAGCTGCATTTCAAAGCAGCAGACCAGGGCAAGCTACCCATGTGTGGACCGACCACTTCACAATTTCCCTAAAAGCCACACTGTGTTTCCTGGACAATGGCCGCAGGCCAAAACACACACATTCCAATTTTTATGACTCTAAGGTAAGCATTCTTTTAATGGTTCCTTCCCTGTTCCCTCACCCTCACTCTAGTGTTTTGCTTCTTCCACCTCTTCGCTGCTCTGCTCTCTGCCTCCCTTGCTTCAAAGCTTCTTCGCCATTGTCTCCGTCCTTGCTCTTCAGCAGTGTCCCCATCCCGGTGGCTCTTCCCTCCTTTCAGGCCCTTGATCAGGTTTTCTCTAATTACTAGACTTCCTCTCCTTCTGTTTTCCTGTTTGCCTGGCAGAGCGTCCTTCCCCTGCCTGTGCAGTTCCCGGCTTTAGCACAGACTTGAAAGCTCCACTCCAGCTTCCTTGTCTTCCCCTTTCCTCGCCTGGCCCATCCTCTCTCCTCCACTGCAGCTCCTCTACATGGCCCTTCCCTTATTTTTTGGAGACACCTAGTCCCTCGCATCTCTCTTGCCCTTCCCTACCCCCTTCACCCTTCACCTCTGGTCTTTGTTCCCTTGTCTCCTGTCTCTCCTCAGCCCTCCCCCNTCCTCGTTTCCATCCCCCCCCCACCCTTATCTTTGTTTTCCTTCCTTCTGGCCGCTGATAGAGTGGGAGTAGTTGCAGACTGCAGCCCTGATTTCACATTCAGACCCGGATGGAGCCAGCTAACATTGCCCAGAGAAAGGCAGTCTGAGTCCTTACATGCAGTAACCCCCCCAAGCCCCCACTACAGATTGGAGCTGAGGTTTAAAGGTTCAGGGTAAAGGAAGCCATCCTGAATCTGAGAGGTACAGCTCGGCTAGCAGAATGGAGAAGGACTGATTTTTTCCCCAACTGATCTCATTTAAATCAAGGTCAAATACCAGTGCCTGGACATGTCGTTAGTAAGCGGCAGCCTTGGGGTAGAGCCACAGTGACCATTCCTACACACACCCACACACCTACACACACCCACACACACACACACACACACACACACTTCACTTCTTATTCACTTTTGTTAGGAGCAAAAGACCCTGTGACTTTTCAGATGAAGTGTGTGAAACACCCATACTGCATAATAAGAACTATAAAGGAAACCGGAACCACCACAAAAAGAGATGTTGCTGCCCTGGGGAGAGGGCTCTACTCCATCCCCTCTACCTCTCGCCCATCAATTCTTTTCAACTTCAGTTGTTCCTGTTTCCTGGACAGAGCCCCCAGTAGAGGAGAGCTAGTGTCTTTCCTTAGAGGACAGCGCCATCTAGCAGGTGAAATGCCAAACCCTTAGCTAGGAGCAGAGAAGAAAATCACCCTCCCAACCCCAGGCTTCCAGCTTCTTTTTCTAACTCTCAGCCACTCGAACCCCAACTGGTCTCAAACAACAGTTTAACCCTTGGCTTTGTTGGAGCTTTTAGTCCATGTACAATCACTCCTATTTCTCTAGTACCTGATTTAGTTTCAGTTTGTGGCCTTCGTTTCTAGAAAAGGCAAAGAAGTTTTAGGTGAACCAACAGGCTCTGCCTGAGGCTGGGCAACGCCAGGTGACTTCTCCAAAGCAAACAGATTAGAATGTCTTAAAGATGTATCTGCGGAACTTCTCAGGCCACCTCTGGAATTCTGTGGCAACATTTGCTATTCTTTCCTTTTTTTCCAATTCTTCCTTCTTTCCTTCCTTCCTTCCCACCCTCCTTCCTTCCTTTAACATGTATTCAGTGCCTGCTGTAAACCTGGCACTATGCTAATTAAGAGATAGTTCCTCCCTCAAGTGTTCCACAGTCCAATGGACTCAGATGTTAGACTCTCAGATTTTCAGAACGTCTGACTTGGGATGAGGTCTTTGTATTTCTGGCTGTGCTAAAAGTCTATAGAATAGAGAAGAGAAGGCAGGTTTAAGATACCCACACATACTTCTACCTCTGTCAGAACAGCTTTATTTTTATCTAGGTTTTACTTACTCAGTATCTGTCTAAATTTTGTTTGAATAAAGAATTTTGATGCTTGTGAAGGAGTTTGAAAACATCTGCTTCAATCTAAATGTCTCCCTCTACAGATTAGGAGATGAGGTCCCAAGAAGCTCGAGGACTTAACCAAGCCCATAGAATAGGGGAATAGCTCTCCACATTCTGCTTTCCTAGCTCCTTAATAATAACATTCCAAACTCACCAGCTCTTCAGGGCCAGGCTTCTACAAAGCAAATGAGGTTTAAAGTAAATTGATCTGATTATTTTGTATTTTTGTTTGCTTCTCTCCTGCCAGATTCCATGTAGGCAAGGAGGGTCTATGATTCTGCTAGGGCTACCACAACAAAATACCCTTAAGTGGGTGACTTTTAACAGCAGAGATTCATTTTCTATAGTTCTGAAGGCTGGAAGTCCAAGATCAAGGTGTCAGTTGGAAGACCTTCTTCTGAAGGCCATGAGGGAGGAATCTGTTCCTGGCCTCTCTCCTTGGCTTGCAGAAGACTATCTTCTCCTGTGTCTTCACGTCATTTTCTCTTGTACATTTTTCTGTCCAAGTTTCCTCTTTTTACAAGGACATCAGTCGTATTGAATTAGGGCCTATCCTATTGACCCCATCTTAATTTAACTACGTCTGTAAAGGCCCTGTCTCCAAATACAGTGCATTCTGCAGTACTTAGGGATTGGAACTTCAATATGAAGTTTCTGGAAAGACACAATTCAGCCCATAACAGATGCAAATGGTTTTTATTTTCCTTGCAAACCTTGATCAATTGGTAGTGGCTGCCTGGATATCCCCTGCCAAAAAGGATGAAAAGGACTCTAAGATCAAGTTTATACAGGCACTGGGGAACCTGTAAGCTACAGACATGGGAGTGGGAAGTAGAAGTGTGATTGCCACATGGCTGCCCTCGGTGATATAGGGCATATAGACACTGTCCTCTAAGAGCAAGAACATGCCATATCTCAACATAGCCACACTGCTGAAAGAGGGTTCATGGCAATCATGTACTCCTCTCAAGCCCTTCATTTTGTGGGTAAGGCAAATGATCCAGGGAGTTTATGCCTTGCCTAAGTTACTCTACTCCTTTGTGGTAACATCAGGGCTAGATCAAGATATGACATCATATCTTGATCTAGTGTCCTTTCTAAGACCTAAAGTTGCCCCTACTGATATCCAATAAAGATATAAACCCCTATATTCCAGGAAGGATTCTCTAAGTTCCCTATTCCCACAAACCCAAGAAAGCACCATGTGGAGAGAAGCAAGCTAAAACTTAAAGGTCTTGATTGGTGTCTATGGCCAACTCCATGATTGCACAGACCACTAAGTATTAAAGGATTCTGAGACTGTATCTAGGCCTTTTCAGAGAGAATACTGCCATCCATTTGTGCTGTCATTGTTATCGGCATAGGACTGGGCAGTGGGAAGATGAATATTACATTTTTGCTAGATTAGACAATCTCTAAAGTCCCTGCCAGTCCAAAGACACTATAATAAGAGCTTTGGGCAGGGGCCATGGTTTCTTCCTTGAACTTAACTGGAAAGCTGGGTTAAGAGACATACCATGATGATCCTGATGCCCAGACAGTTATGTGACCTCCTCCAAGGGCTTTCAGCACAGGTGCCTTCTTTGTCACTTCCTGACCCAGAAGCTCTAGCCACTCATCCAAAGTTCCAGTCCCACTGAACGTATCACTGGAATTTCTCCATGTAGAATCTCCCTTCTGGAGACATAACTCCTGGTCCTAACCAAATACTGGCAACTTCCATTTACTGGCAAGGAATGTTTGCTGAAGAGTTACGCCTCAACCACTGCAGGTGAGGGGGCATGCAAAGGTCAACTGGCTCATGGGCCCTGGAAAAGGTCTCTCTACAAGAGAACAGATACTGTTTCTCAAAGGCTTTCCAACATGTTACAACCTCATATGTGGCTGAGTCAAGAGGCCACTTAGAGAGAGGCACATTGGAGGAGTTGAAGACATTTGCCTCTTCATATAGAGAAAATGAGTCTTTTCAGGCTCTTCTTTTCCATTCAGCTCACAATTCCTCAGCTCCCTTTTAGCCCTCTTGGAAGGCAAGCCTAGACAACTTCTAAAACAGATATTTATCACCTGGAAGAAAAAGCTCCATGTGAATGGGTATGAGAACCTGGAACTGGCTAAGAGCTCAGTGCTGAAGATGATAAGATCTAGATTCAAATTGCAATCCTGTCACTTTCTAGCTGTGTAACCTCAGAAAGTTACTTAATTTCTTTTATTCTCTAGACCTCAGTATTTCTGTCCAAAAAAAATGGGAACAATAATAATTGTCATAGGGTTGCTGTAAGATTAAATGGGGTCATAGTTACTAGCACCATTATCAATTATATTATCAATTATATATCAATTATATTATCAAATATCTAATTCAATAGATATTTAGGGAACCTATTATGAACTGATTAGGATACATATATGCATAAAACATTGTTTTTTACTTCACAAAAGTTGTGGTCAGTTACAATTCAGTTCTAGTACGATATCAAGTGTCTCATCGGATCCTGTCCAAAATACAAGGAAAGAAGGATTCATTCATTCTGGGGAGCTGGAGACTTCCTTTTACATAGTCAGTAATGTTTGAGCAGGACTTTGAGGAAGGAATAAGATTTTACCACAAGCTCTCACCAAGGTATCAACATATGCCAGAAGAACAAAGCCTCTTGTGGAAACTTTTGCATTTGGGATGCCTAGAGATTACGGTAAAGTCCCTGGATTTATTCTCTTGGGTGCAGAAGGGAGCACCCCTGAAGTCAGGAGATCTGACCTGATGTGGATCAAGCCACCTTACTTCTCTATACCTCCATTTCTTCAACAGTCAAATGAGATTGATTTCCCACAAAGAGATTCCACTAGACTTGAAATTTTAAGTAAGAGAAAGCTTTGAGGGAATTAAAAGAGCTATTCAACCAAATAATAAAAATAGTAAGAAATGTTTGCTAAGCACTTACTATGTGCCAGGCACTGTGTCAAGGGCCTACAAGTCATCTTATCACAACCATCATTACCATTGTCACTTTACAGATTAGAAAAGCTATTGAGAAGGGGGGGTGACTTGCTCCAGGTAACAGACCTAATATTGATGTGTAAGTGAGGGCAAAGGAAAATGCTCCTCCTCTCCACCTCTAAACATGCTGTAACTACTTTCTAATTATCATGAGGTCTGGCTAGGCACCATGAGAAATGGCAGTAATGTCATCCACAACTGGATTCAGGGTGCAAAACAGTGCCCTTCTTGAGTCTAGTGGCTTGCCAGCTCCTGAAGAAGCATGGAGAATTCTGGGTCCCTCTGTCCTTTACCAAGTAGATCATAACTGTAGCACATCACTCTTCTTTGACCAGTGGGTGCCAAGAAGAGCTCAATATGCAAATGCCACATTTCTTTGAAACACACCCTGGTCACTGCCTGGACTGGCAGGAGTGGGGGGAGGGAGCAGCAACCAGAGCCCAGAATATCTGCCTGACTCCTGTTCCTATGTCACTGAGGCAGGGATAGCTGAAGCCTTACAGATGAGAAGGTCCTCTTGGGGTGTCAAAGGAATGCTATCGACTAAGAAAGCCAGGAAGTAAAAACTCCCAAATTAAAAACGACACCCATGATGTCCAGAACTGCGGGAAAGCCCTGGTTACAATTTCTTCTCTTTGGAGGAACAGAAGGAATGGGGGATATCTGCTGGTACACAAAACAAGAGGAGAATAGGGTGATCTTGGGTGCTGGTTGTCTATCTGCTACAGCCCCCACCATTCTAGCCAGTTGTCCAATTTTCTTTCTTTTTCCTCCTCTTTTTCCTCTCCTTCCTCATCTCTTACAGCTACTTCTAGATAAAGTTTTTTGAGTGCTATATCTGAGGCAAGCACAATGTTAAGTGCTTTATATACATCATCTTATTTAATCTGCATAACAACTCTCTGAGTACATAGAAAGATTTCAGAGAGGAAGAAGCTCAAGTTCAGAAAGGATTAAATAAATTGCCCAAGGTCACATATCTGACACAGGCATCTAAATCCAAGTACTCTGAAGCTTATGATCTTCCCATTGCACTACCTTGCCTATGAAACCTGTTTGTAGAGAGGGAGCCCATAAGATGGCTGTCTACCAGAGACTGAGTTCCAGCAAAGTAATTTTTCTTTCTTACCAACAGCGTTACAGTATAAATCCCTGAAGGGAACTTTCTTCAAAAGTTGAGAGTACTCAACTGTTCTCACATAAGGATGTAATAAGCTTTCTGCCTTTTGAGGGTTTGAGAAAGAAGCAGTCCCATACCAAGGGAGGGGTCAGATAAGAGAAAGTGAGATCATTGTTCTAGGCTTATGAAAAGGTAGACTGTGAAGTCAGCCCCTAACCAATGATGTTATTGACAACTTTGACATTGGAGCAAGTGAGGACAAGCTAAGAGAGCCTAAGTTCCTGGTGCAACCATGACCAGACTTGAGTTGAAGCCTCCCCCAAGAATGGTGCAGAATTATGCTTTACCAGTCACACTATGGGCCAGTGAGAAACCACATCAGTAGAAGATTGACCATACTCCAATTCCCTCCTCAGTAAGTGTCCAATAAAGACTAACCACCCTTCGGGTTAAGTAAGCTAACCCTGGGATTTGGAATAAGTTAAAGGGTGCTAGGAGACTCTGGGATTCTTTCAATAAGTCATGTGAGTATTTCAAGCAATTACATGGACAAATAAGAAAATTGATTCTATTTACATACTGAGGTTGCTCCAAAAGCCGTGATATTACAGAGTTCTTTGGTGTTTCTCCTTTTATTCTTTCTATTCTGTTGGCAAGATATGACAAAGGAGTAAATGAAATAACTTGCTG
Source organism: Crocuta crocuta (assembly GCF_008692635.1). Classification (NCBI taxonomy): domain Eukaryota; kingdom Metazoa; phylum Chordata; class Mammalia; order Carnivora; family Hyaenidae; genus Crocuta; species Crocuta crocuta. Next base: position 3,389,208 of record NW_027532679.1, on the reverse strand, counting down.
AAGAGAGCCATAACTCATCAATACAAGGATGGTTTCTCTCCTCCAATCAAACCAGGGCCATCATATATGGCTACTCAGGCTGTATACTAGTCAACTCCAAGGGGCACTATTCAAACAGACTATGATGTAAATGGTTTCTCCAGGAGTTATTCAATGAAGAGGCAATAAACTGCACTCTCCCATATTTTAAGAATCAAGTCAGCCTTTCCACTCAGCCTTCCCCAAACAGCCCAGCTGACAGGAATCATTCCCTCTTCTGTATACAGTGTACTCCCACGGTATATTCTCTACAACAAGACACTTCCTGCTTGTAGTTACTGCTTCATGTGAATAGCTTATCTTTCCCACCAGACTATGGTTCTTAACCCTTTTGGAGGAGTCCTGGGCCCCTTTGAAAATCCTATCAAAGATACAAACATTTCCCCAAGGGAAAAAGAGTGCACAGACACAAGTAATTTTGTATTCAATTTCAGGAAGTCCATGGATGTCCTAAAGTCCATCCACAGCAATTTAGTATGAGGCTTCCACTAGAGCAGAGACAGTATCTGTCTTATTTACAATGGCATCCTGAAAATTAACATAGTGCCTGAGACATAGTAGCATAATAAATACCTGTTGAATGAAGAAATGATTGAACCCTAGAAAGTTCTCGAGTGTAGGGTCAGTGTCAGAGCCATTTCTGTAGCCTCAGGAGAGTTTACAAGACAGTGGACCCTCAACCAGCCTGACATAACATTCAAAAGGCCAGCTGATAAATCATTGCTCACTCTCCCTCTGGCTTGGGCACCTCAAGCAGCCTTTGCCCTTCCATGCCCAGACAGACGAGAAAATTTTGCCAAGGTCCAGAGTCCCCACCATGGAAAGGCAATGCTCCTGTTTGGTGGGGGTTTTAGGTGCTGAATGGGAAATCTAATCTGACACAATGACTTTTTGGCCACAAATTTATGTTTCCCTTCCTTTCTGTCTAAGGAGATAGCAAAGCTTGTTTAGTGAGGTGAATGATAATGTTGATAAAAATAATAACAAACAGTTGCAAAAAACTGTCCTCCACATTTTCACACACATGACCTCATCTAATCTTTGCACATCATCCAGTGAAATAGGTATTGCCCTCATTTTAAAGATCAGGAAGTCAAGGCTCAGAGAGGCCAAGTGAGTTGCCCAAGTCACAGTGTTTGTCAAAGGCTAGAACTAGCCTGGAATTCTTTCTGTTTCTCTAGCATTCTTTTGCTGACCTCAGGTTGCTATCTGAGCAATTACTGAATCACATATTAAATGTCTTCCATATGCAGACGTCAGCATACACTGAGTTTAGTCTATCTGGGCCATGCCTCAGAGTTTTTCTGCATCAAGCTAGCAAACTTAATCTGCTCAGCAACTATCACCTGCCACAGGCTTCCAGCTGCTAGAGGCTGGGCTAAATCTGGCCAGGGGCTGCCACTAGGATTCTCTTAAGTCAACAATCAGCAATACAGTGGACCAAAATGGCCCACCTCTCCTCTATTACCAACTGCTGGCCACAGCAATTTCTCAACCATACCTCCTCTCTGCCAAGAGTAGGCTAAGTATGTCCTCACTGTTGGGCCACAAGACATGACAGAAGTTGAAGGATTGGAACCTCAGCTTCCACAAAGAACAATACAAATGACCAAAGGAAAGAAAATGAGAATAGGAAGTGAGTCAAAAGACCTCTCAGATCAGGGTCCCCTACTAGAAGGAAAAGAAATCTGTGGGAGGCGCTCCAGATGATCTTTAAGCACACAAAGGTACTTGCCTCTGGATAATTTAGACTCGCTTTCTTCTACCTGTATCACAAGTAAAGAAAGGTAAGAGCTCCCACTGCAACAGGCAAATTTTAGGTTATGTGTGAATAAGGACTGCCCAAATGCAAGAGTGAATGAGACTATGGAAAGCCCATTCCTAGAGAGCTCCAGAGTAGGATTTGCAATTCTTAGTATCAAATTGCTTAAGGGCAAATTACCTTGCATTAAGATAAAGGGGTATATCAGCTGACCCCTACACAGGCCTCCCTTCCAAATATGAAATTATGTTGCCACCACAAATCACAGTAATACCTTACAGCTGTATAGACTTTACAGTGTTCAAAGCCTTTTATGGAGATTGGATTGCCTTTGACAATTCTGGAAGGTAGTCTGGGAAGAAATTATAATCTCCAGTTTATAATGAGGAATGAGATCTTGGGACCCTAACAGTGCAATGCTTCTTCCACCAAGCTATGGAGAACCATGTATCTTACCAGCTGGGATTTCAGCTCTCAGTAGCTCAGTTGACAAGGTCTGAATCCTTATGCCAACTATTTGGATTTCTGAGAAAGCCCAGGGAAGCTCTACACAGACATCGAGGGCTGGGGGTTGGACAGCTGCATGGCCATAGCAGCTAAGAGTGAGAAATTACAGTGACACCGCTTATCTAGCCGGAGCTGCCTGAAGATAAAGTAGAAAATAGTTCACGTCACAGCTACTTCCTGGGTTTGTGTTCAGACAACCACTGCTCCATAGTCCCATTAAAAAAGACTCCAGTCATGAAATGATCCTCTCTTCCTGTCTTTTTGTCTTCTCTCTGTTCTTTGCTCTCTCCCCAAGCCTCCTTCCTTATCTTACTGATAAGATAAGAAGCATGTTAGTCCTCACCTCTCACCTCTCACTGAGGGGCAGAGAAGCCACTCACATGATGACAGGTGCTGGGAAAAGTCCCTTGCCCCCAAAGATCTCTCTTTTGCAAGAATTAATGTTCCCAAAATGAAGGGCAGTCTAACATATGCATATTGATTAGTTAAATCTCTAGCAATTTGGTGGGTATTATTTTACCACAACGTCTGCCTTTGTACCAGGAGTGGATCTAGTGATATATCTAGTCTACAGTTTTGCTAGCCATAAAGATACATGGCTCCATGCCTCCTGGCACTCCTGGTCTGATACACAGCTTCCCACAACTGTGTTATAGGAGTGCATATCCTAATCCCCCTCACCCTCCAGTCAGCTGGGCAGCAGACACAGGGGCAGCCTGGCCCTCCATACAAACTTCTCATGTGTCATTTTCTATCTGCACTGCATCATGAGAAAGGCTGAGCATTGGTCTGGTGGGCTTAGAGCAGTCAAATCCAAGGCGCCTAGAGAGAGGAAGGTAACGCACTGGAAAGGAAAGACAACCCCAGGCCAGGGAATTGGAGAGCCTAAAGATAACTTACGTCATAATATATCTGGGATTTACTCTACTCCCCACTGCTATCCTCAATCCATTCACACACATACTACAACCCAACTGAAGAATTCCTATGCACCACCTTTAAACAGAGGCTGACCTTGAGATTAGGGATCTTGAGAGCCTCTGATCTTCCTCTTGCTTTGATTTCCAAGCCAGCTATTTCACTCTTGTTTTGGTCCTCATGAGATCTGAGGGGTAAAGTGGCCCAAAACCACACAGTATGTGAAAACAGAGTGAATAAAAAGTTAGATCAGGCACCAATGTACCTGACTGTGAATTCTGGCCCATCACCTATACTGATCCTGCAACCATACACTTAATACTTAACTTGTCTACCTTCCCATATCTGTACAATGGGTATTTTAATAGTACGTACATTGTAGTGTACTGAAGACTAAATGAGATAGTACAAGGAGATGCTTATTGGCATATGATAAGCATTCAACAATATTAGTAGCCAGGTCTGGAGGGTTTCCCTTTAGATTTGCAGTACAGTTTTTATTTTGTTTTGTTTTTGCCTTCTGTTTTTACCAAATTTCCCTTTGTGTCATGGAGAGGAGCCTGAGATATTTATGACTCAGTACCTGATACAGGGGAAAGAATGACCCTTTGAAATGTCACCAGAAGTGTACTTTGTTCTTGCTGCAGAATTTTGTACCTCCCCACAGCTTCTATATTTCCTGGTAGAGCAAAGCAGACCCAAAATCTGAGGTCTGCCCACCATCTCTCAAGACCAGCCTCTTGAATCAAATTACAGAAGGATCATCTTTTCCAATGCAACTTTGATATCAGACAAGCCAAAAAGTTACAGTGCTCTGGTCTTAGTGACACAATTCTTACCTCACTAGTGATTCTTGCAAAGAAAGATATGAAAGTCTCATTCTTCCACAGAAGAGCTTGAGTAGAATTGAAGATTGTGCAGTGCAGGGGAGACTTGCTATATAATATCTGAAATCACTAGACATTTGAAAGCAGAAATGTCTTTCTCCTTTGAGTATTGCATCCTAACTGCCATCCAGAGATGATTTATATGTGCTCATCCTTATTACAGACTACACATAATAAAGGCATGATAGAAATCATATCTGCATAGATTCAGGCAGCTCTGGGACAGAGGCTGCCAGTTTTGTTTGACAAGACACTCAATCAAGCAAAAAAGCTTAAAATATTCCAGGAGGATCTCACTGCCTGTTCAAGACTGTATATTTTTATCCAGATAACAGAAATCCTAATTGAGCACAACATTAGTACTCATTTTTCCTAACTCCTTCTTGAAATAAGAAGCACCAAAGGAAAATTATGGAAACGCTTTGCTTTGGCAGGCTAGGGTTATGAAAGGAGAGTTTGTCATTCAGTTGTTCTCATAAACTCAGGCATGGTCACTTGTTTGGGGGCTTCTAAGCAGAAAGTGAGGTCTGTGCACCCTGTGTTCAGCAAGAAACACATATGGATCAGAGTTTTTCCCTACATCTTTGACTCACTGTGTGAAAACGTGCTTTCAAGATTTCTTGATATGTTTAAATCCCTTTAAAAGTCTTCCCTGCCCTTAGATTTATAGTAGGTCTAAACCAGAGGAGGTGAATGAGACACTTACCCACGTGAAAATTTAAGGGAACACCAAAAACTTGGGAACAAAAATAAACAGTTTAACACAATTTTTTTAAAAATTTGAAATGAAAGCCAAAAAAATCCATAGTGAATAAAATAGCAGAATTTTAAATAAAAACAGAAACTCAGTCTACAGTTGTACTATGTTGCCTCACTCACCTCACCGTAGCTTCAGCCCTGGACTGAAAGATTCATTTACAAAAACAGGCCAGCTGGCCTGCAAGTTATAGTTCATTGATTTTATTTCTTAATATTGCATTAAAATATTATTTATCTTGATCTCTGCATTTTTGGGGATCTACTTAAATTTCACCCAAGAGGAAAATGCCTCACTTGCCTTATCCTACTCCTGACCCCAGAATAGACAAAAATGCTCCAAAACCCTCTAGGAAATTTTAAAACCCCCAAGTTTACTTGTTTAAATACTCCATCACTATTATGCCACCCAATGGCACTAAAGACCTTTAATCCAGACTAAAGGCGAGCAGAAGAAGTTGGGGGGAAGCCATCATCCTAGCTTCCAAAAAGAATCTCTTTTCTAGTCATTACGAGAGCTGACAGCTTGATAAAACGTTTCAAGGCATAATGTTCAAACAGAGAAAAAATTAAAAACGTAATAATAAAGCTAAATGTAACTGTTTTAAAGCATAATTCTTTTGAGAGACGAGTTTTATGTTGGACCAGCATTTGAAGTAGCAGTAGTCATTATTAACGGGAACCTCCGAGAGAGAAGATTTAAATCACCAAAGTAATAAAAGCAGAACCAAGGACTAGCACCTTGAAAGGCACTTGGAGAGAAGATTGCATACAAATGCAATTAAAACGATGCTTATAAAATACTAAGATGTTAATTGGGTTCAGTCCCAGAAGCCCCAGCAGTACAGTATGTCAGAAGTTAGCTGGTTTGAAGTTTAAAAAGAGTAGTTTAATTTGTACACCTTGTCCTAATTACAGAGCTTTCTGCAGCCCACGTATCTGTATGGTTTATTGTAGCTTGGAGCTTTGTAAAACAAACACACACACCAGTTAATTGGGTTATTGCGATGGAAAATTGGGCTACAGAACAGCAACCTCTCTTGCTGGCGTGCCTTTACGGCTGGTAATGAACACTCCAGCCACGTCAGGGAACCCTGATTTGTAAGGTGTGCCGTTTACAGCTTGGTGATTCTGCTGGGCTGAGGAATAGGAGGTGATGCCGTGAAAACAAAGAATCACACCAGATAATGTTCCCTCACGACCATGCTCCTGCCCCAGCTGGCTTGTTTAGAACTTTTAGCACTGCCACCCCACTCCCTGGTCCCTGCGCTTTCAAACATCCCAGCCTGTCTGAAGGCCACATTCTCACATTAAAGCCCTAAGCCTCTGGAATGGAGCAAGGAGGAGTGGTTCCTCCAGTAGCCCTGTTTTTAGAGCACCTGCAGGGAGACCTTGTGAGGTGGTGGTTTTTCTCCTAACCAGCAAATAAATACGTAATGCTATCAAAATAGGATCATTAAATCGGATTAGGAGTGAGTGTGGCTGAATCGTTTTCCAGGAGTCCTAGTGGAATGTGCTTCCCACGGTAGGGATTTGAGCCATTTCATGCCTGAGACTGGCAAGCTTCCTTCACGAGAGAGGCCATAAAGCTGTGACATATCACGGGTTATGGTCTGTCTCAGTCATTCTCCCGGTCCCCTTCTACCTCTAGCAGCTAAACGTGAATTCGAAATGAAGTCAGATGAGAGTATTGGGACTTTTATTCCTATGCCAGCTACATTATTCATCTCTAGGAGGTTCACAAGTGAGCAACGAGGCAGCAGAGAATGTGGAAAACAACAAATGCAAGATCCCCAGGCTGGAACCAGCTAGTCAAAAATATAAGAGGACCCCCTCAGTCTTTCCCATAACTGAAAAAGAAATATCATCTTCTGCCACAACCTAGGGCAGTTTTCCAGATGGAGTCTGTGGTCCAGGCCAGCCAGAAGTGACCAGCAAAAAGCAAACTCAGATGATCAACACCTAATTCCCACTTCTCTTCTACCTCGGTCCAGGGGACTGGTTCCTCACAACAGAGAGAAAAGAGATCTGACAAATGAAGGTACCTAAAGAGTTGATGTCTCAAAGTTTTCTCCAACCAAGAATATTTGCTGCTTAAAGGAGAATTGCCATGGGTAAGCCAAGCTTTACATAGATCAGAATAGGAAGCACTTGGGAGCCAGGGCTCTCACACAAAAGCTCATCCATCATGCAGAGTGGACTTTAAAACTCTCTTAACACTGAGGATAAACTTTTCAATGTGCTGGGTGCTATGAAGAATCTTGAAATGCAAATCTGTCTACCGATGAGCTGACATTTAAGAGAGCAAAGCCCAAACCTGCCCGTAAGGTACAGGGCTGGTCTGGAAGTTGGAGTAGGGATAATTATCTGTACCAACAATCTCTCTGGACCTGAAAATTTAGACTTCAAAATGTTTACTTTGGGTTCATCAAAATCCTAAAGAGAAAATTCCCCTGTCCCAAAGCCTGGAGTTTAAGGAAGCCTGGTCATGCTTACTTCCACTTAGCTTGCAGGAGACGTCAAGTAAAGGCCCAGCCCAGTGAGTAATTCTGGCCCACTACTTACTAGCTGTGTGGCTTGGGGCACACTCCTTAACCACTCTCTGTCTCAGTGTCCACATCTGTAAGTCAAAGACAATTATATTACCTTCCTCGTGGGGTTCAAGGAGCCAATGCAGGTAAAGAACTTAGAACACTGCCTGGAACACAATAAGCAGATAAAGGTTACCTATTATAATTACTACTATTAATATTATCCTTGCCTTACAAGTGAGGCTCAGAGAAGTTTAGTAATATGCTTAAAGCCACACACACACACACACACACACACACACACAGGTAAAAGAGCAGAAATTCACATTCAGACCTAGGCATTTGTACCCCTAAGCCCAAGATCTTAAATAGTTATGGAGGGCAAGTCTTCCTGAGACCCTCCCACACCCCGGGACTCATTTACTTAATCTAGGTCTTTTCCAACCTATAACCTGGAAGAATGGGGGTAAACTGGGACATTTGAGAACACTATGGTGCCTGAGACAGGGTACATCTGAAGAGAGAAAAAAATTGCAGATCTGAGAATCCTAGGTCACAACAGACACGCCACCCATTTTTACCAAGATGGGTCCCGACACTGGGAATCAGACTTAAGGACGGCGGCAAGGAGAAACTGCTGCAGTGCAAAGCTGCTATGGTTTCTGCTTAAAATTGACTTTGAGGTTGTATTAAGTGAGAAAGCGTCAGCAAACCCAACCTCCCTGGCTCAGACAAGCCTGCGGCAGGCAGGTTAGTATTATTATTTATTATTTGTTGATGGATATTCAAAGCCATCAGTCAGGTCTTCCCCCGGGCCAGGAAGCTGAGGAGAAACAGCACTGGAAATCTTGCGCTTGGTTCCCAGAGCTGCTCGGGAAGAGAGAGTTATTAAAGTACACTTTGCTATTGCTATCTGCTCTGTGGGGTGCTTGACCCTACATCTGACTGCAGGCTTCTGCTGTCCCTGCAGTACAGGCAACAGAAAGTCATACAAATTGCAGAGAGAGACTCCAAGGAAGGGTGAGGAGGAGTTGACAGGAAGGAAGAGAGAATGCAGGAGCTTGTTGGAGTGGGGATTTCAAGCTCTTGTTTTGTCCCCTCTCTGCCTTAACCTTTCATTACTCCATAACCACTGGACTTGGCAAGACCAAAAGATGAAGGAATTGCCCACAGAAGGATGGATGTAGCTGTCAATGGCAATAAAAGTCCACGTAATAAGAGTCATCATGTCACAATGGTGAATACTGACCATATTCTTCACCAGGGACTTTTAAACTTTTTTGACCTTGACTATGATCCACAGTTAGAAATGCATTTTACAATACGCCCCAATTCCCCATACGCAAATTCATAGGTGAAACAAATATTTCACTGAAAAAAATACTCACTTTTACCACATACGATGCCCTCCAATTCTTTCTATAATTTTTTAATTCTCCTTTTTTACTTTTATAATTAAAATTTGTTTAATGTTTATTTATTTTTGAGAGAGGGAGAGAAAGAGAGAGTGAGCATGAGTGGAGGAGAGGCAGAGAGAGAGGGAGACACAGAATCTGAAGCAGGCTCCAGTCTCTGAGCTGTCAGCACAGAACCCGATTCAGGGCTTAAACTCACGAATCACAAGACCATGATGTGAGCCGAAGTCAGACACTCAACTGACTGAGCCACCCAGGCCTCCTTCATTCTCCTTTTTTTTTTTTTAATATCTTGGTAAAGACCCATAAAATTAACTTCATACCCACCATAGGCCTTGGTAATAAGAATACTCTGAGAATGAAGTCAGGGGACCAACATTTTTAACAAGTACACTGATGATTCTCTTCCACACTAAACTATGCCTTCAATCCTCAATTGCCTCAACTTGTCTTCTCAAGGAATTATTGAAATCATCCAGGAATTCTCAAAGTCTGAAAGTTGCATGCTCTGTCATGCCTACTCTAGGTCCATTAGGACTCATTTTATGTGTCAACTCACCTAGACTATGGTGTCCAGTTGTTTGATCAAACACTAGTGTAGATATTACTGTAAAGGCATTTTGTACATATGATTAGCTTTTACCATCAGTTGACTGTAAGTCAAGCAGATTATACTCCATAACATGGGTTAGTCTTACCCAATGAGTTGTGGGCCTTAAGAACAAAGACTGAAAAGATTATTCCCAAAGAAGAAATTATGCCTCAAGACTATAACAGAAATCTTGCCAAAGCAGCCAGCCTGCCAGCCTGCCCTACATATTACAGAATTGCCAACCCCCACAATTTCATGAGCCAATTTCTTAAAATATATCTGTTTTAATGCATTATGTATATATGCATGGATATGGATATATATATATATATATAAAACTCCTAGAGGTTCCTCCTTGAGGTTCTGTTTCTTTGAAGGATCCTAACTGACACAAAGTCTCATTTACTACTATATACTATATACATTTGTTAAATTTGCTACTATATACACTTGTTAAAATAAAAAAAAAGGAATGTTTACTCTGGCCACATGGTGAAAACTAATACTAAAGAGTAGGAAGAGTAGACAAAGACTTGAAATCTAGGTGAGAAATAAGTACCTAAATTTGAGTAGTGGGAATGGAGAGAACAAGGTGTGTTACCAAGACATTTATGAGCCATGTTCCATGGAATTAATGGTTAATTTCTTGAAGGAGTTGAAGGAGAGTAGGAAGTACAGAATGACACCCAAGGTTTTGGGTTGGCTTGGCGAGTAGAAATAAAAAACCGAGCGAGCAGTTTTGGAAAAAAGATGATATATTGAAATTTATACATATTACATTTGTGATGTTTCCAAAAACCTGTAGGTGAAGATAGCTAGTAGGTGGTTACTACACGTGTCTGGAATTTAGAATCAGATCCAATCTAGAGAGAGATTTTGGAATCATTCACCTCACCTCACCTCACAGTAAGTAGGACTTGAAGACATGGGGGTAGATGCGTGTATTAGTTAAGACACAAACTGTCTAAACCAAAAAAAAAAAAAAAAGTTGGAGGGGAGGTGGTATTTATTGCCTCATGTGTTCAAATATCCAAATATTACCAAATGTCCCCAACTCTTAGTGTTTCTCACCTTTTAAGGTGAGATAGTGGACACCAGCACTTCCAGGCTGACATCCCACTGGTTTACAGTTGACTCCTTGAAAAAAGACCACCTCTTCCTAAATAGATCTAGCAAAAGTTCCAAGATTGCAAGTTTGGGCCATTTCCCCAGCTCTTACCTGATTCACTTACTTTCATTCAGGTCTGAGTTAAAATGTCAATTTCTAGTTAAGACTTCCCTGACTACACTAAGATAGCTCTCTACCCCAATCATTCATTTCACCTTCATTCTACTTTATTTATAGCACTTGTCATTACCTGATATTACCTTGTTAATTAATTTATGCACTTAATTAATTGTTTTTATCTATCTTCACAACTAGAATATATACACCATGAGCACAAAAACTATTTAGGTTCTATTCACCTTCTGGATTCCCGGTACTAAAAACAGTACCTCCTGGTACATATTTGGTGTGCAGTAAATATGTCTTAAATTAATCGGCTCTGACCATGGTGGGAGTATTTACACCAAAGAAATGATAAAAATCATGGCCTTTCCCCCCCACCCCCGGGAATGCTGACTGTTAAAGATTCACCACCACACCAGAGTCACATATACTGAGAGTGGGAGAGGTTTTGTTGTTTCCACATAACAAATCAATTTGCTTTAACTAAAGGAAGGGTGGGACGGATACCGGGAGGGCCAAAACAGCAGATGGCCACCATAATAAAATTGACCAGGAAGAGTTCATAAACCAAGAGAAATATACCAGAGATAAAACCTTATAGGATACCAACATTAAAAGAAAAGTGGACAAAGTAGACCGTATATTGAGAAGGAGCCACCAATGACTTGAGAAAATCTTACCAATGCCTTGAGAAAATCAAGTCATTGTGGTATCATAGAAGTCAAGGAAAAATTGAATTTCAAGAAAGAAAAAATGAAACATTCTCTTATACTGACAAGATAGAGGGAGCATAAAGTAGTAATTAAAAGCTCAGATCTTTATTTGATTGACCAGATGGCAAGATTCTGAAACTGACTGGTCCACGTTTCTCTATTGGCAGAATTAACATATCAAAAGTCATTGAATACAAGACACCTATATCTTTCTCAACGGTTGGGGTTCTCTGTGCCTACAGGGTAAAAGCAGGGCTCTAGACTCTATGTGGCTCATCGGAGTACTATTGGCACAATATATCCTACTCTCCCCTTGAGTGATGTCACCTTAAAACCCCATTTTGGTGGGGGAGGGGAGAAATGGGTGAAGGGAGTCAAAAGGTATAAACTTCCAGGTATGAAATAAATAAGTCATGGGGATATAATAATGTAGATCATGGCAACTATAGTTAATAATATTGTATTGCATATTTGAAAGTTGGCTAGGAGAGTAATTCTTACAAGCTGTCATCACAAGAAAGAGAAGTTTTTGTAACTATGTATGGTGGCAGATGTTAATTAGTATAATTATGGTGGTCATTCCACTGTATATACAAATATTAAATCATTATGCTGTACCCTGAAACTAATATAATGCTGTAAACCAATTATACCTTTAAAAAAATCCAAATTTAGGAATGAAAGAGAAAAGTAATAATGATGCTATGGAAGGACTTCATATCAAGTTTCCAAACTAAGTTTCCACCTTAGGCTGAAGACCTCTATCTGTATTTTGGGGGGAAATGAGTTTTCGGTTATTTGGTTTCTGCAGAATTATTGAGTGGAAAAAGAAGAGAGCCACTTGATGCAGGGCTGAGTTTGCCAATTGCTCCCTCTTTGCATGCCTCATCTTCCCACTCAGAATCCAAGAATTTGATTAGACACCATATATAACACTGACCTAGGCAAAAAGACCTAGGTCATAGGTCCCAAACATAGACTTATCACTATGCTTTGTGATCCTACTTAAGTCACTGAACTGTACTGAGTCTCTGTTTTCTCTTCTCTAAGAATATGAAGAGTTGAACTGCACCACTTTAAATGTATCTCCCAGCTCCAAATTTCTGTTTCTGTATCTTGAACTTCTTCTCTATGCCCAAGTATCTACCATTATGTGTAGTGCTCTCATAAATATCTACTGAAGGACAGAGGGTGAAGTAACAGTATATTACCTAGTCATCATATTATCACCAAGAAAGGAAGGAGTGAGGAAAACATAAGGAAGTTATAACCAAAAGAATTAACATCAGACCATGAGTTAGAAATTCATGGATTCAGAATAAGGGCACTCTGTCTTGGCCCCTATTTGTAAATGGTTTATTACTGTAAATTCTAGAAGGCTCTCATATATCAGTCTCATTTACATCATGACCCTACCCCACAGACAGTATTGTAACAAAGCAACAAAATGTTTCTCTCTTTCCTTCAGCATTTCACTGGCCATAATTCTCAATGGAATGTACCCCATCACTGGTATTGGTTATACTGAAGAGATGATTTATATCATTTAAGACTCTCTGGTGGCAAGCAACAGAAACTGACTTACGGAATAAAGAAGCAATTATTTTAAGTCTACTATGCAGCTTGTGGAATAAAAGGAAGAGTTGGACAAAGCACAAGAAGAACAAGAAAAAGGCAGCTCAGGGATGTTAGTCACTCATGATGTTTTCTCAAGAGCACTATTATCAGGCGACTCATCTTCCTTCTGTCTCTATGTATCTCTGCTCAAGATTCAAATGTTAGGAGGAAAAACTGATTTTGCCTGTTTGGAGTCCTATATTTACCACCATAAAAAAAAAAAAAAAGCAGTGACTCTTCCTAGAAGAATAGTGTGTATGTGGTGTACATATATGTGCATATATGTATATGTGTGGTATAAGTATGCATGAATATGTATGTGTGTGAATATATATATGTGTATAGCTACATCTGTATATGGTATGTGTGTATGAGGCTATAGTATGTATATATGTGTATTGTGTGTTTATATGTATATGTGACTGTGCACATGTGCAAGAGAGGACAGGCTGGGAAGATAAAGTCCATAATATCAGATATTTTTTGGCAAAGCCTTTAAGATGTTTTTTAACTCCAATAACATTCCCTACCAGCTATGTAACCAGCTACATAGCCCATTATCTTTAAACATTAATTAATCCTTTCTCTAAAATGTGAATACTAGTACTTCCCTTTCAGGTTGCTCCAAGGATAAAATAAGAAAATGAATGTATGCAATAGTGGTACAACAGGTGCAATAATCTTAATAAATAGGAGTTAATATTATTACTATCTTATTATCTCTGATAGGCTGTGATGTTCATAAACAGTTCTAAATCAAGTCCAAAAAAAAAAAAAAAGGTCTTATTCAAGCTCATTCTTTCTGTCCCAAGAGCATCATGTTAGGAAATTCACTCTTGTCCCCACACCACAGGAGGCTACTCCCTCTCTCATCTCAGCCCTTTGCTAATGTGTTTCTTTCCACCTGGAATATCCTCCTTTCTTGCAATTCCACTACTAAATTATCCCCCTTCTTCAAGGCTGGGCTTCAACCCACCACTCCCATTTAGCTTTACTGGCCCCTCCAAACCTTCTCAATCTCCTGTTCCTCTGAGTGAAAACAACACTTACAGAAGAGATGGTGACTGGATCCAAGAGTTGTGGCCACCTGGGGTTCTATGTTGAGAAGGATTCTAAGACTGAAACCATGTCCAGGATCAGAAAGAAAAGAATTAGAGTGCCTGGCACGGGGTACAAGAAATAGATACTGTGAGCTACCTGGTATATGGTTGTGATGCTTGCCATATTAGTCTGATCATGTAAGGTGTTGCATTGTTCACCTAATGCTTCATATGTGCTCTTTCCTTGAAACCAAGGACCTCATTTCATATTTTTTTATTTATGCCCACTCTAACTAGTGAAGTGCTGAGCACAAGGCAAGGAATCAATCAAGGCTGGTGGAGGATTAATTCATTCCTTGACTGGTAGCCAAAAAACATGAGGTCATGTACTATAAACTCAGAGCATCTGGGGACAATGAGCAAATACAATCCCACAATCTCCCCAGCAGGGACCATGGGGACAGTGGTGTGATCATGGTTTTTTGAGTAAGACAAAACTGAGCTAGACTCTAGTCTACTTATTAATTGGGTGGCCTAATGGCCAGGTCATGTAATCACACAAAATGTCAGTTTCTCTGTCCATAAAGAATGGGGCTAATAATATCCACATTGTAGGATTATTGAGAGCATTAGAAAAGATCACACATATAAAAGTGTTGGCCCAGTTCTGGGCAGAAAAGAAACATTCAGAATATCTGAGTTTCATTTTAATACATGAATAATGAATTTGAAAAGAATTCAGAAAGCCATCGTCGTGTAGCAATCTAATTTCCCAGGAAGACAGTCCACACCACCTCCTTGGGTCGTGCATATGGGCGACATTTATGAGGAATCACCTCTTCCTTCCCACTTAGTCTCTTAGCCTACTACCCTTCTGCACTCTCACCACCCCATTAGTAGGTTTTTTGGAGCTCTTCCCACTAGCACAACAGGCTCTCTTTATAAAGGAGGAGTAGGGACTGGAATGCTCAAACATGTTTTCTACTGAATCAAACCTGTATTTCTCAGGCAGGAGCTAAGCATACTTAGACATGTGGAATGTCAGCCAGGATCAACAGAGACCCTGGATTACCCTTGCTTATGTAATTTTATGGGGAAATCCAAGGCATTAAAGTCACTAACTACCCCGCTTCAGTTGAAATAGTGCCTCCTTTTAGAGCCAAAAATCAATCTAGGATAAACCATACATTCCAACCCATAGATGGAGCATTTATTTTTGAAAACAGCTACCATTTATTGAGTACTTACTATGTGCTAGGCACTATGCTAAGAACCTAATAGACATAGCCATACTTTATCCTCTACTGCTTCTCCTTAAATCTATATAAACCCAGTCATTACCGCTGTTTCGGTGGTAATTAAAATGCACAGAGACATTACTGCCCCCTGCCCTGCCAAACACTCAGCACAATCACCAGGAATCCAATGGAGACAGATGCCCAGGGGCAAAATTCTCAGTCTTGTTTCAGAGCCCCCAGAGGTTTCCTCCTACAACATCCATTAGACCTGGCAGGCGTTGCTGGTGTAAATCACCACCCAGCACTAGATGAGAATATAGTTATTATAACAATTGCTGCATTGCATGATGCTTTTGCCATTTGGAAGTGTAGGTCTAATTAGCTCTAAGCTGTAGAAGATTTGAGTATGGTAGTTTCATTTTGGCTTAATGCTCGGTGCCTGGTGTAAAATCTGAATTTATTACTCTTTTTTTAATCATTTCTGCATGGCTCAACCAGTCGTATCAAAACTACTGCATGTTATAGACTTTAAAAAGTGATTCCTGGTAGGCATTTTAAGGTATAGGATCTATTATGGGGAGATATATATTTGAAAGCATTCTGTTTATTACTCAGTTCCGCTACATTGTTCATGAACCCAGTGAAAGATGTTCACAGTGGTAAGTAACACTTTATTCCAGGAAGAAGAAACACAGGGCAACTTTCTTCGGTAAGTACTGGAATCAGTGTCTGGTGCAGTTACAGGACTAATGGGCAAATGCTTCACACACGCCATCAAGATCCTCAGGAACAAAAAACGGCATTAGTGCTACACAGCCACCTAGATTTTATCCAAGAATATTTTTCCATGAAAAGTAGTGTGTCTCGGCAGTGGATAATCTATGTTACATATCTGAACATTTTGAAGAACAACACCCAGTATTGTCATGCCTACTAAACCTGTCCCTGAGAATAGCTGTTAGGTGATAGGAAAGGAAGACATCCTTGTTATTCTTTTTTATATATATTTCTTTATTCTATTTGTGCCTGAACTAGTCCAGAATTGGGGTAAGTATCTTGGGGAAGTTAACCCAGAGGCCTGACCTCACTGAGCTACCAAACCAGCCAACCCCGGCACTTCCTACCTCCAGAATTCTTCTTGTGTGCAATAACCCTATTGTTTAAACCACTTTCTGTTGGATAGTCAAAGCATCCTGATTAATTAGAAATAGTAAAAGTTCCGTCCTCAAAGTACACAAATAGGTAGAGAAGAAAGAACATGTACTTGACATGTAGACCTAGATGCACATCTTTACTCTCTCAGTAGCTTATTTATTGATGTATCTGTCTCCCAACTGTACTGTAGGCCTCTTGAGGCTAAGAAATATGTCTAGTTGTTCTTTATTTGTAAAGAGAATGTGCTAGTCATTTACAAACTCTAACATCTTGATTGCAATCCAGGCTCTGCCACTTACTAGTTCTNGATTTAAAAGCCTCAAAAAAAAAAAAAAAAAAAAAAAAGTAAGAAAAATAGTACCATAATACCTTCTTTATAGAATTGTTGTAAGATCAGCTAAGATAATCCATGTAGTAAACTGCTTAGCATGGTACCTGACACAATTCAAGAATTTTTTTTCAAAAGGCAGTTAAGAATACTAGTTTTATATAATTACCACCTACCAACTTAATAGGAAATTGTTGAATGAATGAGTGAATGAATGAATGAAAGAATTAGTGAGTAAATGGATGAATGAATAATAACTTTGTTTATTTTGCTTTGAGTGTTCCATGAGGCATAAATCTTGGAGGCCTGAGACACTGAAAATTAACTTGGGGTGTGATATAACTTTTTAAATCACGGACTTTTCAGCTGCTTTGTATCAAGCTTAATGGTTCCATTTTTAAGAATCTCTAGGAAAGATTTGCCCAAAAGCAATGTGTTCCCTTCTTAGAAAATACTCTTTCTTTATCTTGTTCCCAAGGGCATAGGGCAGAGATGCCTCCCACTCTCTTGTTCAGTATTAGCTTTCTAAAGCTGAAAAGCCAGCTCTGGCTTCTAAGGCTGGTCCTCTGCTGACTCTGCCTATGCCCTCTGCATCACTCCACTCTATTCCCTGGCTTTGGAAAGAATATTTTAGAACATCAGTCACATTTCAATCACACACAGAGGATGCTGTGGAACACCACCCAACCTGACATATTCATTCCTGTAGTTGCTAGGAATATTGGCTCCTTCTCTGGTAGCAGCTCATTTCTGGAATGCAAATGTCTACCCCCTTCCCTCAATTCAGGGCAACCCAAGGACTATGCCAGTCCTGAGGCCACAGACTCTGCTGTAATTACCAGTCAGTTCTACATCTACCTCTATCCAATCCTACTTCCTCACTCCCTCACAGATGTTGCTCCTGCAAACATACCTCCAGGAAATCTCTTGCACACTAGTCTCAAAGTCTATTTCCAGGAAGTCTGATCTATAACAGAATCATTCTAGGTGCCAGAGATGCAGCAGTGGGTTTTTATGGAGGCTCCATTACATAGGCATGATTAGTTAAATCATTGGTGACTGATAGTTAAACTCAATCCCCAGACCCTTTACCCACCCCCCAGGAGGTCAGAGGGATGGGACTGAAAGTTACAACTCTCTAATCACATGCTTAGCCCCACAGGCAACCAGCCCCCATCCTTAGGTGCATTCCAAAAGTCACCTCATTAACCTAATAAAAGACACCTTTATGTTCTCATCACTTAGGAAATTCCAAGGGTTTTAGAGGGACTATGCCAGAAACTGAAGCAAAGAACAAACATATATATTTTTATTATAAACCACAATATTATCCCCTTCAATGCTCATTTCTGAAGATTGTCAGTTGGAGGGAATTGCTTTCCCCCAAAGTGAGTTGTCCACACACCAGGTATTTAACCAAAGACCCAAGGACATAACAGCTGTAAGGGTGGTAAGAAGTAGATTCCAGATACATATTTAGGGTAGTGAAAACAAGATTTTCTGATGGACTATACGTGGTTTTGAGAGGAAGGAAGGAAGGAAGGAAGGAAGGAAGGAAGGAAGGAAGGAAGGAAGGAAGGAAGGAAGGAACTCAACAATGACTTCAAGATTTAGTCTGAGCAACTAAAATAAAAGATATTGCTTTTGGGGGGATAAAATTAAGTTGTTAAAATTTTAAGCGTGTTAAGTTTGAGTCACCTAAAAGACATTAAATGGAACTTTAAATAGGGAGCTGGGACGCAGAAGAGAGGTCCAAGCCGAAGATATGACTTAGTCATTATTGGCATACAGATTGTCTTGAAGGCCATGAAACTGATAATACCATCAAGTGTAAGTGGATGGAGACAGAGAAGTCAGGGTCTGAGGGCTCTCCAGGATTTAGAAATCTAGGTGATATAAGGATTAAGGAAAGGATACTGAGAAGAAACAGTGATAAGGTAAGAGGAAAACCAAGTGAGTATGGTGTCCTGGAAGCCAAGTGAAGAGGTACATTTAGGAACAAGGAGAGATCAACTGCTAACAAGTTGAGCAAGATGTACCCTAAGAAGTGGCTCTTTGTCTCAGCAATATGGAACTGAATCACCAGTAACTTTGACAAAAGTCTTTTTTGTCAGTAGTAGAGATGAAAGCCTGCACAAAAGAGTTCATGGAAGAATGACAGAACAGACGCTACCCAAATAACATGAGGGCCTAGAGTTCTATGCTAAGACTCTGAAATTAAACCCAGGTTTAAAGA
Organism: Crocuta crocuta; assembly: GCF_008692635.1. NCBI lineage: Eukaryota > Metazoa > Chordata > Mammalia > Carnivora > Hyaenidae > Crocuta > Crocuta crocuta. The sequence goes on along the minus strand of NW_027532679.1, from coordinate 3,370,243 downwards.
GCACTGTACTCAATTAGTGATGTCGGTCATGAGTACAGGATAGGGAAATAGTGGTATGTAGGATACATTTTTACTATTTTTAATCTAGTATACAGAGTGGCTCATTTCTATATACATATATATACTCATATATACATATTATACTATATATATTATATACATATATAGTATATATAATATACATATATAGTATATATAATATATGTATATATTATATATATATATATATATATATTATATATATTTCTATCCATGTCTTTTTTATGCTATCACCCATTTGGGGTACTCATTAACAGTTAACTCAATGTTGTTCCAATAAGCTTTGGCTTTTTCAATGTCCCAATGTTCTTGAATAGAAAAAGATGTTTTATTAAATTCTACATCATGGTTAGTTTTAAACCACTTTCCAGTGTGCCATGTAAAGTGATTTATGAGAGTCCTGAAAGAACTCTGTGTGTCTTAGGAAGATATCACATCTCTCTAAATAACTAACTAACTTACTTACAAGGAACCTTCAAAAGGGTAAAAAAAAAAAAAAATCAATGTTTGACTATGCAAGGCATACTTCCATTTCCCGCCTCCCTTTTCCCTGGGAGTCAGAACTAGATAAGAGAGATTTTCACATATTGAGGTATTTTGTACAGTTATTCTTTTTCATTGAGGGTCAAATGAGGCTGTTTTATCAAATGGCCACAATATACAATAAGAGAAATTGAGAGGAAAAAGAGGTGTACAGAAATATTAAAATTTAATTCAATGGCCAACTGATTCCCAATATGACCACACTTGCTTTAAGTCTTATATTTTATCCCAGTCTCCAAAAGCAGTTCTTTGTTACTCAGTCCCTTAGGAAAATATTTCCTAGAAGGGCACTTTCTGTGGTCTTCAAAAGTTAATTCCTCTTTAAATTTGCATGTCTGCATTCTCACACATAACTGCTCAGAGTTGGAAAGTGTCTTGGATTATCTTGTTCAAATATCTGCTCCCTATGTGAATGAATCCTAAGTGCACTATCCCTGACAGATAGCTTGTAGATCATTGGTTAGACACCTCCAGTGATGGACAACTCACTTCCTCGGAGAAAGCATTTCCCTCCAGCTGTCAGACTTTTGAAATGAGAGTTGAAGGAGAACGTGGACATTCAAATTCAAATAATTGAAGGGTTATGCACATAGGTGAGTGTCTTTTCTCACACAATTTACAAGTTTATATATCAAGGTGCTCAGATTCTTTGATTATCTGGGGCTGACTTATTTTGATGCTTCTCTGATTTCTGAGACTCCAAGACAGAGTAAACATTCTTCAGTTGTCAAGTAAATGCCCTTCAACTATGCCCAGACTTAAGAGGGTTCCCATTAAAATGAACTCAGGACTGATTTTAAAATGTCTTTTGTTCCTGGGTTAGCAGAGAGGCATGTGGTTGGGAGGGTGGAGGGACAATTGGCATAATGACCTCCTAGTTCTCTAATTATGGCACCAATAATCCCCTTTATATTCTGGTGTTTTGTAGCATGTTTATGGTTTTGTCTTATTTCATCTTAAAGGCCAAACAAAAGCTGACTCCAATTGCTACAAACTCATGAGACCCCAGCCACAGGCCTCAAGCAAGGAAACAAACAAATAGAATACATGGGAACCCAGTTTCTTAGATTAAATATGACAATGGTGTAGAGTCCATATGTCTCAGGAAAAAGGGGACATTGAAAAAGTCTCCAGGGTGCTCTGTCAAATAAGGATCATCCAGGACCCATGCAATTGTTCATTTTCATCCTCAGTGAAATGTCATATGGATTCTGTCCCTCACTTGTGCTTAAAGATGGATGGCCTATTGTTTAAGCCTGGTGTTTTTCATTAATTAGTTCTCTGCCAACAAAGATTTAAGTAAAGTCATTTAATTTAGACTTTGCTTAGCAGATTATAGAAAATCAGTATTTATTACTATTTTTCATTAATTTTTATTTTCCATAGGACTCAGCCAGTCAAAGATACTAGGGCTTTCAAATTTTATAAACTGATTCCCCATAGATAACAGAAAACATTGGATTTATTCCCTGAGTAAGCAATTTTGTAATTTGTGCCTAAGTATGTCCAGAACAAACAAAGAGCAAGAAAATGGAAAACAAAATTTGGCTTTTTCCACCTGTGAAGAGATGAAGTAAGAATGTGTTTTAGTTAATCTGTGGATTCTAAATGCTTCTTTCCAGACTCAAGTATCAAAATGACATTCTCCTTCTTTCTAGGGTGAGGGGAGTTTGGTAAGGACTGATTTTGTTAAAGGCCAGCAAGGCAATCTGGTTATATCCATCATTACCCTTAGTTAATGACCTACTTGTTAGTTAGCAGCTGCTGTTGCCAAGGAAAGGTACCTGGTTTCTAACAGTAGTACCTCGTTGCTAGCTGGAGCAAGGGCCATGTGGGTGAGTGAACCTAGCCTGAAAAGAATGTGCTTTTCTTCAGTTACCTAGAAGGACTGTAAGTCACTTCCTCGGAAGAAACTTCGAAAAAGAGCAGTCTAAGTATAGACTTATCCTAAAACTGGGCAAAGCCAATTTGATAGAAACAAGGTTATAATGAAAACATTTCTAGGGTTAACATTTCCTTGGAAAAGAATATAAAATATAATTTTGACAACAAAATGCCAATTTTTTTCACTTCTAGTGAGAAACTAATTATTGAGCAAAAAGAAAATATTTATACCAGTATGATTGGAGCATTCTCCTCTTGTTGTCAAGTCATATAGAAAGTCAAATATAAGCATCAAAAGAGGGGCTTAGAGTTCATGAAATAAGAAGAGAAAAGGATGGATAAATGGAATCTTTACTGGCATCTCATGGTGACAAAGATGTTGACAAATGGGCCATAAATTTTCAAAGTCCCTCAGCTAGAATTCTTTATATTCATTGCCACTAGCCCTAACCTGTAAGTAAAGCCAAAAATAAACACAAAACTATAGTCAAGCCTCTCCCACTAGTCTTTAAGCAATCCATTGGAGAATTTGGCTGCTTCCTTTACAGGTGATTTGGAGCCAGAGAGATAGCCAAGTTCCAAAGCACAAATACTGACCCATGTATTCTGAACATTAAAGACAATGAAAATACAAATTAAAACTGCAGTCTAGAAATGCATCAATTAATGCTCAAGTCCTTGAATTTATAGCAATATTTTAAAAAACTAATTGGTTACCTTCAGAGGAGGATAGGAACCAATTCATCATCTTTATGGTAAATAAGGAGAAACAATCAAGCATATCCTGAACTGTACCACTGGGTAATCAAAGAGTAGATGAGAGGAAGTGTCTGCTTATAACTTTTCTACCTAATAAATGAAAGGGAAATGGTAGAATTAGACACCACCATTTAGTAATTCCCAGTGAACTAATGGATTCATACTTTTAGCACTGGGTGATGTTAACATTTTAAAAAGAGCAAAAATTGGATATCATGTACCTCCTGGTAAAACAACTCAATGCCATCTGCCAAATGAACCTAAATTTAATCAGGTCTCAATACAATTCCCACCTTGCGAAAATACAGAGGATAGAGGAACATATTGAACTGTATAATGAATATAATCAGCAACATCCATATTAGAAGGAACCAAAAGGTAAAAAGAAAACTCTATAGGCCAAAAACAAAAGAAAGGAGGCTGTATGAGAAACATGTACATTAAAGGAGACTTGAAAGACAGGTCATTTTTTTTAATGGGCAAGACTAAACTTGAGTATCTTGGGATGCTCAATTGGATGATAAAACTATATAGGACACAGGGAAGTGATTACTATAAAAATCAGGACGGAGGTTACCTTTGGGGAAAAGGAGGGGTGAGATTGGATGGGGCAGATAGCCTTTTGGGTGAATGACAAAATTTTATCACTTGATTTCAGTGGTGGTTAGAAGGGTGCTGCCTTGTAACTCATTAAACTGTACAGCTATTTTGTGTGACTTTTCATACCCATGTTTGTTTTAACAAACTTAGCAATCTACTTACTCTTCCACTTTGGTTTTGTTTTATGAGAACGTGGCCTGAGGAAGACATCTTACCCTCTATAAGAGAATCAATCCAGACTGCTGGTCAGCTCAGTTGGCTAAGCATCTGATTCTTGATTTTGGCTCAGGTCATGATCTCATAGCCGTGAGACAGTCCCATGTCTGGCTCTGTGCTGAGTGTGGAGCCTGCTTGGGATTTTCTCTCCCTCTCCCTCTCTCTGCCTCTCTCTATCTTTTCTGTAAAAATAAATAAATAAACATTTTTAAAAAGAGAGGGAAAGAGAGACTCAGCCAATCAGCCAATTACTCAATCACTGCTCAATGTTTTGGAACAACTATGTGATGGGTTATGCCCTTTTTAATCTGATGATCTGGATTTGACTGAAACCTCCTGGACTACTCTGGCCCAAAAGCAACACTTCTGAGAGGCCCTCTAGAAATGCAAACCCAACCCAGGAGCCCCAGTAGGCTATATCCTAGTGGTGACAAATGGGACTGATAGTTTGAGATGGCCAGATTCATTCTCTTCAACAGTCATCCCTCCCATGGACCAGTGTGTCTCTTGGGAAAAAGAGGGTGACCTCAGCATCCCAGCACATTATCAACATGAAAAAAAAAAAAATATCTTATCAAAGCCAATCAAGAAATTATGCATTGTTTAGGATAACTGCTCACAGTTATGACCAAGTGGCAAAGCTACTAACAGTTCATAAAAGCTTTTCGGGACATGTAGTAGGATGGGAGAGACAGGATGACTTCAACTATATCCATTTTTACAGAGCCTTCTCCAGCCCCCTTCCACTGCCTAAACAGGTCTTGGCTGTATATGTGCCTACCTTGCCTAATAAAATAAGAGCTCTGGCACTTTCTTTGGATGAGCCCATCTCATTCCCACACAATTTTCAGTGAATGCCTGGATGAAAGAAAACTGGTGCCTTGAGAAGTGAAGACCTCAGCTTCAATCCCATGAGATCTCCCCAGTGGTTTTGTAGCTCCCTGCTCCAAAATCACTTCTATTATTTTCAATAATAATGATTATAAATTATTTTTGGAGTTCATGACTCAAGAGCACTTGAAACTGGCTTATATTAAATTGGCCAATAAAGCATCTTGAGTCGATTCAAATTGTGAAAGGATGCAGAAATTTGGGAGTATGGCACATGGGAGAAGAGGGAGCTATTGGAAAAAAATCTCCAAGCACAAAGCACTTTATAAGTTTTCAAAGTACTTTTAAAGTCAATCTGATATGTAAGTAAAAGCTAACAAAACTGCACACATATATCCGTCACCTAGATCACATTCACACTGGGCATGTAAAATCCAAGATGCAAGATTTTATAGGAGCTGGAACCCATAATGTGTCTGCCTCTCAGGAAGCTGATGAGACAAGACTTTTGATGAGCGAAGCCATGGCACCCTGGGGCATAGACAATTGCTTTGACCCATCCAAAGCCCTGTAAGGAAGTTTCAACTCCATTCCTTAACAGGAAAGATCCATGGACTCTGTGATAATAATCCCTGCATTAGAAGCCCATGTCCGGGGCGCCTGGGTGGCTTAGTCGGTTAAGCGTCCGACTTTCGCTCAGGTCATGATCTCGCGGTTCTGGGTTCGAGCCCCGCGTCGGGCTCTGTGCTGACTGCCAGCTCAGAGCCTGGAGCCTGTTTCAGTCTGTGACTCTCTCTCTCTCTGACCCTCCCCTGCTCACGCTGTCTCTCTCTCTCCTAGAAATAAATAAAAACATTAAAAAAAAAAAATTTAGAAGCCCATGTCCAATATCCTCAGTTTATCAATGGAGGAACTAAGGCCCAAGAAGGGACATAGTTGTTTATGGTCATTGAAGTAAACACTAACTCCATCCACCTCTTCTTCCCAGAAGGTAATTTTGTTTGGGTAACCACTTGCCATACAGCTATGTACTCAGAAAAGGGGTCCACTGTCACCTCCAAAAGGAATGAACGATGGCTGGCCAAAGCCAATCATAGCCACATCACTGTCTTAGCAGTGATTGGTTAGGCACAGACATGTTACCAATCCTAGGAAATGGGATCTGAGGATAGTTTTCAGGGGAATTTCCAGTAAATACTTTCCTCAAATAAAAACAAGAAATAAGCCAGGTGCCTGGGTGGCTCAGTCAGTTAAATGTCCAACATCGGCTGCTGTCAGTGCAGAGCCCACTTAGGATCCTCTTTTCCCCTCTCTGCCCTTCCCCCACTTATGCACACATGTGCTCACTCTCTCTCTCTCTCTCTCAAAAATAAATAAATGTTTTTTAAAAAGAAGAAAAAGAAACATGTAGGGAAAAAACACACCTCTTCTTCATGGGATACTATAATGTCTGCATATGACACCTGAAACTTCAATAGCCACCATAAATCATGACCAAAAAGGCCAAGCAGAAAGATGGCAGTCCCCAGTGATGTCATGAAACTGTAATTCTGGACCGCCTGTTATGCATGATAGTAAATATCCTTGTTTAAGTTACTTTTTGCTGTACTTTCAATTTCTTTCAATCTAAAGCATCCTAGCTGATACAATCTCTCAGAAAGTTTGTGGCAAAGCTAGGATTATAACCAGACATCATCATTTCCAGGTCAATGAAAGCCTCCATTTAAGGCCTGGTGAAGTCTGTGAGCAGCTATACCCGTCTAGGTTATGTGACAGTAAGAAACAACCCCCAAATCTCAGTGGTTTACTACAGCAAGGTTCTATTTCTTACTTGTGTAACATATCCATCAGTGTTGGCTGAAGTTCTGCTCCCGGGACCTAGGCCAATGGGTAAACTCTTTGCTGAAATATTGCTGATTTTGTGACAAAGGGGGAAACAAAGCATGCCAAATCATGAACTAGCTCTTAAAGCTTTTTCAGAAATTATGTGTATCACTTTCAGTCACATGTCACTAACCAGAGCATGTCACATAGTCCAGTTTAATAGCAATAAGAAGGGAAAAAGAACAATTTCTTTATATAAATACTACATCTTGTCTGTATTTAATGCTTCTAAGAAATAGTTGAGCACCCTAGGGTTAACTAAAATGGGTACTGAATTATTTTTATAACATCTCTAAACTTCAGTATATTTGAACAAACACAACTGCCATGCCTTTTTTATAATAAACTCTTCTTAAAATACCTTTTGTTTTAGAATGATTACATGTCCATTAGAATTCTTTCCATAGTGTATTATATACATGAATATTGCTAAGAGAACAGATCTTAAATATTCTGACCACAATAAAGAAATGGTAATTCTGTGATGGGAAGGTATTAGTTAACGCTATGGTGGTTATCATTTTGCAATATATAAATGTATCAAGTCACATTATACTTTAAGCTTATACACTGTTACATGTCTCACTAAAGCTGGGGAAAAAAATAGAATAAAAAATTCCAAATCAGGAAAAGATTAAAAAAGATAAAATGTTTTGCCTTCCCAATCCTACCCACCATAGATTAATTACTAAATAATTTGGCATATGCCCTGTAGTCCTTTTTCTATGTATGTTCACATGTCTGAATACATCTGTATATTTATACATATATTTGTGGCTTATTACAAAAAAATACCATTTTACACAATTATACATAATATTTTGAACATTTTGCTTGTCAGTATATAGCTAATTACTTTTCTTTTTGATGATTGCATAGTATTCCACTTTGTGGATGCACCATAATTTCTTTCAGGATGGACATTCAGTTATTCTCACATTCATTACCACAAATAGTTCTGTACTTACCACTCTTTTACATATTGATATAGATACTTGCATATTCCTATAAGTCTTTCTGTAGAATAAATTCCACGAAGTAGAATTGCTGGAAGAGAAAGCATACACATTCAAAAACTTGATAGGTATTGCAAAATAGTCCTCCAAAAAAGATTATACCAATTATACTTTTTAACTGATGGGCCTATTGAATCCAGCCAACAGTGTATTAGACAGTGATCCTTTTAGACAAAAGAAGAAAATATGCTGGGTTCATTATAAGTGCCAGTATAAAAAGATTCTGGACACATTTACAATGGACACCTCTCCTCAAGGAGCTTAAATCTAGTGAGGAAGAAAACAAAGACATATGAAAATACTAAAAATACATAAGCTTTTAGTGTAAGCAACTGAATCAGGCACAGGCTGAGACAGCTGTAAGGAAGCAGATGTGATAAGAGAATGTTCAGTGAAGTGAAGGGTGTCAGTATGGGGACAGGAGAGCTTTTCAGAAAAGAAGCAACGTCATCCATTACAATTGATAGAAGAGAGAGCTGAACCTTGGACGGCTGTTGCAGACAGGCTTGATGACAGGACTGGGAGAGGGGAGGGATAGCTTGCGTGGGCAAATGAGCTCACAGGGTCGGGGTGCTGGGCAAATCACATTAGGGTCAGAGTCTCTTCTTCAGGCCAAGATTTTACATAACTAGGTCTGTCTTAGGTCATTGTCTGTAGACTCTTAGCAACAGGGAATTCGTCTGCATAGCCATTCTAAAGAAGCAACATTAGAAGAGTCCCATCTTCTTGCTTAGAGTCCCTAAGCTATAAACCATCACCATAGCTCAGCCATTTGATCCCCTGGAGAAAAAAATAAATCCATCAACAGGATATATCCAAATCCCGAAAGGATCTGGATTCTTAGTCCGCTCCTGAATACCTTAACTTTTAGTTTTCACAACAAATAGACTAATGGGGTATCATTAGGCCCACCGTAAGCCAGATTTCATGGGAGAGATCAGAACCAAGTTCAAGTTTAGTGATCAGGATACAAATACATGAAGCAAATGCCACATCCTCCCTTCAAGCCCAAGACATCTCTGACCAAAACATCCTTTTCCATTAGACCTAGAAAAGCCTCAGAATCCTTCTCAACACAGCCTCCCAAGCAACTATTACCAATCAAATGGAATGGGCACTGGCATTGAAGCCCATTTGTCATCCCTGATTTATAGCAACAGATTAGTCATTTCTTCACCAGGTATTTTCTCCTACTTATTACTTCACCAACCATAAGTCTTTCTCAGAAGAAACTATAGTCGTTAGGACCTCATACAGACCTAAACAGCCCATACTGGGAAGGTGGGAAGCCACCTTTACTCACTATAGCATCCACTCCTCCAAGCCCCCACATTCTTATAAGAGGATTTCCCTCAAAGATATTAGCTCTTCATCTGTTTTACCTCTGCCTAGAGGTGGTTACTTCCACTAATTATATCAACAAATATTTACTGAGTGCCTACTATGTTCCAAGTCATGTTCTACAGACTGAGGCTACAGCAGTGAACAACATAGACAAAACCCCTGTGCTCATGGAACTTATTTTGAGGGGAAAGACACAGACAAGATGCAAGTGGGCTGATACTAAATGCTAAGGAGACCCCAAAAATTCAGGAAAGGGGAATGGGCAGCATTGGCATGTGGGGGATGGAGAGAAATTTTAAAAAGAAAAAACTGAGCCTGGGTGGCTCAGTCAGTTGAGTGTCCAACTTCAGCTGAGGTCATGATCTCATAGTTTGTGAGTTCAAGCCCCACATCGGGCTCACTGTTGTCAGTGCAGAGCCCATTTCTGATCTTCTGCCCCTCCCCTCTTCACACACACTCTCTCTCTCTCAAAAATAAATGAAACATTAAAAAAAACTTTAAAAAAAGAGAGAGAGAACTTTACCTGGGAGATGAAATATGATTAAAGACCTGAAGAAGGTGAAGAAGCATGCTATTCAGATATCTGAGGAGGAGTCTTCCAGAGAGAGGCTCTGAGGCAGGAGCAGGTCAGAAACAGTGAAGAGGTTAATCTTGGTGGACAAATTAGGGAGTATAGAAGGGAAGACAGAGGATGAAGAAAGGAGGTCAATTTAGGGGATCAAGGTTACAGATCATAAAGTGTCTCATAGTGGGGGTCAAAAGAAAATCTCTAACATAGATGGTCTCTGCCTTCACCAAGTTTATATTTATCATGGAAGATAAAGAGTAAATACATTATTATAAGTAATTCACTCTAAATATAACAAATGTAGCACATTTATAAATGTAGCATATTTATAAAGGGGGTTGTGGTGCAAGGTACCAGGGGAGATACAACGGGACAACTGATGGCATTTGGTGATCATGGATGGCTTCCTGAAAGAGGGACATCTAAGCTGAGCCCTGAAGGATAAGGAGGAATTTTCCCAGCAAAATAAAAGGAGGAAAGGAGGAGGAGGAGGAGAAGATGAATGTGCCAACCAGAGGGAACAGGTATGTTCAAGGAGGTTTGAGGTAGAAGAGCTATGTCCTCAGAGCAGAGAGAGCAAAGGGCAGAGGGGTATGCTATCAGTCTGAAAAAGTCCACAGGAACCAGAATCCTCAGGGCCTTAGAATGCTTAATGGTCTTCAACTTTTAAGCAAAAGAGGCAGTTTTTGAATCGTTTTAAGCTTAAAAACGATCAGTCTTACTTTTTTTGTGAAAAGATCTCTCTGATTACCATGTCACCATCCATACTTACATCTTAAATCCTTGAGATGACACAATAAAGCAAAACTTTTTAAAAAAAAACTGCCCTTGCTTCTTTTCTAATTAGCATCTTGAAAACCCACTTTTCCTTTCTGAACTCCCTTCCTGACCAGTGGAGCTGACCAGTGGTCAGTGGACCTGCTGCTCCCCCATTCATTCTTGTAAAACAAAGCCTTGGCCACCCTCACCCATCCTGAGACAGGTAAGTCCCCACAGATGTTTCCTAAAGCAAGACCAGACATGCATGTATGAAAATACTTCTCTGAGAAGAAGGAGAAGAAAAATCTGGTTTACTCTATTTGCTCCAGGCTTTCTCCGTACAGAAACTCAACAGATCAAAACCATCCCAAACTGGGATGAAACCATATGGTTTCCAGAATCACACATTGTTTTACAAAGTTCAGTGGTTGAGACTGCCTTTCTCTATTGGTGGATATGAACCAGACTTTTCCCATTTGCTATTGAGGGTCAATACTTGCAGGTTAATTAATTCATTTGTTACCCATGTAGACAACATATAAGGTGCCACAGGTGATCTGGAATATACAAAGCATCAAAGACAACATTCCTTCTTTCTGCCTGCAATCATCTTCAGTCCTGTTTTTCTCAAAAAGCCGTGATTTGTGAATCTCCAAGCAGCAGGAACATGTTGTTTCCTTGTGTTCTTTGTATTCTACAGTTCTTGGTATATTCCATACTCTAAATTAGGCCTCAAAAATATTTCTGATTAAAAATTTATACAGCTCATGACAGCCTCTTTCTAGAACATAACCCCTAACGAATTTATGTTCACTTGCCCTGCAGTTTTCTATTTATAATATTTTACAATTTCTGTGTATTTGTATTATAAATTATTAAATGACATCAAGGTTTTTATTTTGATGAGGGAATTTTTGATGAATTTGACAGTGTAATTACTTCAGATACTGCTCTGGATTGCTGGGAAAATATTTAATTTTATTTACCACGATGAATAATTAAAGCATGCAAGTGGTGGGCTTTCTTGCTGTGCCTTCTAGCTCCTTACTTCTGTTTGCTCCTCACTAATTAAAATAGTGATGCTTATATGTGTAGTGCCTTAAAAGAAATAAATTACCAATTTGGGGCAGTGGGAAAGAAGCAGGCATGCGATAAGACTTTAGAAACATATATCAAAGTAAAGAGGAAGGAGGGAGATGATGAAAACTTCGCTGTGTTTAATTTCATGTTTTTCTTGTAAGAGTAGGGAGAGGGAAGAGCAATCTCCTTGTTTATTTGGTGAACTACCTTACCAGTTCTAGAAATTTCTTTTTTTTTTTCTAGAAATTTCTTATGTGCAAGCATCCTTGACTAAAACAGCAGAAATGGTAATGGCAACAAAAGCAACAAAAAATACCACAACTTGCATTTATAAAGCCCAGAAGATTCCTGATTATCATATGGGCTATCATACTGGGTTCATGGATTACATTTTAAATGATTTCCATTTGGTTATCACAAAACCCCACTTAGGTATGCACAAGGCCAATCTTTTTTTTTTTTTTTCTGTCCACTTTTTTTTTTTTTTTCTGTCCACTTTTTTTTTTTTTTTCTGTCCACTTTTTTTTTTTTTTTCTGTCCACTTTTTTTTTTTTTTTCTGTCCACTTTTTTTTTTTTTTTCTGTCCACTTTTTTTTTTTTTTTCTGTCCACTTTTTTTTTTTTTTTCTGTCCACTTTTTTTTTTTTTTTCTGTCCACTTTTTTTTTTTTTTTCTGTCCACTTTTTTTTTTTTTTTCTGTCCACTTTTTTTTTTTTTTTCTGTCCACTTTTTTTTTTTTTTTCTGTCCACTTTTTTTTTTTTTTTCTGTCCACTTTTTTTTTTTTTTTCTGTCCACTTTTTTTTTTTTTTTCTGTCCACTTTTTTTTTTTTTTTCTGTCCACTTTTTTTTTTTTTTTCTGTCCACTTTTTTTTTTTTTTTCTGTCCACTTTTTTTTTTTTTTTCTGTCCACTTTTTTTTTTTTTTTCTGTCCACTTTTTTTTTTTTTTTCTGTCCACTTTTTTTTTTTTTTTCTGTCCACTTTTTTTTTTTTTTTCTGTCCACTTTTTTTTTTTTTTTCTGTCCACTTTTTTTTTTTTTTTCTGTCCACTTTTTTTTTTTTTTTCTGTCCACTTTTTTTTTTTTTTTCTGTCCACTTTTTTTTTTTTTTTCTGTCCACTTTTTTTTTTTTTTTCTGTCCACTTTTTTTTTTTTTTTCTGTCCACTTTTTTTTTTTTTTTCTGTCCACTTTTTTTTTTTTTTTCTGTCCACTTTTTTTTTTTTTTTCTGTCCACTTTTTTTTTTTTTTTCTGTCCACTTTTTTTTTTTTTTTCTGTCCACTTTTTTTTTTTTTTTCTGTCCACTTTTTTTTTTTTTTTCTGTCCACTTTTTTTTTTTTTTTCTGTCCACTTTTTTTTTTTTTTTCTGTCCACTTTTTTTTTTTTTTTGTTTCCTTTGTTTTTTGGATGTGTCAAGTAAGAAGGTGCTGCGGTGGAGGTCAAGGAGGTTGTTTCCTGCTTTCTCCTCTAGGGTGTTGATAGTTTCCTGTCTCACGTTCAGGTCCTTTATCCATTTTGAGTTTATTTTTACACAAGGCCAATCTTAATAGTCCTACCTGAGGATAAGAAATTGGAAGTTCAGTTTGATGAAGAGCCTTGTCCCACGTCACTCACAAGTACAAGGTCCCAGGTTTCCTGACTCTTAATCCACTGGTATTAAGAAATAATGGAATAAACTTTCTCTTACCACCTGATCTTAAGTAATCCAAAATAATTCTTAAAAACAAGACAATGTGCCCAAAATGGAGTCACTTATGCTAAGCCCCATGTCACCAAACCAAGACTTAATTACAATTTTGGTTCTCCCAGAGATGGAATCTTAAACCAGTCAATCAGGAATTGCCTGATCAGCATTTGTGAGGTAATCTGCCCAACAGACCCCTGAACATCCCCTAGAGGAAAATGACCTTGCATTAACCAATCTGCTTTTTGCATCCTTGTTCCTGCTCCCTTTTGCCTATAAAAGTCTTTCATTCTGTACAGCTCTTCAGAGACCCTTTCTGTCTTCTAGAGTGGATGCTGCCTGATTCATGAATTGTTGAACAAAGCCAATAATATCTTTAAATTTTACCAGTTAGACTTTGTGTTGTAACATAACAAACATGTTAGTAGGTATTCAGTATATTTTACCAAAAGAGAATTTACATATATATACACATGTGTATGCTCACACATTCGTATACCCACACATGTGCAGGTATGCATTTCAAATGCTAAAACACTTGAGACATCAGTGGAAATATTACTAACCTGTAAACCAGTACCAGTCATTCCTCTACTCTAGACCTCAGTTTCCTCATCCAAAAATGGAGACTATTCGTATCCATCTCTTAGAGTTATAAACATTTAATGAGGTAATGAAGAGAAGGAACTCAGTAAATACTAGCTGTCCTAGTTTTCAATGGCATATAGAGTTAAATATGGTACCAGGGGCACCAACCACATCTTAGCCATCTTTGTATCACAACCTCCAACACAGTGCGGGTTATTCAATAAACTACTTGGATGAAGGACTGAGGGGCTTTTGGCTATTCCATGACCAGACTGCAAGCTCCCAATTACATCATAAGGTCCTTGAGGGCAGGACATTACCTTGTTCTTTTCCTCCATTCAGTGTATTGCTTGAACACAGATGATGCTTTAAAATGCCTGCTGAGTTTTACTGGAATAGAATACTCAGTATCATCCACCCAGAGCCAAGAAGGGGTTGGCAGCATCGTTTCCCAGGAGTGTTGCCTGAGGCAGGGGCTGTAAAAATCCTGAAGTGCCGAGGCCACCTTAGTAAAGAACAGGGCATTGTTTGGGGCCAGAACCCCTAGTGAGTGAGGTCTTTTCCAATCAAAGGCCCAGTCACTGGCGTGTGTTCCACAAGCCTCCGGGGCCCAGCTCTCATTGTGTGGCAGGGCCACTGGGGGCGGGGACGCCCACCTCCCAGACTGTATCGATTAGTTGCTCCATCTGCCACTCTGCAAACAAGCTGCACAGTCCCCCATTGGATGAAAATGTTACCCATGGTAACAGATCTTCACAGCTGGCGTCTGACCACAGGACCCTCAGGGAGGGAATAATCAGATCCTGAAAAGCAGTCAGCCCACACCAAGTTAAATGCAAAATGAAAAATAAATAAATGTCTATTGTAATCTCTTCCCTCCCTTCTCTGCTCTGAGCACCAGATATTATTCTCAAGTTGCACTGCCACAGCAGGGTTCTGTTGGCCCTCAAGGTAGGTTGCTTGAGGGTCCTATGTATAGTCTGTGGGAATTGTAACTCACAGACCTCCCCTGGCTAGTTCTGGAGCTATAGTGAATGCACTGAAATCCTGCTCCAGCCACTCCAGATTTCAGTTCTTTCCTTGGAGACCTGTCTCTCTCAACCTCTCTTCCCACCCCCATCCCTATCTCTATCCCTGCCCTTCTCCCTCCCTCCTCCTTCCCATCCCTCCTCTCCTCTCTTGGCTTTCTTTTTCTCTCCCACACCCAATTGTCCCTCTTTCTATCCATCTCTCCTAATTTTGTTCTTTTTTGCACAGGACACTCTTCCTCACAGTCTTTCCAGGATAATTTCAGGAAACTCCTTTTTCAGACCTCAGTTTATTTTTATTTTTTATTTTTTTAAATAGTTTATTGTCAAATTGGTTTACTTATAACACCCAGTGCTCATCCCAACAAGTGCCCTCCCCGATTCCCATCACCCCCCTTCCCCTCTTCCCCACCCACATCAGCCCTCAGTTTGTTCTCAGCATTCAAGAGTCTCTCATGGTTTGCCTCCCTCCCTCTCCCCAACTATTTTTCCCCTTCTCCTCCCCCATGGTCCTCTGTTAAGTTCCTCCTAATCCACCTATATATGCAAACATATGGTATCTGTCCTTCTCTGCCTGACTTATTTCGCTCAGCATAACACCCTCAAGTTCCATCCATGTTGCTACACATGGCCAGATTTCATTGTTTCTCATTGCCATGTAGTATTCCATGGTATAGATAAACCACATCTTCTTGATCCATTCATCTGTTGATGGACACTTAGGCTCTTTCCATGTTTTAGCTATTGTGGAGAGTGCTGCTATGAACATTGGGGTACATGTGCTCCTATGCATCAGCATTTCTGTATCCCTTGGGTAAATTCCTAGCAGTGCTATTGCTGGGTCATAGGGGAGTTCTATTGTTAGTTTCCTGAGGAACCTCCACACTGTTTTCCAGAGGGGCTGTACCAGTTTACATTCCCACCAACAGTGTAGGAGGGTGCCCGTTTCTCCACATCCTCACCAGCATCCAGAGTCTCTAATTTTTTCATTTTAGCCACTCTGACCAGTGTAACGGTGGTATCTCAGTGTGGTTTTGATTTGTATTTCCCTGATGAGGA